>NC_032026.1:7583159-7624847 GCF_001865875.1 Lupinus angustifolius | reverse complement strand
TATGACTCATTGTATTCTGTCACTGATACCTAACAAGTGGTATCAGAGCTAGTACGTCATGCTAGCTCAACCGCATATGCGTGATCCGTTAGGGAAATTAAATGGGTTCCACCAACTCCTTTGGAGGTGATGACGCATCCTTTAACCACCCTCCCGTTTTCAATGGCGAAGGATATGCCTATTGGAAAGTTCGCATGAAAATTTTTATAGACGCCATCGACTCGGATATTTGGGAATTCGTAGTCAACGGGCCCTTCGTTCCACAACATTTAGTGGACGATGAACCGAAAGATAAACCGAAAAGTCTATGAACCGACGATGAACGCAAAAAGGTTCAGTATAACCTGCATGCCAAAAATATCACCCTATCCTATGATGAGTTCTTTCGGGTTTCGCAGTGCCAAAGTGCTAAAGAAATATGGGACACTTTACAAGTGACTCACGAAGGCACTAGCGAAGTCAAGCGTGCGAGGCTGAATGACCTGACACATGAATATGATTTATTTCGTATGTTACCAAATGAATCCATTGGTGATATGCAAAAACGTCTTACTCATATAGCTAACCATTTAGTTGTTTTGGATAAATTGTTTAACAAAGGAGAGCTTACTAACAAAGATTTACGCTGTCTTGACTAGAGATGGCAACCAAAAGTAACAGCTATTATGGAATCAAAGGATCTTGACTCCATGCCTTTGGCGACATTGTTCGGAAAACTTCAAGAGCATGAAATGGAGCTTGGACGCTTGACTATGCACGAAGAATTAGATCGCAAAAAGAAAAGTATATCTCTCAAGGCAATAATGTCTCAATCCACAAAAGAGAGAGAATAAGATGAATCTGATTCAGATGTAGACGAAGAAACTTTGAGCCTTCTCGTATGCAAATTCGGAAAATTTATAAAGAAAGGAGGCTTCAAACGTTTCCAGAAGAAAGAAGCGCGGGAGTCGACTAGAAAAGGCAAGAGTAAAGAGCGCTTCACTTGCCATGAATGTGGTAAGCCAGAACATATGAGGTTCCAATGTCCTACTTACCTCAAGAAGGCTGATTCATATAAGAGCACTCCTCGGGACTTCAAATTGAAGAAACCTTACATAGTATGGGATGTACCAGAGGAGGACACGACATCCAGCATCTCAGATGAAGAGGAGATAGCAAAGCTATGCTTAATGACGAGAACAGATGATGTCTGTTGCTCAAATTCAAAATTCAAAAGAGGCAAATCGTGAGGTATATTCTGACACCTCATCTGATGATTCTCCTCCTTATGAGGAATTGTATAATACGTATGTCGAATTGCATGATGACTTAAAGAAATTAGCTAGGATTAGTTCCGATAGGAAAAACATGTTAGACACTATGCTTAGTAAAACCAGGAATATTGGTGACCATACCGGGCTAGGATATATTCCCCCTACGCGTAGGAGAAGACCATATAGGAGACCTATTAATCGGCCCAATAAGAAAACTTTTAAAAAAGAGGTTCCTACATGCTTTTATTGTGGCACTCATGGTCACACTTCCTGCTCTTGTTATATTAGAAAATATGGTATACCTAGTGGCATGTATGTATGGATAAAAAAGGGAGATAACTCCCTAGTTATTAACAGAAAAGGACCCAACATAACTTGGGTACCTGAAAAAGGCAAGTGATCTATGTTTTGCAGGTATATCTTCGAGCACATGGATAACATTGGTATCTTGATAGTGGATGCTCGAGACAAAGGGAAGATACTTGGGCACCGGAACAATTGGCAAATCAAATCAGGTCGTGATCGAAAATGTGTTATATGTTGAAGGTCTGGAACACAACCTCTTGAGTACCAACCAACTATGCGATAAAGGTAACGTGTATCTTTTGATTATGAGTGTTGTATTGTTCGTGACAATATATCTAATAAAGTTAAGTTTGTCGGATATCATATAAATAATATCTATATGGTTAATCTGGAGGATGTCACTACTCTATTTCAAAATGTTTTATATCCAAAGAGGATGACATCTGGCTTTGGCATAGGCATGTCGCTCATATTCACATAAAGCATCTAAATAAATTGTCTAAAAATAATTTGGTTGATGGGCTGCCAAAATTTGATTTTAAAACTCAAGAAACTTGTGACACTTGTCAAAGATGTAAACAAGTTAAAAACTCTTTTGCTATAAAGAATGTGATATCCACAACAAGACCTTTGGAGCTTGTCTATATGGACTTGTTTGGACCATCACAGGTTATGAGTTTTGGTGGTAGCTTTTATGCTTTAGTGATCGTTGACGATTGCTCTAGATTTACATGGACATTATTTCTCTTGTCCAAGAGCGATGCCTTTAAGTCTTTCAAAAACCTTGCCGAGCAAATCCAAAACCAGTTTTATCATAAGATAGTATTTATTCAATCTGATCATGGTGGCGAATTTGAAAACCATTTATTTGATAAATTCTGTAATAAATATGGTATTATGCATCAATTTTCGACCCCTCGTACCCCTCAACAAAATGGAGTTGTTGAGAGGAAGAATTGAGTCTTAGAGGAGCTTGCTAGAACCATGCTAAATGAAAGCAAGGTTCTTAAATATATTTGGGTTGATGTAGTGCATACAGCTTGCTATGTGATTAATCGTGTACTCTTGAGATCTACTTTTTCAAAAACTCCATATGAACTTTTAAAAGGTTGTAGACCTAATATTTCTCATTTTCATGTTTTTGGGTGTAAATGCTTTATATTAAATAATGGAAAAAAGAGCTTTAAGTAAATTTGATTCAAAAGCTGATGAGGGTATACTTTTTGGGTATTCATTGCATAGTAAAGCTTATCGTAATAAGTATTCAATGCAAGTAGAAGAGTCTGTGCATGTCCATTTTGACGAATCTTCTCCAAAAGAGAAGAGGAAGGTATTCTATGATGATGTTGCAGGTGCTTTGGAAGAAGCATAATCTAAGGACATGGACCAGGACAAAGAAATAGAAGCAAAGTAAACTATACAAGATGAGAATTAGGACTTGACAATCGCGTGGAAGACCAAGAAGGATCATCCACTCGACAAAGTGATAGGTGATATAACTACGGGGGTAGTAACCCATACCTCTTCACGTAACTTTTGTAACTTCGTTGCGTTTGTATCTCAAATCGAGCCTAAGACCATCGATGAGGCCATTGAAGATGTGAAATGGGGTATAGTTATGCAAGAAGAGCTAAACAAGTTCGAGCGTAATAATGTATGGGACTTGGTCCCTAAGCCTGCAGTTCGAGCGTAATAATGTTTGGGACTTGGTCCCTAAGTTTAAAAAACATCTAGTGATTGGTACTATATGGGTCTTTCATAATAAATTGGATGAATCTGGCTTGATAATCATAAATAAAGCTCGCTTAGTGGCCAAAGGCTACAACCAGGAGGAGGGCATCGATTATGATGAGACCTATGCTCCTGTAGCTAGATTATAGGCCATAAGGATGCGTTTATCCTTTTCATCAATTATGAACTTCAAGCTCTTTCAAATGGATGTCAAGAGCGCCTTCTTGAATGGCTACATTCAAGAGGAGGTATATGTAGATCAACCTCCCGGCTCTGAAAATTTTAAGTATCCGAACCATGTATATAAGCTCAAAAAGGCCCTTTATGGCCTGAAACAAGCTCTCAGAGCTTGGTATGATAGATTGAGCTCTTTCCTCTTAGAAAAAGGGTTTGTGAGGGGTATGGTTGATACTATTCTCTTTATTCGTAGATTAGATAATCATGTGCTTTTAGTTCAAATATATGTTGATGATATAATCTTTCGATCTACTAATGACATTTTATATAAAGAATTTTCTGAGTTGATGTAGGGTGAATTTGAGATGTCGATGATGGGTGAGGTGACCTTCTTTCTTGGACTTCAAATCAAACAAATGGAAAGTGGCATCTTCATTCATCAATCGAAATATTGCAAAGAGTTACTGAAGAAGTTTGATATGGAAAAGTTTCAAGAGGCTTCAACACCTATGGCGTCCGCATGCTATCTAGATAAAGATGAAAAGGGAAAAGCAATCGAGGTAACCAAATATCGTGGGATTATCGGCTCATTATTGTATTTAACTCAAGTCACCCATATATTATGTTTAGTGTTTGTACATGTCTTAGATTTCAAGTTTTGCCTAAAGATTCACATTATACTGCTGTAAAACGAATTATGAGATATTTAAAAGGAACAACTAATATGGGATTATGGTATCCTAGGGATGTCTCATTATCCTTGGTAGTGTATTCCGATTCCGATTTTGCGGGATGTAAGTTGGATCAGAAAAGAACTAGTAGGACTTGTCATTTACTTGGTAGTTCTTTAGTTGCATGGCACAATAAAAAGCAAGCATGTGTTGCTTTGTCCAACGCCAAAGCGGAATACATTGTCGCTGGTGTGTGTTGCGCTCAAATCCTTTGGATGAAGCAACAACTTAAGGAATTTGGACTTAATCTACAAAAGATTCCAATAAAATGTGATAATACATGTGTCATAAACCTATCCAAGAATCCCGTTTTGCATTCTAGAACCAAGCATATTGAAATTAGGCATCATTTCTTACATGACCATGTACAAAAAAGCGATTGTGTGCTTGAATTTGTTGAAACATCTAAGCAATTGGCTGATATTTTCACCAAGCCTCTCTCACGAGATACCTTATATGTTCTTCCAAGAGAACTTGGAATTCTTGATGAAAATTATCTTGATTAAAATCGTCTAAAACTGTTATTATATGCTTCGCATGATTAATGTGTTCTATGCTTCAAAATTTATACTTGTTATAAATGCATTATATTCCTATTATGACTCATGATCTTGTGTGACAAGCTGAAAATGCATATGTGAGTGAGTAAAAACTGCTTGATAAATGTTAGAAATCTTTGCATGCTTTTAAAACCCAAAAACCTCTTGATTCTGCAAATCTGATGCTAGTTAGTCGATTAACTATCCTCCTTAATCGATTAAAATGAGTTCCAATAGCAAACATTTCAGTTTTCACTAAATTTAATCGATTAAGATTTATTTTAATCTATTACCTGGGCTCATTTTTCTGAAAACCTGGAATTTTTACAAGGCTTAATCGATTAAATGTGGCACTTAATCGATTAACGACAACAGATATATTAGAATCAGAAGCGTTTTTGTCACTCTTTCACACCTTCTCTTCCTCCTTTTCTCTGAAAATCTCAAATGCAAATAACAAATTCGTAATCTTAGCTTAATAGAAGTATTAAACCTCACCTTTACCCATTTGCACACCTCAACTCATCCAATTCTTTTCTCTATTTCCCAAGAAATCCCATTCCCAATTCCAAAACCCTAAGCTTTAGGTTCCCTCCCTTATCCTCATTCTCCTCTCATTACTCACGATTTTAATCAATAATGGAAAGAGGACGTTCGACGAGGTTCAAGACAACTGCTCAACGCACTCGTGGGCCTCCTAATGCTTCATCTTCAAATCCGAACGTGAGGCACGACCGTGGAGATCCCTACTACTCACTCATACTTCAAGAGACCCGGTTGTCCAAATTTCTGGGAAGGAAACCCACCTACATAAGGTATGTTGATCTTACCTAGATGACGGAACAAAATTTCGAATTTCCGCAAGGTATGTAGGCTCAGGGAGCTTTAATGTTTTTGAATTTAACGGGTAATCTGTACCCCGCTTTGATTAGGGAATTTTATGCTAACTTCCGTTCTAAGGATGGTAGATACTGGTCTATAATTTCAGGAAATCTGTTTGAGATGGATAGTAGCATTTTTATGAATGTGGGTGGCTTATCCACTACTGGTGTTAGCCTTGGTGATTGTGAATGGCTTGCTGATTTCGATGTTGTTGAGGTGTATAAATAATGTCTGAGAGGTCCCCATCTATATGCCCAGGGAGAACTGACTAAAGTTGGCTCTTTATCGGTAGAGAATAACTTGCTTTACTATTTGATTGCGTACATCTTGATTCAGAGAAACACTAATCACGCACAACCTACTGTTAATGATAATGACTAAAGCTGGTTTCAATTTCAGTGAAGAAAATCTCCCGAGTCAGAGGGGAGGTCTGGATGTAGTTTTGTAGTGGAGCATAAAACGAACCAGTATAAAATCATTGTTGTAGACTGTTTCTTTCCCTTATCTCTTTACTGTTTTTAGTAGCTTTTAATTGCCTATTGTAGCTGATATTTTGAATATAGTATTACTGCCAAATAAAGATCATTTGTGTTCAAATATATCTGCTATATCATTTCTTTATAATCTGTAATTGGCTGTGTAATTGAGCCATTCAGCAACTGCTAAATCTGTGCGACTTAATCGATTAAGTCATAGCTTTAATCCATTAACTGGGTAATATTCCAGAATAGGGCTTTGGTGCAAATAGCGGTAAGTGGGAACCGCGACACCTATTCAACTCTCCCTCTTTCTAGGTGTATTCTGTCACTAATACCTAACATTTGATAATAAAGATCTAAGCTGTTTTATCGTGGGGATAGTGTGGTTGTTAGTCTGCTTGAATATATTGGATAGTGCCACAAAACATCTTAAAGAGAGCAATTTGATCGTGACTCAATCAATAAGTATTATTTTGTGCCATTTTGAATTGTTACAAGCTATAGTAACAACAATTTTAAGACGTTTTGAACTGGAATGGTATTCGTAGATAATATTATTGGACCAAACAACTTTGACCTTAACAAATCATTCCGGTTTGATAGCACTAACTTCAAACGCTGAAAACATAAGATGAAATTTTTCCTCACTATGAGAAAAGTTGCACACGTTCTGGAAATTGATGTCGTAGTGTTGCCGAAAAAAGCTGAAAAAGAGGAAAGGAATAATTTGGCTATTGATATAGCTCATTGGAATGAAAATGATTACCTTTGTAAGAATTTCATTTTGAATGAGTTGTCTGATGATCACTATGATTACTATAACCCATACAAGTCTTTCAAATTAATTTGTATGCACTTGAAAAGAAATATGATACTGAGGTAGTTGAGACTAAAAAGTATGTTATTAGCTACCACCTCAAGTATCAGATGATTGATGATAAATCAGTAAAGTCTCAGTCCTATGAGATACCAAGAATTGCTTATGAAATCATTTATGAAGGTATGCCTATAGAGAATTAAACTCACAACTAGAGCCTATGAATGTGTATTTATTGGGTATGCTATAAATAGCAAGGCGTACATGTTTTATGACCTTGACGCAAAAGTATTATTGAGTCTAACGATGCTCACTTCAATAAAAAGAAATTCCTTTTTAAATTGAGGAATGGTGGGAGCACTTCAATTAGTCACATACTTGTGATTAGAGATAGTGATAAAAATGAAGGGTTGGAAATATAAAGATTAATGATGTACCTTAAGAAAACAATAAACCTTGGATTACAATACTGAATGTTTCCAACTGTGGTAGAAGGATTCAGAGATGCTGATTGGAACAATGTTTCATATGATTCCGAAGCAACTAGTGGCTATATATTTAATATAGCTGGTGGGGCTGCTTCTTGGATGTCAAAGAAACAAATTATTTTGGCTTAATCCACTATGGAAACTGAGATAATAGTACTAGCAACAAATAGTGAAGAAGCAAGTTGGCTTTATGGTAAAAACTGATATTAGTTGTGTTGATCCATTGCAATAGTATTATGGCTATCCCGAAGATTGAGAACCGCTTTTATAAATGTGAACACTCACTTTTGTTCGGCCCATAAAAAGTCCACCATATTTTTGAAATAACTACTTCCTAAAAAGGAAAAACAATATTTTTTGGATTTATTTAGAATTTTAATTGTATATTTCAAGTGTCCCACTTAAATTTTAAAAATAAATAAAACAAAGGATAAAAATATTTTATTATTTATTTTTTTTTCGAATTTATATTATAAAATAAATAAAAGATAATTAAAAACAAAATTTATTAGTTTTTATAATTAAATTCAAATTTATAAAAAATAGATAAATAAAATACATGGGATATTCTAAATATCCTTAATTTAAAATGAATAATAAAATAATTTTATTTTAGTTTTTTTAAATATAATTTAAATAATTAAAACATATTCAAAAAAATTATTATTTTTTATAATTTAATTCGAATATATAAAAAAATACATAAATAAATTTCAAATGCTTTTTATTGAATAAAAAGATTAAAAAAACTAATAAAAATAGGAAAAATACCAAGTCAAATCTGAACTAGATGGAGAGGTTAGCATCCTATAAGATGGGATAATGAGTTAAAAAATTAAGTTTTAGTTTAGCAAAATTATAGGTATTTAGTTAGGTTAAAATTTTGTTATAAATATACGGTTTTAGGAATGCTTAAGGGGTTCCAGAAAAGTTAAGAAAAAAACAAAAAAAAAAGAGAGAAGAAATTTGCCTTCAAAACTGTGCAGAGAAGAAAGTGAGGACTGTGTAATCCAGTATGGGCGACACCACTACATGGAGTATGCAATCATCACTCCAGCCATTGGATCAGTCTTCATCACGTCTATTCTGTTCATCAGAAACCAGAGCCAACCAGCGCTTGCACGCATGCGAGTGCATGTTGTCAAACATAGACGCGTGCACATACCATCCAGGCACCCCTTTCCCACACAGCTTTCCAATGTGGTCGTGCTCAGATTCCAGGCAGTGCGCTTATCTCCCATCCAGTCAGACGTATACACGTTGGCGGGTGCAATCTCCGTCTGTGGATTCATTTGTACCTGATCCGCGTCTCTCACAGCCTCCCAATCCCGTGCAATCGTGCACACGGGAAATCCCATGTTCCGACTTTCCCAGCCACACGCAGAACAACACGTGGCGTCCTTCAGGTTTTTCGCAGTCCTCAACCAATATAAAGGCGACACGCAAGCAACACTATTACTCCTCAGTTGCACTGGATTATAGCCCATGAGGTTACTCTTACTTTTTTGTTTCTTTTGTGTTATGTTTATATTAATGTGTATTATTAAATCATAACCTCTTAATAAATAAATAAATAATATTCATTTTTTGTTATCTTCCAGAAGTCCAATTATAGAAATAAATAAAAAATTAATTGTGTTTATAATAATAATACTTACAAAAAAAAATAGTAAAATTCCCTTTAATAGCTAATTGTTACATATTTTTTCTATGACTTATTTTTAGCAGCTAATTAATTATTTTTCTTTCTCTTACTGTAATTAAATAAAAATTGTCATTTGCACAAATTCAGAATATTGTTCGATTTAAAATTATTTTTTAATAAAAGTTGTGTAATTTGAGATGATTTCATACAGCGTTGTTTATAACAAAAATATAATTTCTTTTTATGATTAATCAAAGAGTGGAGGCAGGTCATTGTAACATTTATTCTCCTCATATCATCTTTGAACGATCACGTTATGACGCTTCTTTTTATTCGATTAATTCCTAAATTAATAATAAAAAACCAAAAGAAATCTATTATGATTATTTTTAAAATGGGATGCAGTGCAGACATTAGTTTCTACTGATTCACACTTTTAAGGAGTTAATTATTTTTACCAACAATCCATTTTAAAATTAGAACTACGTAGTCTTAATTTCCTAAAATATTTAGGGATACGTAGGAGTAAGTAATCTTGTGAGACGTAAAAATAAAAATAAATATTTTGTTTTACACAATGTAATTTTAAATAAACTAAGAGTATTTAAATTATACAATTGGCAAGGGTACCGTTTAATTACGGGAGGACGAAGTGCTAATACATTTCTTGATCCGTAATCAACTCCTGAACCTGGATATCAAAATCCAGAGCCCAATGTGATTGGACTTAAAATATTTTTCTACATTTTTAACCATAAAATGTAGAAGCGACTCTAAGAGTTCATGTAGCTGAAAATCGGAACGCAAAAATAACCGTTAGAGAGTTACTCTCTACATGAGCTGTTAGAGTGGATCATGTACACATTGAGAATAACTTAGCAAATCCTTTGAGAAAATGACTAACTAGAGGAAAAGTCCATAATACTTCTATGTGTTTGAGACTATTGCCCTTAGAATGAGGATCACTCATAATGGTAACCCGACCTAACTGACTGAAGATCCCGAGAAATAGGTTCAATGGGTAATAACAAGTTGTGAAGTGATATGAAAATGAACATGCTATAAGATAATGAGAAGCATGATTCCTGCAGTATATGTAAGGAAGAGTTAAACTGATGTGACCTAAGGGGGGTGACCCAATTTCCATGGGTTAAGTCCATAAAATACATCATGATGACCAAGAGCCAAAAATCTAACATTGGTCAACAAGCTGACCAAGCCAAGCAAACACCAGGCCAGACCAAGAATCTGACCAAGCCAACCAGGCGCAGGGCCATTTGGCATGGACAGACGCACCATGACGCTTAGCGCATGCACTAGAACGCTGAGTGTGAAGATAGACCTGACCGAGGCTCATGAGCACCAACCAGACGTAGGGTCATTCTCATCGAGACACATAAGCAGCACCAGACGTTGGGCGCATGAAACATAAGCGAAGGGCGCAAGGTCATTTTGACCGAGGCCCATGTTCATCATGGTGTACAAGCGAAACAAGCCATGTTCTAGGTGCACAACCTGGCCAGCTGGGCATGGCACTTTGGCCCAGCCATAATTTGGCTAATTTCGGTCCAATGAGTCAACTGGGACCCATGAGCAATTTTGGCACACCATTTTCACTTGGATTTTATTATTTCCAAAATATTTTGATCATTATAATTTCAAATGAATTTCCTTGTAATTCATGAGTAAAAGAGCATTAAAGTGTAACCCCCATAACTAAATGATGGAAGGAATGTGGCTTCCATGTATGGATGAGTGATTTAAGTTTGTTTTAAATTGTGTTGAGGCCGTTGCGACTCATTAGTCTTGTCCAACCATGGAGCTCAACTACACTTGGAGGAGTCTCTATGACTTGGAATCCAATGCAAGTCAAGAATTGGCATAGACAACCAAATTGTGGGAATTTCGAGAACTGACAGTGGTAGTCAGATTGTGAGAAAAGAATTGACATGGGAAGCTATATTATGGGTAATTCGAGAATTACCACTAGTAGCCATATTGTGGATATTTCGAGAATTGGCATTGGTAGCTATATTGTGGTGGGTGTATTCGAGATTGGTTCTTATATTGCAATAAAAATTTGATAATAGAGATCTGAGTTGTTTTTATGAAGAAGATCTTTGTTCCTAACCTTCGCACGATTTTGATGAAGACACCAACATCACCAAAAAGAAGAAATGGAAGAATACCTATAAAGACAATGAAGATTCAAGCTTCAAGATATGCAAGAGTACTGGACGTAGCCTTCGTTGGACAAGAAGGTGAACCAGTATAAAATTTTGGTGTACTCTCTTCTCCCTTTATCTCTTCAATTATTTACTTGTTATTTTCTGCAAATTATTTCCATTGCTCTTAACTCTTGACATTGCAGAAAAAATGGCCATAATTTTTAAGTCAACTAATTCACCCCCCTCTTAGTTGCAATCTCAGTCTTACAATTGGCACCAGAGCTATTTTTGAGTATGATATTCTCAAATCTGATCCTATATCAAAGATAGCCTCAAGATCATTCCTAGGAGAAGGTTCCAACATCAACCGCCCACCAAGATTTGTTGGAGAGTGCTATGATTTCTGGATAATCAGAATGAGAATCTTCATAGAATCTCAAGACTTGGATATATGGAATGCAATTGAAGATGGACCATATGAACCTTCACCATTATGAACAGTGTAAGGGAAGTAAAGCCAAAATCTTCATGGAATGATGAAGACAAGAAGAAAGTGCAATACGACCTTAAAGCCAAAAACATTCTTGTGTCGGCTCTAGAAGAAAAAGAATTCCTTAGAGTGTCAAGTTGCAAAACTTCGAAAGAAATTTGGGACACTCTAGAAAGGATACATGGAGCCAAAGAAGTACAAAGGTCTACATCATATGGTGAAGCATCAACATCAAAGAAAAATCTACATGCTCAATAGGCAGAAAACCAGATCATCTAAAATGTGCTTGTCCAACCCTACAAAAGCGTCATACTTTCAAAAGAAAGAAGGACAAGAAGCGTAGAAGAACAAATGTTATATCAGAAGATCAAGATGATGGTTCAAATGTAGAACTCGGAATTAAAGAGCAAACACATATTTCATTGATGGCTTCACACAATTCAAATGACAATTATGAGGTTAGTAACTCTAAACTAAATGATACATTTTCATATAATGAGTTACATAACGCTTTTTGTAAATTACATGAAAATTTTATTAGACTCTCTAAAGTGTGCATAAATCAGAAAAACGCTATAGAACTTCTTGAGAGTCAAAATAAAATTCTACAAAAAGATTTGGATGCTTTAAAATCCATCAAATGACAAGTGCATTGATTGTCCAAAATGTGATACTCTCGAAACTAAAATTGTTTCATTAAATCAAGAAAGGAATATGTTCAAGAAGAGTACTCATAAGTTGGACAATATTTTAAATACTCAAAAATATACCAATGACTGAAGAGGTCTAGGATACACAAATAGCTGAAAAAATAATGGAATGACAAAGAGTACTTTTGTGGAAACTAAGAATGATTACATGCATAATATTTCTAAAGAAAATCTTGATCAATATTCTTTCTACAAGTCTAAACAAAAGATGCATCAACATCAACCCACATGCTTTTATTGTAAAAATGTTGGCCATACTCCTAATTCATGTCATATTAGAAAAGTTGGTATTCCAACTGACCAATATGTTTGGGTTGAGAATGGTGCTAACCCCGCAGGACCTAAATTACATTGGGTACCTATAAAATAATTTTAATTTTTTTTGCAGGAGTGCTTGAAAGCCATAAGCATAAATGTATTATCATGACAACGACTGTTCAAAGCACATATCATGAGGAGATTCAAAATTAACATTTCTTTAAGCAATAAAGGCCTTGTTACCTATGCATAGAACATCAAAAGAAAAATCCTTGGTACAGATAACATTGTTATTATATTTATCTAAGTGCATGGTATGATCGTTTAACTAAATTTCTACTTGAAAAAGGTTTCAACAAAGGAAAGGTCGACACTACACTCTTTATAAAAAGAATAAATCATCATACTTTACTTGTTCAAATTTATGTAGATGATATTATTTTTGGTTCTACTAATGAGGTTTTGTGTAGTGAATTTGGCAAAATGATACAAAGAGAGTTTGAAATGTCTATGATGGGAAAATTAAATTATTTCCTTGGACTTCAAATCAAACAACTTGATAATGGCATTTTCGTAAGTCAATCCAAGTATTGCAGAGATTCTCTAAAAGATTTGGCATGGGTGGCTGCAAGCCAATAGCTACTACTCTGGGATCCGGTACTTACATTGATACGGATGAAGTAGAAAAAAACATTGAAATCTCAAAGTATTGAGGTATGATTGGATCTCTTTTATATTTAACTTCCAATAGACCTGATATCATGTTTAGTGTATGTCTATGTGCATGCTATCAATCTAAACCAAAAGAATCACACTTAGTTGTCGTTAAGAGAAACATGAAATATCTTAAGGGTACATCTAACGTTGGGATGTGGTATCCAAAAGGAAGTATATGTGATTTGGTTGGATATTTGGATTCAAATTTTGCTGGGAGCAAATCTAAGAGGAAAAGTACAAGTGGTACTTGCCATATTTTGGGAAATGCTTTAGTCTCTTGGTCTTGCAAGAAACAAACTTGTGTTGTCCTAAGCACTACTGAAGCTGAATATATAGAAGCAAGTAGTTGTTGTGCCCAAGTGTTGTGGCTCAAACAACAATTACGAGATTATGGCTTAGACTTAGGGTGTATTCCTTTAAAATGTGACAATACAAGTGTTATAAACCTCACAAAGAATCATGTTATGCATTCTAAAATCAAACACATTGATATAAGGTATCACTTCCTTAGGGACCATGTTCAAAAGAATGATAAGGATGTGTCTGTAGAATTTGTTGATACTCACAACCAACTAGGAGATATATTTACTAAACCATTGGCAAAAGAACATTTTGATAAAATTAGACGAGAATTAGGCATTTTTTATGAAGCATATTTATCTTAAATGCTTATATATGATTATATGTGTGCTTCATTATATCTATTTCATGCCTACTTGAACTTAAAATATGTTTAAAATTTCAATTTTTGGGTTAAAAATCATTTTCATAGCTTAATTTTGCCTAAAAATAAGTTTTTCTGGGGTCAATAATCGATTACATTGTAGAGTAACCGATTACAGGATTGAATAGCGTGTTTCAGTAACCGATTACTCAAAATGAGTAACCGATTACTCTATATTGTTGTTTGAAAAATTTTAAAAATTTAATTTGAGTAACCGATTACTCTGTGCCGTTATATATGTTTTTTTCTGCATTTTTAAACTTTTTCAAACTCATCTTCCTCATCAACTTGTGTTCTCTCTTGTTCAACCCTCTCAAACCCTCAAATCTTCGTTTTTGATCCGTTTTGGGTGATTTTTGTGTCTATTCGTATCATATTTTTAATTCTAAACACTTCTACACCATCACTTTCATGTTTAGTGGCCTAAATCAAAAACCCACAAATTCTCTAAAACCCAAAAACCTAAAAACTCAAAAACCTCAATCCATATCTTCCTCTTCTAGATCAAAGAAGCAACGCACAAATGTGACTCAAAGGAACCAATGAACTTCATCTTTGGAGTCTAACCCTCTAGATTTGACAAGACTTCTTGCTAATGATGAGCAACGTAAAATCTTTGAGGAGTACTTCCATGGTCGCATTATCTTCACTCCTAAATACGATAATCTTCAGAACTTTGAGTTTGAAGATTTTCTATTTCCTTATCTCTTGAGACAAAAAAACCTTTTTGATTTTTTTGTGTGAATCAAATGAAATTTATCCTGAACTGATTAGAGTATTTTACTGTAACATGAACTTTAGGAAAAACCGTCTTACTTCCTATGTAAAAGGAAAAGACGGTACTTTGGATTTGAAAACCATGAGTTCATTGTGCTGTAACATACCCTATCAGGGGAGCATGGCAGGTTTCGGCCTTGTATGTGAATAGGAAAATTATGATCAAAAAGATTTTTATTATTCTTTGTATAGAATAACCAAAGACGAAATAGAACGCTTAAGCAACATAGTTATGGTGAAACTGTTAAAAATAGAGATATCCTATCTGCTGCATGTCTCAAAAATAGAAGACCGTTTGCTTCATTATTTTCTGAGCTATGTCATCTTACCAAAATTTTCAAATCACTCTCAAGTAAGTGATATAGAACTCCAATTGATGTATGCTATGAAATTTAATCTAAAAATCAATTGGACTCTGATGAGAATGAGACAAATGTGGTCTATAAGAGGAACCCAAAGCCCTTTGACATATGCAATCTTCATAACAAAAATCCTTGAGCATTTCGGTGTTTCTACTGCTGGAGAAACAAAGGTCCCACTTAACCCTCGTGAAATCCATATTGATGTAGATGTAATCCACAAAATAGGCTTCACATTTGATCTTCGTGACCGGACCTACAAGTATAAGAAAGATAGACCTCCTGCTCCTGAACCATAACCTACCCCTACTAATCCTTCCGAACCTCAACCTTCTGAGTTTCATGCTCAATATTCCTCATCTGCTGTAATGCCTTCAAATCAGATGATTATGGATGAGTTGATTTCTCTTCGAGGCTACATCACTAACCAGTTGGATGCCTTTGATTCACAAAATCAACAAATCCAGTTTAAACTTCATCGTCTCTCTTCTAAGCTGAGTAGCATAGACGTTGATGAAGACAGTTTTGAGCCTTAGTCTTAGACCTTATCCGTTGTTAGGATTTTATGATTGTAATGTTAATTTCTCCTGGTTTCAGACAAATTTCTATTATGTTGTTTGTATTGTTGTTTAATTTTATGATATTGCTCAAATTTTGTTATATCTTGATATCCGTATTATTATATGTTATATATATCCTATTGCATGTATGCTATATATTGTGCTGGAAAATCTTGGCTTTTCTACTTTTTGATGAAGTCAAAAGGGGGAGAAAAGTTGGAAGAGTATATTTTATGTTTAAAATATTTCAGGCACATAACTCCAAATGAAAGGGGGAGCATACAAGATAGGGGGATCATACTCAAGACAAGTCAAGAATATCACAGAGTATACTGCTCTCAGAAAACTACACTGTTAAAGAGATATTGGTTTGTCATCATAAAAAAGGGGGAGATTTTGAAGAAGATCTTTGCTCCTGACTTTGGCACGGTTTTGATGAAGATACCAACATCACCAAAAATAAGAAAAGGAAGAATACCTATGAAGAAAATGAAGGTTCAAGCTTCAAGATATTCAAGAATTCTAGTCTAAGTCTAAAATAGGTACTTCTATCCTATACTTTTGACTATAAAATAGTAGTAATGCTCAAACTATTTTTAAAAGAAAATTGAAACACTTTAAAATAATTAAAACAATTTTCAAAATTGGTGTGTGACGGGTTACTTCATCTAAGTAACAGGTTACGAGTGTGAGAAAAGAGTTATCCAACTTAAAACTGATCAGAGTAATCCATTACTGTCTTTGAGTAATAGATTACCCGTGTTATTAAAGTTGAGTAACCGATTACTCAACTTGTTGTAATCGATTACTCTAATTCGAAAATAAATGTTTAGTGGACAGAACATTTGGGTAATCTATTACTGAGAGTTGTTGCATCAGATTTTCAAATTTAAAGTGAATGAGTTTCAACCTAAAAGACATGTTTTCATTCCAATCAATTCCTACCCTTTCAAAGAGACATTTTGGTTGATTGGAAATCCTATATAAAGGCATTAAAACTCATAATCACAACACACAACTTTCATACAACTCTCACACGATTCTGAAAAATTTTCTCATTATTTTTCTGCACTTTTGTACTCAGTTCTTAAACTTTCAAAAGAGAATTTTTCTGAGTTACTTGAAGTAATTATTTCAAAGTTTTACAAACCTATTGAGCAATATTACTTAGTATACAAGAGAGTTATTGGATTGCAAGTGATATTACATTTCATACTTGTAAAGGCAATCCAAGCCACTGTTGTAATTCTTCATTCATTGTAAATACTTTCTTTCACGGGGTGTGATAAGAAAGGGGATAGAATTACTTGGAAATGTGTTTTCCAAGGTGATAAGTATTAGTGAGTGTGTAAGGTACAAAGAAGTCTCAGGGTGAGATATTGTAATTACAACTCATAATATTTAGTGGAAAATCTCTTGTAATGCAAGAGTACTAGACGTAGTCTTCGGTAGACAAGAAGGTGAACCAGTATAAAATTCAGGTGTACTCTCTTATCCTTTTATCTCTTCAATTATTTACTTGTTATTTTCTGCAAATTATTTCCGCTGCTCTTAAATCTTGATATTGCAGAAAAAGTGGCCATAATTTTTAAGTCAACTAATTTATCCTAGGGACAACGTGGTTGATAGTCTGCTTACACATTTTGGGCAGTTCCAGGAAACGTCTTAATGAGAGCGATCTAGTCGTGACTCAACGAGTGAGTATTATTTCATACTATTTAGAATTGTTATAAGCTACAATAACAACAATTTCTACTTTTGAAAAGTTGGGCAATGTATTTCTCTAATGTTACTTCCGTTGATGTCAATAAAAGTTTTACCTTGGAGGAGTAATCTACTTGAGAGTGGAGCTAAAATTTAGCTCCCTAAAGCACTTATGCAAGAATTTACTTACAACTAACATTGTTTGCTTTCAGGACCTTCACTCACATCCTTTGGAGCTCCGCCAAGATTTTTTCTTCAAACCTTTAAAACAAATTGTAGAGTGTGGAATATTATTGTTACAACGTATTCATTGAAAAATATTGAAATGGCTCAATAAATTCATCAAAACATATCATATTTCTTTTATCTATTTTATTGTTATTTTGCACTATATACTATTTTGAAACCTTTTGAAATTAATAATTAAATCATTATATTTATGTTCCATTCTGGTCATCCGCGTATCCTATCTATATGGGTAGTCCTCTTTCCTAACCGGCCACGATCCGAACACACGAGTTAGAGGATTTCACATACCCATTAACTAGGCCCGATAGGTTGGCTTCATAACCACTTCCGCCTGACATTTCGTCAACAATGCACTGTCACGCCTCCTACAATCCACTTATCCTGGCCAATACAATAAGGACAAACTATAATATGACTATCAAACCTACCATAGACTATAAGTCAATTATACCTAGAGTATGGTCCTGTCAAAACTGTTTGACATGGAAAAACAGCCTACAACAGATCAGAATGTCTTCCATGCAACAAATGAACAATTTAGAATCTAATATCTCCCTAATTTTTTTCCCAAGACTATTACTGCTTAAGGTGACAAATATCAATAATCTCACGTCTGTAAAAATAGAAGTATTTATAAGTTGAATTCGTGACACATTACACATTTTTGGCAGCATCCTATCAACTTCTTAATCTCTTCACGTGTTACTAAACAATTGAAATCTTGTCAAAGATCTGAAAAGATGATAGCGGAAAGTGATATGGCAAAAATGCTCAATATTTTAAGCATTTTGCATTATAAAATGTATGAATTATTGGTATCCCAGGACACGATCAAATGCAAAATGACATTTATTTTATAAGTGGAAAACATTGTGTAAAAAACCCCGAGAATGATAAAGAAGTATGAATATAGTCAGACATGATCATGGAAAGGATACATTTCGACTCTTGGTAAGTTCTAACACAGCATACACGGTTGATTTAATATTAAAACACGAAAGCATGTGATTGATTGTGGAGTAATGATATAAAAGAAAAAACTTCTGAGTAGATGTATCAAATTAATCATATTTAAATATAAATGTATTTATATTTTTTTTGACGATTTCATATAGGACTAAACATTAATTATAATTCTATTGTTAATATGTTGTCAAAATTTTATTAATTGTTTCTACATAAATACGTTTACACAAGTCTTTTTTGATATATGTCTTATACTATAGTATCAAAAAATATAAATATACTTTTTTTATGTCACTTATAAATCAACTACTAATAAACAAAGTATCACTTTATAATAATACATGTTACTTTTTTTATGTTTTACATAGATACGTATCTACACAAGTCTTTCTATGTCCTATAAAATAAACCAAAAAACTTCATATATATTTCTTATGTCACTTGTAAACCACATGTCCTTTTTTGACGATGCATATTATTTTTCATACATTGTACGATGATTCGTAGAAGATAGCCTAGACAAAACATAAGTTTTACATTTTATCTAATTTTCATGTTCTTTTTCGTTGAAGAAAAGGATATAATGTTTTATGATAAAATTAATAAGAGTTTAATATTTAAGTGTTTTTATACTATCAATATATTATATATTATTCATGTGATAATTATTATTTATTTTAAAACAAAAGTAATATACATGAATTCTAAACCATATTTTGACGATATAAATTTTTTACATAAATATTAAAGTCAAATAATAATTGTATCTTCTAAATACTATGTATGCACGTCAAAGTCGTGTACACAATTCAAAAGGTTAAAATCATTGTTAAAATATTATTTTAAATAAAATAATGTAGAACAAAAATGATAGAGTGAATCTAATGCACATTTCAGGGATGATGAACTTTTGATCACAACTAGCCACAATGATTATTTTTTGAGAGAAAAAAATATATACATTGGTGTATAATAAAATTTTATACTATCAACATATATTTATCATTTATATTTAATTATTATTGATTTTTAAAATTTAAGATAACAATATATAAAAGTTACCTTATTTTTTAAATAGTGATACTACATAAATTAAAAACTATGGTTTTTATTAAGATTGTGCATCTTAATTTAATTTCATAGACCGATCAACGCAAATTTATTTTTTTAACTAATTGGCTAAGAGAATATTCCATCGGGAGGTAAGTTCCAATATCATAACTCTTCTTTACTTGACTAGTTAAATATTGTTGTAAATCGTGCTTACTAATTGGATAAGATATAACATAAGTGATCATTGTATATCTTTAATCACACATAATTAAATAAAGGGTAAGAGATAAATAAAATAAAGCAGACTGAACAGTTTATTAATGAGATTCAACAAATTATATTTACATTTCTTATAGCTTTGAATGACTATCAATATATTAATATATTAATAAGATATTAGGATCCAAGATAATTACACTCAATTAGGATTTACAAAATTCATATATTTCCTAGTACCCCAACCTACTACTAAAGGTCCAAGGCTCATATAGTGTTTTTATTTAATGCTTCTAATTAGTGCAAGAAAAAATGTGAGTCAAATATATAATTTTAAACCTCTCAACATGAATTTTAATCCAATTCAACATTTTTCACACAAGCTAAGGTGTTCTCATCAAAACCAACTCACTCATCTTAATTATGGTCTACTACAACCCACTCCAACCCGAAAACATCATTGTGACATAAACAAAATGCAATAAAATGTCCTTTATTACTTCATTTAATAAGTAGGGTAAACTTGATCCAACTTTATCTGCTTCCCCAATATGACCTGATCTTGTTGGATTTAAATAGGGTCAGATTTTATTAAGTATATGGTCGAGTTTGGATTTTAAAATTAGACTCAATCGATATTTAGGATCGGTTATGAGATAAGTATGACTTGGCCCAAGGTCTCCCAATCATCATTTTGTATGAATTTTTATTCAATTATCTATGCAATAATGACATCCCAGTGTTCAAAAGTATCATCAATTGTTGTTTTTTCATTATTTATATATGACTCACAATATATTGATATATATATATATATATATATATATTATTTTTATATCAAATTACATATCTATAATAAAAAATAATATTGAGAAAACTTATATAAAAAAAATATACATTATATTTAATTGGGTCTAGGGACAGATTCAAGTTTAAAGACTAACCGGTTAACATTTCGACTCAGATTCACTTCGGGTCAAAAGCCAAGTCCAGATTCATAAAAATGATTCAACCAAATTTTAGGGTCAGTATGCTCACCTATTAATAAGTAGTATTTTTATTAATAAGTAGTATTTTTTGTGTGTACTATACTGTCTATTTTTAGCGAATTAAGCTCATCCTTCAATTTTCTACCCAGAATTTTATTTCAATCAAATAAAAAAATCCCATTCTCTGCCAACCTGCTGCATAGTTGGCTCAATTATTGAGTTCAATATTTTAACATCACGTGATTCATATTCCCTATTCCAAGTTATATGAATATAAAATTTCGTGTGTCAGTTTGTAAGATCGTGTGTATCAAACGTTAATATTTTATTATAAGACAACAATTAAAAGATATTTATGATCATTTTTATAAAATACTTCATATCTTTTATGTTATATTTATTATTTTTCTCATTTACTTTTATTAAAATCTTCAGTTATCTATGCTTTTAATTGCTTTCAGTAAAATTACCAGCAAAGGACTGATATTAAATGAATGTTACATTATAATCTTATAATATTTTTGTTAGATGTTTGAAATATGTAATTATATTAGTCTCACAAAACCTAATATTGAAATAGAGTAGAATAATCAATGTTATATATTGGATCAAGTTATTTGTTATAATGTGCATCAAATAGAAACATTCATAGACATTTGGGCTAATGAGTGTGATAGAGCTGGTAAAACTTATTCTCTAATAATATATTGATAGTTGTTCAACGCTCTTGTAGTTGTAGACATAGTTGGCTAAACCCCGTTACCAAATTATCTTGTTTCCTTTTTTTATTTTATGCACTTTATTTGATTGCATGTGGCTAACGCTGCGCAACGATCGCTTTTGTTGCACCAACAATTAGTATCAGAACCAATTCGTATATGACTCTGAGCCTAGATGCCAGATTATGCAAAGAGGGTGAAGAATGCGTTAGTTAGGCAAAGTCTGTCAAAGCTATTGTGTACGTGATGATAAAGTAGATGAGTTGAAGGAGAAATAAATATGGCATGGACATGGTGGGGACCACTGTTGGGCAAGATCCAAAACCCTAAAAGTCCATATATTAGATTGAAACCAAGGAGGAGATAGAGACAAAGATATTGAGTCGGATGCTCACTATATCTCTCTAGATGTTGAGAGAATGATTTGATATGAGAAGTGGAATATCTTAATGGTGTGTTGTGACACGGGCATTGACTTGGATGCAAGGTGTACGTACGCACTACTAGAGATGCAAGGTGTAATGCGCGCACTACTAGAGATGCAAGGTGTGACACATCTATTGCCTTTGATGCAAAGGTGTGACACACGCATTTGTTGCTATTGACTCTAGGTGTGTGTTGCGTGTAAGGCTGACAATGAACCGAACCAACTCATTATTCGTTTGAAACTCGATTCGTTATTTAGCTCGATAAATTTGGTTCATGAACCAAATGAGTTGAACTTGAGCTGGAAATTGAGTTCGCTAAATAAACGAGTTGAACTTGAGTTGGATATGGTTCGACTCGTTAAGTTCATGAGCTGATTCATATATATATATAAACTAATTTTTATGTTTATTATGACTCCTACATTATTTTTTGTATTTATTGTTGTTATGTATATGAATAAGATTATATTTATATAAATAAAACCTTTTGGAGTATTTTTCAAATTTTAATTAATTATTTGAGTTTTCCAAATGAACTATTCAAATTGAACCAAACAGTTCGCGAACTTTAATCGAACTGAACTCGAGCTAAAAAATAACCCATATCGAACTCAAGTCGAGTTTCAAGCTGAACCAATCTTTATCGAGTTGAATTGAGTTGAGCTCTAGTTCGACTTGATTCGGCTCATTTCCAGCCCTAATTGTGGGTATACTCCTTATGGTGGAGTATAATAGTTCTTTTGAACTATTATTGTCGGAGTAGACAATGATGTTAGCAGTTGAGACTTTCAAAGAAAGCTCCAAGGTTCAGTGTGACTAGGTATTGAAGAGGACGATTGTTGGTGAACTTTGGTGTAGAGGCGCGTTCCATTAGATGGAGCAAGCTCTTGGTAACATCGTCAATGATACTCAGAAAGTTTATGTTATAGAAGAACACACTCTTACATGGATGAGTTTTTAAAGAGAATTAGCATTAAGCAAGGTGTAGATTTTTGTGTAGATTTTCTAATGAGCGAGATATTCATCCATTTCAATCAAGATAGAGATTGTTGGGATGCATGAAATATGTTATTGTATTAGTCTCATATTGCCTAATATTTGAATAGAATTAAGTAATCAATGTTATATATTGGACTCATGGGTGTCCTAGAGTTTGTAAACATTGCCTAATATTTGAATAGAATTAAGTAATCAATGTTATATATTGGACTCATGGGTGTCCTAGAGTTTGTAATCTTTATTCTCTAATAATATCTTAATATTCAACGTTCCTGAAGATGTATGCACAGTTGGCCGAATCTCGTTATCAAATTATATTGTTTATTCTCTTCTAGTTGTTTTTGTGCACTTTATTTTATTTGATTGTTTATGATCAATACTGTACAACGATGGCTTCTTTTGCACCACCGAAAATAAAAAGTAACCCCTTTTATAATATATACAGTTTATATAAAAATGTTTTGTAAATAATACCAGAAAAATACGACTCTTTCTCATGTTGACTTCCAAGGCATAATAAAACGTCATAAGAGTTGATAGATCATTTATTAATCAAATAGAAGCAAGTAGATTGTTGGCACGTCTATATTTCTTTAATATAGTATTTGTTTATGGCCTCAGGGAGTTACGGTTATTGCACAACTGAAGCACCACCTCTATAAAGAGTGAACAAAATAAACACCCATTCTGCACCAATTTTTTTCTGTAACTCTGTTTTAATTAAGATTTTCTTAACCTCGATCAGCAATATTTTTTTTTGGAAAATGTAGTAAAAAAGTCTGAATCTTTAGGAATCAAACACTTCAATAGACGCATCAGCAGCAACCTGTTAGTCATCTGATTTGGTAAGAAATTCATTTTAACTCCTCCATATTCCAATATTGAAATGCTTCAGCTAAATTATTATGGATACTTTACATCTATATGTTATTGTTTAATCAGACACCAATATCTTAGGATACGTTTTACCAGTGATTATGCATTATTATGGTTCAGGAACATATAAATATTTCAGTATCAAACATATCACTTGAATAAGTTTTAACATAATTGTAAGGTATAAGTTTTGCTGTCCTGATCCACTTATTGTAATTTTTTTAACTATTGGAGTTTATTTTAATGTTTCTCTTTTTAGAGGAAATGGATGATTACAATTTCTTTCCAGAGGAATGCAACTTGGACAGTTTATTTGATGTTGATGATGAAGAGTTTCTTTCACATGACATACCAAATCCAGTGCAAGTGAACACAAGTAGCAACTCATCCAGCATCACTGAAAATTTGTCACCAAAACTTTCCCCAACATCCTCAATCTCCTCTTTTCAGTCTCAGATTCTGTCTTTAGACAACATCACCACCCAGTTTTATGGGTTTGACTGTGCCTTAAACCCTCCAATACCATATGAGGCTGTGTCAGTGCCCCAGTTGGGAAATACACATATTCAAGCTCAAACAACAAAAGGGTCCTCAAAAAATCAAAACTTTGGAACAAAAACAATACTTGGTAAGAGATCTGCAGCTCATACTCATGATCATATCATGGCTGAGAGAAAGCGAAGAGAGAAGCTTAGCCAAAGCTTGATTGCTCTTGCAGCCCTTATTCCTGGTCTAAAGAAGGTATATTCTCTCAACAGCTTCAATTACAATCTCTTAAGAGTTAGTCTTAAACTATGGAAGTGATCTAGAGTCCAATCTTTTGGCTCTATTTTTTTTAATAAAATAGTTAAATTTTAAGCAACTTAATCATCTACATTATTAACCGTTCAATCTTTTAGCTCATTTTGTCTGTACATTTCAAAGAATTTTTTATTCTTATTTATATGTTCGCATTTAGAAGTTCAGAAGAGTGTTTAATATTTTTCTGATTTAGATAGGTAGTGGAAAAAATTAATGATGATAGAGATGGATGGTATATTATTAAAAAACATTATAAATAATCAACACAGTCATTACATTTCTTTAAGAAATATGCTTTTTACAATGAGATAGATAAATAATAATATTAAGTGGTACAACCCTTTTTCCAACAGTATTATTTTAATAGTATTTAATTTAATAAAATCATATTTTTGAAAAAATAGCACATCCTTTTTTCCAAGATTATTTCAATATTCATTTTTTATTTATTTTTATCCAGCAAGAGATAAGATTAGTCACAATATGAATTTGAGTGAACTAAGTCAATAAAATCATAAAGATATATTTATATATAGGAGTAAAAAATGAAGACATGTTGAACTCTCTTAATAACAAGAACCTAATTTTGGATTAGTTCACCCTCTTAGATAAAGAGTATGTTGAGACCCATAAGAGATTTAGTTGCTCAAAAAAAGAGAGAAAAAGAGTGTGATCATTACTTGCCTAAAACCTGATTTTAAGATAGACTAGCTTCATGGTAACCATTAAATCTATTAATCCACAGATGGACAAGGCTTCTGTACTAGGAGATGCTATAAAGCATGTTAAAGAGCTTAAAGAGCGTGTAGCAATTTTGGAAGAAGAAGAAGATAGCAAGAAGAAAAGTGTGGTGGTTCTCAAGGAGCCAAATCTAAATGGTGATAATGATGATTCTTCATCATGTGATGATGAGAGCATTGAAAATTCAAGTGGTATTGAACCACTCCTCCAAGTGGAAGCAAGAATCTCAGGGCAAGAGGTGCTACTTCGGATCCATTGTCAAAAGCAAAAGGGTCTTGTGGTCAAAATATTGGCACTGATTCAAAGCCTGAACCTCTTTGTTGCCAATAGCAGTGTCTTACCCTTTGGAAATTCTACTCTTGAGATTACCTTCATTGCTCAGGTAGAGGACCCTCCCAACCTTAATTTGGAGTATTTTGATTGCATTCTATGCCTTTATGATTTTATTAAAGATACTTATTAAGAAATTTAAAAAAGTAAGGAGAAAATTGGGAGGAAGAAAAGAGCATAGACTACCTAAAAATAACTAATTATTTAGTTGAGAGTCTTCCATCTCAAAATTTGAATCACTCAATGTATGTTATTATTGGTTGAAAAAATATATTTAAAATTTAATAATTAGGTATTTTTTACCAATCATAAGTAGTGACACACTTTTTGGAACAGAAGATGTCATCTCCGCTTATATTTGGTTTAAATTGTTTTTAATTTTTTTGGGCCCATAATTTTTTTTTGGTAAACTAAACGTGTTGAGGTAACAAACTTACTTTATAAAAAAACTTAGAAACAAGAGCTATAAGCAATATTTTCTTTATTTTAGTAAGTCGGTTATTTATAATCATATCTAAAAACATAATATAGAGCAAAAACATGTGTCTCATAATTAGATATGTTTTTCACTACCTTCTAACCATTTGAGTAAAAGTTTGAGTAAATATATTTAAAAATCAATTTGTCTCACTAATGGTTCTGTGTGGACTAAAATAATACATGATTCATTTCTTTAGAAAATAATCATATGCTAAATATTAACTCAAAAGATGAAGGTTGATGGAATATGACCAATGTTTATAATCATGAAGGACTGAATGAACTTTTTAGGAACTAAAATGCCATCTACTTTTTCAAAGGGCGAGTCTTTATTCATAAAAAATATATTAAATAAAGGTGCAAAATTTAATATATTAAGAATTTAAAAGGTTGTACTTATCTGTTAATACTATAGTATTTATTATCAGTTCTTTAACTAGTGTTTAGTTAGATAATGTCAGAAAAATATTTATTTTCATTATCCTCAGATTTATTTTCTCTTTCTTACCACTATCACTTTGAAAATTAATATTTGCAGATAGGAGAAGGTTACAATTTGACCGTAAAAGATCTTGTAAAGAATATACGCACGGCTACATTGAAGTGTATGTCATAATAATAATAGCGTGAACGTGGGGGCAAAGTATGGTGTGGTGTCCCTCAAACATTGACTCAAGCTCCAAATCACATTTGATGTACCTAACAACCAAATCCCCAACATCAAAATCTTTCTAGTAATGGGTGATATTTGATCTTGCATGTGTTTTCTCCCTTAGGCCTTTACTGTTTTTTAGATTTGAAAAGAGAATAGATTTATTGAGTGTTTAAGTAGAAATTACAACCATGTTGTTATTTGAATAATTGCACTGGAAACGGGAACACCCAGCCACTACGATTACCTTTTTACATAGAGAAGATGGAAAATAATGAAAGAGAAAATTGTAAGACACTTTACTATTTACTAAAAATGAACTTGTACGAGTTAATTAAATGTAGGATATACTTATACAAGTTGAAGGTGATGACTTGACAAATTATCATGTAAAATAGAAAACATTTCATTGTTTTTTGAAGAGTGCAATGCAAATCCACCAAATGTTGTTGGAGATTGATAAATCATAAATTTCTTCAAGTTTATGAAGAGAAAATGTTAAAGTATGATTACTTACCTAAAAAATGAAATAGAATTAAACTATGACTAATTACCTAAAAATGAAATGGCACCCTTTCTATTGGGATGATAATAATTGAACTCATATAAAATATTATAATGTACAAACAGATCTACTTATACATTATTATTTTTTATGGACAAATGTTAGTATGTTATTATTTATTATGGACGAGACTCAAACTTTCAATCTCCTTCCCTACACATTTAACCATCAAACCACTTTATAACTCTATTTTTTTTATTTTTTAAATTTGTTATAGGTGAGGCTCGAAGCCTTGAACCCACAACTTCCTTCACTATATTCCTTAAACTTTTTCACCTTAACCATTAGATCACTTTACGACTTCGTACTCATACATTATGTTTGGTATTAAAATTTGGGAAAGAGAGAGTGAAAAGGTAGAGTGGCTTTGGTATTAGAATTTGTTGGTAGATGAAAAGTAAGAGAGGAAAGAAAGGGGAATTGTGTGTTTGAGGTAGAGATTGGAGTGGGGGACGAGGCACTCATGCCTTACTCATATCTAATAGGTTTATAGAGGCATCAGTCAAAATTACCTTAATTTATAAGATTAATTTAATACTTTTTAATTTTTATGTATTCATAATTAGGAATTTGATAAATATTTACACTAATTATTTGAATTAAATTTCCATAATATTTCAAAATATTAGGATAAAATAGCCAGGAATTAGTGCCAAATGGAGAAAAGCAAGTTAGGTCACAAATCACTTGAATTGCACTCAACACATTTATTACGTTCAGTGCAAGTCACGTTGAGCATGAAAGGCGCACTAAGTACAACATTGCTCAGATGAAGAGTCAGCTAGATGAAGAGGTGTGCACCGCTTCTACGTCCAACGCAAGCATCAAGACTCAGATTATTAAAAAGAGGTTCAAAAGCCGAAAATGACACATTTGATACATTCGAATTTTAATACTTATTTTCCTAAGTTTTAGAGAGTTTAGCTCACTTAGATCATAGAAACTAAATGTAAGCAATATAGAAGTTAATATATGTTTATTCATGAGTGGTTCTACCACCCCATGAATTTTGTATCATCCATATATTTCTTATACTGTGTGGACACGAGTAGCTAAATATTCATTTGTTGGGATTGAAATGTAACACAAGTTTGATGGATACACATTGAATTAACTATATTAATTCATGAAGTTGTGATTATTTTTTAGTTCTTGTATTTGCTTTAAGTTTGATTATCTTATTGCATGATTTTTGAATAAAATGTTTAGTCTCTTACCTGTGTAATTCTGAATTTGCATAGTTCAATAATTGATATATTTTCTAGACATGGACTTTTATTATTTGTCATCTTATGCATTTTACTTTGTTAGAATCTAGACATAAAACTAATATTGTAATTTTATAACTCTCAAAGTTGTTGGCATATACTATTAGACATAGAGATATGCTTAACCATTTATATATCTTAATTTTGTTAATCTAGACTACTAGACATAGAGGTAGATTAATAAAATGTTTATATAGACCAAGACATTGACGACTAATACAGTTGAGGTGTTATATTTTACTCAACTTTGCATGCATGGACTACTAGGCAATGAAGCATGTGATGCGAATCATATATTTTAATCTTATGACTAAAATTGCTAGACATACAGTTTTATTGCATGAGTTGCTAAATTGACTAAGACATTATCTTTTAGTAATTTTGAGGTCATTATATGGAATAATCAATACCAAATGAATTTGTTTTAAGAATCAGGTGTGTAATTTTTAGTAATTTTATGTACAGATAGTAATTGTGAATTTTAATTTCAGCTCTCTTTCTCTTTACATTACAATTTTGATTATTTGTGTGGCCAATCAAACAACTCACAAATTGTTCACTTAAAACAATATTTGTTAATTGAAAATGTATAATCTAGCAAGTTTTTGTAGATACGATATCTCATTACTTATACTTATTTGTAACATTATTGTAGTTTTATACTTCAATTTTCTGATTAGCAATTTTCAAATTTATTTGTATATTTATTTTTTATGATTCAAATTATATATAAATAATTATTACATGAAAATTAACTTATATATAATAAATTTGTATATTTCAAACCTTATTATTCATGCAAGTCCAAAGCTAAGCACTAAGTAAATTTAACGCTTCAGAACAATACCATCCTCAGATATAAATTTACATTTTCACCTTTACTCTCTATCAAATTAATATCTTTTGTCAACTTGTTAATAATGGTATCTATATAACCAATGGGACCACATCTGCTGTCCCAAAAAATGTGACACTTCATGTGTCACATCTTTTGATTGGTTGGAAAAAATATCTTGAAGTTAAAAATTTAATAATGAAGTATTTTTTTAACCAATCAGAAAGATGACACATAAAGTGACACACTTTTTAGGAGAGAAGATGTGTTTCCATAACCAAAAACCATTTTAATCCATCTCTTAGTCTGTGTTTGGGAGTTATGAAGGAAAAAGAAGATGTATCAAAGGGCTAAGAATGTGGAGGAAGGGAATGAAAAAGGAAATCACTTCTTTCCCTTTTTTGAGATTATAAAGTTTAGATGGAGATGATAAAATAATAATAATGTTAGAATATTTTTTATTTTTCTTTTAAAAATACAATTAACAATAAGAAATGGACAACAATGTATAATTTTACGATAAATAATTAGGTATTTTTTCATTTTATCTTCATAGAAACCCCAAATCGAGGAACTATAAAAATAGACACATAAAATGTCTTAGAGGGTTTGAAAAATCCTCCAAAATATTCATCTCTCATTTGTCCAACTCCTAAACAATGAAAGACTTTCTAAAGTCATCTATTCCTTTTCCCTTCAAAATTGCACTCACAAACAAAGGCTTAATGTGTGGTATGAGAATCTTCAAACTTTCTTTCAAACAGAATCTCATCTAACCACTGCTGACTAAAACTTTGACAAGCTTTCCTGAACTTCAGCATTGAAGTGTTTCTCCGTAAACCAGCAATTATTACATCGAATGGGCCCAGGATCCAATCTGTTAACGGGCTTTAAATTAGTGGATATTGATAAGAGATCACAATCTATGATCCACCGAGAAGCGCCCCACACTCTCAATCCCAACCGTTAAAAACCAATCAAGCTTGTTTCAAGCTTTCCCATTCAGTTACACCACGGAAAACTTTTATCATAACTGGTTGATAATGATTGGTTGGCTAATGTTTTGGATACTAAGCAGGCAATGCACATGCATTTTTTCAGTACCTTTTTCTTAGATCATGATCATAGCCTCTGTTGGATTGTGTTCCTTTTCCTTGTTTGGACCCTGAAGTTTTGAATTATAGTTATAGTTGTGGTTGTCATTATATTGTGTTTATTGAAATTGCAAACAATTATGAGAAAATACGATAGTAATTGCGGTCGCAATACTACAGTAGCATGCAAATGCCAAAACCATGTTTAAAGGCAAGAAAACAACTCTATCAAGCAATTTTTTGCACCCGCTAAATTATGATTTGCTAGTTTTGGTGGAATAGTTTATAGTTTTTTTCGGCTGTCAACAAGGTTTACTTCTTACTTCTTTGCGATTGTACCAAAAAATAATAACTCCCAGAACCTTGGTGATTGCTATATCTCACTTTTGGGGTATTATACAAAACAACAACTAATCTCTTGTTTTCTCGGCGGAAAGAGATATTCACTTGTTCCTTTTAACTAGGGTTAACAATAAATTAAATCAACTCAACATTCATTTGAAATACAACTCCTTATTTAGCTCAATAAATTTGATTTATGAACCAAACGAATCGAACTTAATTAAAAATTAGGCTCATAAAATAAACGAGTCGAACTTCAGCTGAGTACAATTCGATTTATTAGGTTTATAATATCACTCAATTATATATATTCATATATATATAGATAATATTTAATTTTGTAAATATTAAATAAATAATCATCATATCAAACTAATGAATTGAACTAAACAGTTCACGAACTCTTAATGAACTAAAATCAATCGAGCTAATGAGTTGAACCAATCAAGTTGCGACTCGAATTGAACAACTTATGAACTTCAAACGAACCCAATTCTTTTTGAAACATATATCATTAAGAACCATATATCGCATATGAGGAGACCGCATACCATGTAACTTACGTTGGATCACGTGCCCCAATTTATTTGGGCCACAAAAATGGTGCTCCTTGCTTGACTCTAAGTGGATAGTGACCTAGTTTCATAACTAAGTTCAATAACATTTTAAGCTGGTCGACCTTGAAGTCTTCTAGGTGATCATTAACTCTTCTAACCTTGATACATCTCCATTAAGTCTTTTAGGTAGCGCCCACTAAATCGTCTAACCTTCATATGTGACCAAGCATTAAGTCTTCTAGGGTTGAAACAAATAACACGTATGAAACAGTCTTTTAGGTGGCCCTGATTTGATGTGAACTCATCATATTCATATTTCTCAAATTAGAGGCTAGGTTCATTTCTCAACTTGAAATAATTTGTACTGTTATACTGACACATCACCAACCCAATCATATATGTACCATATTAACAATCCCATATAACCCAAATTTCTTCCTTGTCGTTATTCACTTGTCAAAAATGTTTCATGCACAAGTTTCCTTTTGATGACTTAGACATCTAATGCGTGAAACTAAAAGTAAAATTAAATCAACAAACGCGTATTTATTGGTTGCCTCTGAGTTGGTTTCTTATATAAATAAACCATTTACTTGTACTTGTTACTTGTTTCACAAAAAAACCACCTAGCTAGATTGTACACATGCCCATAGTCAAGATCCTTGCACATGCCATAAGGCGAAAAAAATGGTGTAAATGTTTTACAGTCTAAATTGCGCTGGCGAGTTCAACACTGGATCAGTTGTCTTATTTATTTGATTGACCAATCTTACATTAGGTTATTTTTGTAAGATAGCGTTCCAATTTTTAAGGAAGTAAGCTATATAATGCACATGTTTCCCGTAACTTATAATATCCTGAACGAATGAAGTTAAAGAAAATAACAACATGGCTATAAGAATTCTTTTTTGCTTCGTTTTCCAATAAGAATTTTCTCCATATACAAGACTTAAACTCAAATTTTGCTTATTTACATGAACCAATATTGCTTAAGAATTCCTATAATACTAATATGAAATAAAGGAATAATTATATTTAATGTGAGATTATAAATTATTCCTTACTCAGTTCCTAACAATGTGAGATTTCTTTAACAATAGTGTTCTTTTACATAAAAGGAGTGGGTGATACCAAAGAAGACACTTTGATTTTTTTGTAAAGAAAGAAAAAACTATGTTTCTATCTTTTCTTTATCCAAAAAAATGGAGTTATTTCTTTTAACGCATGTAATTATGTGGAATTCAAAGGTAAATTACCAACACTCTCCCGCAAATGCACTAAACTATTGGTACAGTAATTTTTTATATATAACTTTACTTAACTACTAAGTATAGTTTAATTAGTATGAATTATACTTAATTGTTTAATAAAAAAATGTGAATGGACAATTAAAAATGACAATTATTTCACCATAAAAACTACAGAAAATAAGATGTTGTATCAGTTGATGCCTTGGTTGAGAGTATATGTGGTGTAAAATCGTTTTGGAGAGCGCAATACAACGGATAGTTGTATGCTGCGTTCGGGAAGGATGAATCGTTCCCGAAAAGGAATTTATTGATTTTTTTCCAAATGATTGGACCGTAAGTGCGATAATTTACTTCACGGGCGATCCTCAAGTATAGTACAAAAATAGATGTTAAAGGTTCTTTATATAAGTCTGATACTTACTTACAACAATAATCTTTTATTCATATAGTGAGATGGAAAGAATTAATGATCAATAATTTATAATTTGTTAAATGAATTTTTATGATGTTAGTTTTGCAGATGATATTACCTAATTGAATAAAGATTTGATTATTATTGTGATGATATCTTTTATTATATAAAAAAGAACTTGTTTTGTTGTTGCCCCACAATGGGTACACATCTGCTGTCCCACACATTATGTCACTCCATGTGCTACAGGCGTATGATTGGCTAGCAAAATATATTTAAGTAAAATTTAATTATTAAGTATTTTTCTGACTAATCTCAAGCACATGACATATGAAGTGACACAAAGTGTGAGACATCAGATGTGCTTCCCCACAATCGAGTGGCACTAGAGAACACTATGTTTGACAAATTAGGATATTGATATATTGGTTAAATAAGTGATTCTCTAATTAAAATGTATATCGATGAAGTTAAATATGCATATAACGTAAATGTTAAAAAATATTAAAGAATGAGATAATACTTTTAGTTGTTAAATCAAAATATGTGATTTGATGATAGATAATGTGTTAGAAGCAGTGACGATGCTATGTCGTGTTGAGGGTGTGCAAGTGCACACCTCGAACTTTTTGGGAAAAAAAATTTATATTATTTATAGAGAAAAAATATATATTGAGAGTGTAAGAGTTCTATACATTGTTATTGCATTATTCATTATCTATATATGATCATCATTTACTCTTAAAATAAAAGTAATTCAAATAAATGATAGATTATCTAATGACTATAAATATTTAAGCATTGCATATATATTACACTCTTACTTGAAATTTTACAAGCCCAAAATTTATTCTTTTGTAAATGACATGACATTCTTCGTGAAAAATAAATAATCATTATTATATTGAATTATTTTATAATATTATAGATATGCAACTCGAGGAACTTCATAATTGAATATCCAAGACAAATACTCAGTTGCTTCTTTGTATGTCTTGTTTGAGTCTAGCTGACTTCTTCACTAGTTTTTATATGACAAAAATGATTGAATTTGTAAAGTTTTATCCACAGAATTTTTTGTTTAACTGATTTTATGATGTTTGATAATCAACTTGAGACGTATATCATTGATATGCATAATACTGTAGAATTTGCTTCTTTGAAATGAATAAATAATCTTAAGATAAGTTGATTGGAGGTGGAAGAAAGACACATTGTTTCTCATTAATTTATATTCTTTTGAAGTTAACAATACAATTTTAAAAAGAGTTTTTCCAACTCTGAAAATTATAAAAGATAGATTGTGTAATCGAATAGAAGATGCATGAATGAATAACTATCTAGTGACTTATAATTGATTAGAAGTGTTCAACAATATTGGCAACGAAATAAATATATTTTAACAATTTCAAAATGTGAAATCACATAGAGATTAGTTATGAAATATATATTTTATTTGATTAAATATATTTAAATTATGTAATTTTGACATCAATATTTTCATTTTTTTAATCGATGATATTTATTATTTTAATTTTAACCTATGTTGCCCACCCTGCCTCTAAATCCTAGAATTATCCCTAGTTATAAGTATAACTAAATATAATAATTGTGGGTTAGATCCTCTGTACAATTGTTTTAGTAAAAATTAAATTATCTTCATAAATATTTTATGACCATGTAATGATTTAATGATTGGTATAATTGTTATAAAATACTAGTATGGAACCAATATAGTTTTTCGGTTAAACATGCAGATACGTTATGATTTTTATGACAATGGGGACCTATGTAAATATTACTTGTACAGCTAACTTTTACAAGTTATAAGTTTTTTAATAACTTCTTTAATTAAAGAATAAGTGAAGATAGGGGAAGAGAGCGGTATTTGTCATATTATTTCAATACGCAGTTATGGAATTTGCTGTACAGATTGAATTGCATCAACAATATTTTTTTCTTTTTTAATCAGCAAATAGAGTACATATTACAAATTGAGTACATCAAAGAACACCTCACTATTACTCTCATTACAGTCGAGTAGTATTATTACTATCACTTAATTGATATGTGCTTGATCAATAGAAGGATAAGTTTATGTTGAAAATTAATTAATACGTTATTTTATAATTGTATCCCATTTTCTTTATAAATAAATCCAGGATATCAAATATTTTACATATTATTGATAAACAAATATTCTTTAATATTGCATTAAAAATTAAGAATGATGGTCAAATAAGAACACAATTTTTCTGAAATAATGTAAATGATAAAGAAACGGATAATAACATATGAACATATTTTACTCTACTCGGGATGACAAAAAACCCCGTACCTATTAGCACCCGCGAGTAAAACCCGTACGGGCACGGGTACTATTCACAAACGGGTACCCGCGGGTATTATAAACAGGTTTTTAAAAATACTCGTATTACATACCGACATGTACGATTATTATAGCACCCGTGCCTGCGAGTACCCGTTATTTATATGATTAATATATTATATTTAATTAAATAAAAAGTACATTATTCTAACATTCATTACATTATGTACATTTTTTCCATTTACTTTGTTTGCATATTTTAGTGAGTTTAGTGGTGAAACACCCTATAAATATTATTACATTTGTAGAAACACACATGTTTTACAAAGAATATATATATTTTTTGTTAAGGAAACAAGAACAAAAAATCACACAAATATAAAACATAAATAAAGTTAGCAATTTTGTCAATATTCAATCAAAAGGTAAAAAAATAATTAAGTTTCATCTCATTTGAAACATAATAGAAATAAAAAATTAAAAATTCATTTATAATACAGGAAACGCGTTGGTACCAAGAAATACTCGTGAATACCCGCACATGGGTACCTGTACGAGTACGGGCAGATATGAGTAATGGTTCTCCTATTTTGAAACGGGTAGCGGATAGTTACTACCCGTACCCGCCCATGCCCGTTACCATCCCTTATACTCTACGGTTTTTCTTGTTCTCCGCAATAATAGGGTAAAGGTATAATTGATAAAAGATAATCAATATTATCTTAAACTTTGAGAACTACAATTAAATGGAAACATTATTTTCTAAAACATGACACTTCTAAAGGAACTAATGGAGTAGTAAATAACAAAACGTCAATCTTATTTAAATTCATCCAAAAATTATCAAATAAAAAATAATTCAGTTTAATTGAATTTTAGACTTTTTATATGTTATTCAATCTTGTATTCATTTTGGAATTAAAATTGAACATACTTAATGCTAATATAAAATATGCTGTAAGTCTTTACAATTTTACTATCATTTATTTTCTCCACCGTCAAAGGAAGAAGAAATAGTTGTAGGCCTCCAAAGTCTCCATTATCAAAATAAAAAAAAGAAAAAGTGGAAAACTACGTGAAAGGGAAAAAATACAGATTTTGTGAAGATAAGGGACACAAAGGAGAGAAAGAGGTCTAATCATTGTTGAGGTACACTATTAAGAGAAAAACTTATATGATGATGTATGTATATAGTATATGGTAACTAATAAAATCTTTCCAACATATTAAATATTTATTTTTTTATTAAAATTTAGTTATTTATGATAACATGATAAAATATAAATATATTTATCTCTAAATATGATGTGTTATCAGTTTTGAAGGTTACTTTAAATAAGGAAGAGCTGAATAGTTAATGACTATTGAATAAGCTTAAACTCTTGCATTTTGTTTTTGGCTTTTTTTAAGCTTTGGATTGTTTTTCAATAACGATGTAAACTTGTAATGACTCAATGCACGTGTAAACACAATCAGGCTTGGGGCGGACGAAGACTTTAAAATGAATAATTCAGTTAATATGTAATTGAAATACTAAAAGTGTTTTCTTAGCCTTAACTTAGGATAAAAGATGAGAACTCAAAAGTGAATAATTGGAAATAATGCATTAAAAATATCAAAAATTGTATATTTAGTTTTTTTAATAAAATTCATTTACTTTTCACTTTTTATTCTAACGAAGGTCACAAACAGGAACAAAGATTACAAATTCTAAAAAATTTATATCTACATAATTTAAGTTAGTAACATTCTAACAAGTAATATAAAAAATTATTTTCTATTTGTGTGATTATTTTTAACTAAGTGTTACTTTTTGATTGGCTAACTACACAATACAACATCAAAGGTTTTTTTTAGTATTATTAAATATATCCTTTCACCTTTTAGGTAAAATAATTCATTTCAGAATATACATTCCTCTCAACAAGTGTAACTCCTAATAATCAATCTTGATTATTTAGTTATCCTGAGAATCTAACGAAGTTTTACACCATTAAACTAACTTATTGTGGGATTTGATAAGTGAAAAAAGAAACAAGAGAGTAAACTGGGTAAGAGATTGGCATCTAAGCTGTCATTGTAGAAAATCGTGCTGATCTTTTAGAGTCGTGACTAATTTCTACGTGTCTCAAATTATCTTGTTTGTCATTACTCATTAGTGTCTATTAATATTTGTCAAAGCTTCTAGAATAGAAGTTATTGCAACAGTTATAAGAGTTATCAATAATAGAATCAAACTTCTTTAAAGTCAACTTCTCTCTAGTTAAAAAAAGAGGATATTTACATATATCTACGGTTTGATAAAGTATGACTACATTATTGATATATTAATTAACTTTCTTTATATCGCAGCACCTATATAATTCTGGTGGATTCATCACCGTGATGGTCTTAGTTTATAGTCAAAGAATGCTTTCTTTGGGATTCTACGCGGCTCCTCGCCAGTCAACTCGTTTCTTAAAGAAAACCAACACTTCAATCAAAACCCAAAAGAAATGTAACGGACAAACAAGCAATACTCAAAAAACATGTTAATCACGTGTTGTCTTCACTTATTCATACTCCAACTATTTACTTGGGTAGTTTTATATACATATATTTTAGAATGATAACCTATTTTATTTCTTACAATATTTTTGATGTTCTGATTTGTTTCTTAGAAAGAATAGAACATTCAAAATATTTCAAAAAAAATATTAAAATTGAAACTTTAGTTTAATTAAATCAAATAATATTTTGATTCACATTTATGATCTTTTCATGTTGATTTTAATTTTTAATGAATTTTTTAGGAATCAAAATAAACATTCTATTTTTCAATTGTTAGTTATTCTTCTTTGCCCTAAATATATGCACTCGTGGTTAAATTAAAAGTATGAAACATAATTTAATAATTAAAATTGATTTCATTATAGGCTGCATCCATTTGGTATGTATACTTATATTTTAAAATGAATTATTAATTAGGCGACAATATTTTGTCATGCCATATTCTATTCTTATTTAAAAATTATATTCTCATGTTACATCTTATTTCTATTTTCTCTCAAAAATTAAATTCATAATTAACACCAGAAATAAATGTTATATATTTCAAAATTTTAATCTATATTTATATAAATTTTATTATGTCATTATTAATTTATATTAAATTTTTTGAATTAAAAAATCGGAATGACAAGTACAACAATGTTTATCAAAACGCTACTTATATAATTAAGATATATTTTTCATTTGGATTAAGGAAATAGACATAAAGTTGGTTGTATAAATTAATACTTTTTATTTAGTAGCATATGATTAGGAGAGGTAAGATGAGAAGAACTATTTGGAGTCAAATAGGATAATGATTGGTTCATCTTCTAGGTGTGTTATCATGGTAGGAGGCTTCTGGCCAGTGTGGTATCAGAGCCACCTCAGGAAAACAGGGGGTACATATGGTATGAATGTTATAGGAGAGGTGAGTAGGAAAGAACACACACTCATGAATACAACCACTCAAGAAGACAGACCCATTATCCTAAGCTCATATCTTTCCTTACCCAAATCCTCCTCTAAAACTCTCTCTTCGAAAATCGAGAATCTTATAGAGTACTCATATGTCCCGGATGATGCAAAGATAGCAGAAACCGTTCCACCCCTTCTTAGTCCATACAATATATTCAGGAGACAAAGATCCTTTGTCAAATCTATATCTCGCTTAATCTCCACAAACAGGCCAAGTGTTAAAGAATGCATCCAGTCTTCCAGACTTGACCAGTGTAGCCTCGCAGCTACAAGTCGAGAACAATATGTAGACTTGGAAATTCCTACCACCCTTATAAATCACTGGAAAATGGAAGGATATACTACCCTTCACTTTGGAGCTGTCAAACTTATCCTTTCATTACATGGAAGGAAGGGTCTCCCTGTCACAGCAAGGATTGCCTTGTTAGACTCGAGCTACCTTCACTATGAAAATGCTGTGATCGGTACTGTTCTCACGACTCTAAATGCTGGGAGTGTTGTGTTAACCATTTTCCCAAACTTCAATGTTAGTCTGAGAGACCCCACTTTGTCTACCAGACTAAAGGTCCAAGTCCAACTCACAGGAGCAGATCAAGTTCCGGAGGCTTTATCTGCAACCTTACACCACCAAATAATCTATAGACTCCAAAACCATTCTATAGACCTACCTTTACCTGCATGTGCGACAAATGCTTTATTTGTCGTAGCCAATGGTGATGAAGAAACCCCATCAATTGTCCAAGTCCCAAGGAAGATTCCTCGTGAAGAATTGCACAAGAGTATTCCTTTTGAATGGATAACTAACTATGAAAGACTTCATTCCGAAAGAAAGCCAGTCCAATCCTTTGAAGCGACATTCAGAAGATCTGTCGACGGATCTGTAAGGACCATATTTAAGAAGCCTGATGAAGGGCCCAGCAACAACACTCCATCCGTCTTCCAATCTTTAATGATCACACCCGCTGGTGGAGAAGATTGGTGTCCTGTCCATAGTTTCACTTCTAAAGGAGACCCCATCTATACAGATAAGATAGGTGGACATTTTATCTGGGACGTTAATCCAGATATGTGTGACCCCGGATGTGAATGTTCGATGCACTATGATGACACTAGCGATGAGGAGACAGAGAAGAGAAGGAAGAACAGGTCTCGCTGCAAGCCTCCTCCTTCTCCAAGAAGAAGAGCTGACCCAGAAAATGGCCCAGACATTTTATTTGGGACGTTAATCCAGATATGTGTGACCACGAATGTGAATGTTCGATGCACTATGATGACACTAGCGATGAGGAGACAGAGAAGAGAAGGAAGAACAGGTCTCGCTGCAAGCCTCCTCCTTCTCCAAGAAGAAGAGCTGACCCAGAAAATGGCCCCTGGGTAGGAATCCACAAGAACAGAAAGCCCCTTTCTATATACGAAGAAGGGCTTAAGATACTCAGAGAAGAAGGGTTCGCTCCTGTGCCACAGCCACCTAATGACCCTACTCTGATCTCATGGTCTCCAAAGGATGCATATCGGACATGTAAGCCACGGTCGTTGACCGCTGTTCCTCAACCCATTCCATGCATGATGTTTTCTTCTTCATCCCCTCAATATGATAGAGAGTTTCCTTCCCTTGAGAGAAGGACAGACCCAATCTCAAAACTCTCTACAAAACCTTTTATTCAACCAACTGAAGTCCAAGCCGATGGAAAGCCTAAGCCTCTGAGCCAAGCTGAAGAAGTACTTAATTGGCAAGCTGAAAATGCTAAGGCTCAAAACTCTATTTTGAAGAATCTTGATGCAAGAGTGAGTAGAATAACTAATAGCATTGAACAAACTGACCAAAAGCTCCAATACTTGTCATCCAAGATGCAGAAGTATTACAAGACTCTTCAATCACAAATCACCCAGCTTGAGGGTGAGATGAGAGAGATGTTAGAGGCTAGAACATGTTTTGGCGAAGATTTTGATCTAAAAGAAAGAGAAATCAGACACCTTCGCTCTCAGGTAAGAGACATGGACGATTATATCAATGCCCACACGACAGCCCAGAGCAAAGAATCTGAAGCTCATCCATTTCTCAACATTCCTGCTTTCCCAACATACTACACTCCCACCATTAAGGCTTCATCTTTCTTTCCAAAAACCTCATACAATAATCCACCGTACACTTTCCCAACTGCCTATAGACCAAAGTCCCAAAGGACGCATGTGCGTACAGAAAAAACATCCAAGATCAGTACTTCCTCCTCAGACTCGTTGCCCAATCCTGAACCTCCTCAGAAAAGAGGAACAACCCAGGGGGAGTCTTTTCATAAAGATTCTCCTACAGGAGAACAACCTTTCCAGGCGATGGCCTCCACAGAAAAATCTTTGAAAAAGGAGACAGGACAAAGGTTGTCACCTCAAAGTTCAGAAACTGAGAATCAAGTGATCTAGAGGCAGAATTTCTTCCCAGTTCTGATTCTGAGATGGAGATGACCAATATCACAGATATGCTCATGGTCAACACTTCTACATCGAGAGTGCAAACTGA
>NC_032026.1:7581786-7583059 GCF_001865875.1 Lupinus angustifolius | reverse complement strand
ACAATGATTCTACTTGTTAAATGGCTACAATGACAACAGTTTGAAAAATACTTATGTAGCCTCTCTCCCACAAGAACTCCAACCCGAACTTCATAGGATGGTAGCCGCTTCACAAAAAGACTTCAGTACCCTCACTCTAGAGCAAATTAACAAGTTAACATTAGAAGCTCTTGACAAACTTTGCAAGCAAGACCAATTCTTCTCTGACATATTGAAACAAAAGTCCAAATTCACTAAGGCATGCACAAAACCATACTTGGAAATCCAATGTAAAGAGAAGAGTTGCACTTGCTCCACAAAGAAGAAGTTTCACAAACAAAAGTTTGAGAGAATTCCCCGACGAAGAAAGAAGCCCTTGAAGTTCTTTCGGAGGAAAGGGAATAGAGGGAAGAAGAGTGGTCAGAGGTGTTTCATCTGTGGACAGAGAGGGCATTTTTCAAAAACTTGTCCAAACAAAACTGCCAAGGCCGCCAAACTCATTAATTCCTTAGAACCGATAGAAGGGGACATAGAATCACTCTACTCAGAACAAAGTTCTGCAGATGATGAAACTATCTTTGCCCTTCAAGATTCCTCTTCTAAAGCCAGCCTTACTTCGGAATCAGAGGCTATTTCTGATGGTGAATACCTTCCGATATTCTCCATTCAGGTGATAGACAGTATTTCACCTACTCCTCCACTGCCTTGTGTTGAAATCCAAATCCTTGCCTCAAAATTTGCTCACCCGAGAAGGGTAATTGCCTACATGGATACAGGAGCACATCGCACAATGATGAATCCTGAGATCCTCCCCAATGAAGCTTGGAGTCGACAATCACATTCCTTGCAGCAGATGGGAAAACATTCAGGACTGATCTTGTGTCAAAAGCTCCCATAGGGATTAGGTTTTTCCCTGAATGCACCATATGGACAAAAGTCATTGGAAGCAACCTTCCTAACAAAGACATATTAATAGGCATGGATGTATATGCTATGGCAGGAAGACTCTAAATCCTTCCTTCGGGAATCAAATACAAAAGATAATTTAAGCCATATTCTGAGATTACCAAGCTCTACACTCTCTCAAAAGCCCCTGGCGACTTCAAAGATATAAGAGACAAGCTCGTATCCTTATGTGCAGACAACCATGAACAATTCAACCATCCGAAACCCCTCTGGAAAAATCCAGACTTCTTTGTGCAGCTTCCGTTCAAGCTGAATGAAGATATCAATCCTACAAAAGCAACACACCCAGGGATGAGTCCTCCTGACCTCCTTGAGGCTAAACAAGAGT
>NC_032026.1:7580310-7581686 GCF_001865875.1 Lupinus angustifolius | reverse complement strand
AGTGGGCATGCCAAGCCTTCTATGTTGAGAAGAGATCTGAAAAAGTAAGTGGAAAAAAGGCTAGTAATTGACTATCGGTCGCTCAAACACTTCCTCAAGGATGACAAATTTCCGATCCCAAAAGCATCTTCCCAGCATGTGTTGATTAGGGACGCCAAGATATACTCAAAATTTGACCTTAAATCTGGGTTTTGGCAACTTGGATTAGACCATGCTGATCACCACAAGACTGCATTCTACATCCCAAATGCACAATACCAATGGACAGTCCTACCTTTTGGGTTAAAGGTTGCCCCCTCTCTTCCAAAAGGCATTGACCAGGATCTTCGAGCCTATCTTAGATAGCATCTTAATCTACATTAATGATGTTCTTCTGTTCTCAGAGGACAAGTCTTCCCACAAAAATTTATTAGTTCAATTTTTCAGCCTTGCCCAACAACATGGAATAATGTTATCCGAAAGGAAGATTCAATTGGGACGAACTGAAATTGACTTCTTGGGAATGCATTTTTCCAATGGAAGTTACCAGCCTCAACCACATATCGCACAAGAACTGCTAAATTTTCCTGATAAAACCACATATTGCACAAGAACTGCTAAATTTTCCTGATGAAAATCTCTCGACTAAGCAAGTCCAACAGTTCCTTGGAATTCTCAATTATGTTCGGGATTTTATCCCCAATGCGGAAAAATGGACAAGCCAACTGTCCAAGATGCTAAAGAAAAATGCTGCTCCGTGGAGCTCACAACAAACCGAGGCGGTTAAGGAACTAATGAAGATTGCTCAAAATCCTCCAACACTTAAAATCCCAACCTCCGACAAACGAATCCTACAAACCGATGCAAGTGATCATTTCTGGGGGCAGTCTTAATTGAAGAAGTAAAGGAGAGAAGATACTATTGTGGGCATGCTAGTGGCCAATTCAAGGATGCAGAAAAACATTATCACACTACCTATAAAGAGGCTCTTGCTGTCAAGTAAGGGATCCAGAAATTTGATTTTTATCTCAGAGGCCATACATTTGAAGTACAAATGGACAACTCCTCTTTCCCCAAGATTCTAGAATTCAAAAACAAGATGCCACCCGATCCTCAGATACTCAGGTTGAAAAGTTGGTTTTCTAGATATGATTTTACTGTTAAACACATTAAAGGAAACCACTTTTATTGTTAAACATATTAAAGGAAACCAAAATTTAGTCCCAGATTTCCTCTCTAGACCAAACAAACCCATCAACCTCATCACCACTATCAATATTTTTCCACTCATCCTAATGGTCAATTCTTTACCAGAATATGCCTCCACAACCAAAGACCTCCCTCCAGGAGTAGATTTGTCCTTTTCACCTGGAAAACTTAAAGAGTATGCAAAGAAT
>NC_032026.1:7579989-7580210 GCF_001865875.1 Lupinus angustifolius | reverse complement strand
ATTTTCAAAAGCTCAGGACCATTTTTATTGTCCATAGGCCCTACTCACAACACCCTGCTACTAACCTTCCATGTTCCAGGAATCAAGCCTATGTCTGGGATACCTTTGACACATACCTGTTGGTGGAAAATTATAGAAAAGAACTTGGAAATCATTTAAGTCAAGTAAATTTTTATGAATACGTGCCAGATAGTTCTATGAGCACTTGCATTAGCCATTGT
>NC_032026.1:7573290-7579889 GCF_001865875.1 Lupinus angustifolius | reverse complement strand
ACAAATACAGACTCAATAATGGAACCGGTGGACCAAGACATGGTCCAAGATGCTCAAGACACAAATGCTGAGATAATGGATATAATGCTGGCAGATAAAGTCACTTATGAAGAAACAAGACCCCCATGGTGGTACACTATGTATGGAAGTGTAAAATCTGAAGAATGGCATTACTATAATCTCTCTCCAAGTCAGAATTCAAGATAAGAAGGAATCTTCCCGAAATCATCCAAAGTAAGCATAAAACGTGGTGTCATATAGGACAAAGTGTGATGAGTTGTAAAATAAAATAAAATGTAATGTTAGATATATTATCATGTAAGATAAGGTATGATGAGTTGTAAGCTAGGGAATGGTGTGGTGTGATATTGTAAGATAAGGTTTGGTCAGCTGTAAGATTCTTGTGATAGAGATAGGGGTCTGCTTCCTTCTATAAATAGGAATGCTTAGACCACATTGTACTCAGAACAAGAACGAAATAAAACTTGTGTTTTTCATATCCATGTCTTCCTTCTAAGCTTTCTATCTTTCTGAAAGCCAAAGCTATAATGTTTATACCATAACCCTCTACAGAGATGTTAGTATGCTCTGCACTTGCCTCTATGAGGATCCCGTGCATCAGAAAATACATATGACTTTAGATCCATGCTACCGTCCTGCCTATTGTGGTAACATGCTATATAAGAGTAGCCAAACCTTGAGACAAATAGAAGCCAACGGTTGGCTCACCGAAGTCTCGGTTGGTTCACCTTATAGGTGTGTTATCATGATAGGAGGCTCCCGGCTAGTGTGGTATCAGAGCCACCTCAGGAAAACAGAGGGTACATATGGTATGAATGTTATAGGAGAGATGAGTAGGGAAGGACACACACTCATGAATACAACCACTCAAGAAGACAGACCCACTTGTAGTAGATACCATAAATGTTTCTGACACATTATTAATACCTCTGACCTACCATTGAATATATCTCTGACCCAACATTTAATGCACCTTTGGCCCACTATTTAATGCACCGCTGGCTCGCCTTCAATGTCAGATAACAGACCATCTGCCACGCCGCCTACACATTCCGTCTGTCCTCGACAATTCAACAAAAGCAGATTTACAAGACAAGCAAAGACGACCAGAGTACATTCTTTGTATCTGTTAGATGCTGACCAATGACTAGATGCCATCTCAGCATTTCCTAATCTCTATAAATAGGAGAGATCATACATGTAGTATAATTAATTCTCATTCCCTCATTTATTGCTGCACTTATTGTTATTCACTCCAATTTCTCTCTTTCTTACTCCCCTTATCTCTCTAGATACATAACTGACTTGATCGTCGGAGAACCTTTTCATGTACTTCCAACGGCGGGTCCATACGATAATCCGACCAAGTTATCAGATCTTTGGCATTCAATCGGGCATCTTCTACCGACCGCTCGTCTTCTGTTTCCGACTATCCCTTCCTAATACTAAAGAACATTAGCACCGTCTCTACCTTACCTACAACATGGTGACCACTCGTAACCAAGCTCAGCCACCTAGCCAAGCAGAACCGCTCAACACAAACATTCCCCCAAATCATGACACCCCTTCCATTGACCCCCAACACTGGTGCAACCGTCTCAAAAGGCTAGCCAAAGTCATCCCCCAACCCCACCTAGAAGCACCCACTACCCAACTCCTTCTCCAAATGATCCAAACTCAAGGCCAAATTATCCAACAGCAGGCCCAACTACTAGCCGAGCTTCACCAGCATAGACCCGAATCTAGTAATGGACCCTCGCGGCCAATTGTTGATGAGCTCTCCGTAGAGTCCGCCGAGGCTTCTAGGGTAGTAGCTCCCCCAAACACGAAAACCACTCAAATAACCCATCCATCCAACCACAGCTACTCACGAGCAAGACACCCTTTCACTAAAACTATCACGTCTTCACCACTCCCTAAACATCTTACCCGCCCCAACAACATCGACCAATATGATGGAACAAGTGACCCATAGGATCATTTAGATGCCTTTGAAGCCTCAATGTTTTTCCATGGGGTGACTAACCCTATCATGTGCCGAGCCTTTCCCCTCACTCTGAAACGCGTTGCCTTGCAGTGGTTTACACGACTCACACCAAACAATATTGATCAATGGGCCACTCTCGTCAACAGATTCAACATCCGGTTCACAACAAGCAAAGATCAACCTCGTTCTTCCTACACCATGTCCGATATATGGCAGGAGTCGCATGAACCCCTCGGATCTTATCTAGATAGGTTCAACTCGGAGGCCATGAAGGTACGAACCCTTAGCCAAGAGGTGGCGGTGCATATCTTGGTAACATGATTGCAGGACGACCTCATCAGACATGAATTGGCTAAGTATTCAGATCTCACAATGGAAGAACTCCAATCCAAAGCCCAACAGTTCATTAATATAGAGGAAACCCATCCTAACATCCCACCAGCCGAACATAGAGAAAACCAACTCCCCTAGGGAAGCGAAATGACCAAAAACACACGAACATCCTCGAGATGACCCACTCACACATCCCAAAAAACCCAAATACAACTCCTACACCCCCTTAACGTCAGTTGCACCAGAATCTTGCAAGAAGTTATGGCCATCCATTTAGTCCAGCTCCCCAAACCTAAACCGAGCAGAAAGTTAGGGATCCAGGTCCGCTCTAAATATTGTGATTTCCACATTTTCTTTGGACACGTTACAGAAGAGTGTACCCAACTATGGGACACTATTGAAGATCTAATTCAAGCTGAACACCTCCAACAATTCATTGCTCGGCCTCGCCAAGGGCGATCTCCACTACCACGCTGACCCAGTCCATCTCGGAGACGTTCCCCCCAAAAAACTCAACAGGAACGACATCCAAACAAGGACCGCATAGATCGATATCGTCCCAACAATCAGCGACAACGAAGTCTAGTAGACATCAACACAATATCAGGCGAGTTCACCGCTAGTGGTACATCTAGGGCAACCATTAACCCGAACAATCCAAGCTAAATTTCTAGTTATTGATTGTATCTCGGCCTACAATGCCATCCTCTAGCGACCAACATTGAACCATCTTGAAGCAGTAGTCTCGACTCCGCATCTATGCATGAAGTTTCTCTCATCGAGGGAAATTGGAGCAGAAAATGTCTCCATATGCATTGATTCCCAAGTTGTCGTCTCTCAGATTACGGGTGCCTCCCAAACAAAAGATGTGTTACTTGGGAAATACCTGGCCAAGGTTAAGGAATTGATGGCGAAGTTTGAGACAACCGCCATCAAACACGTCCCATGGGAGCAGAATGTCCGTGTAAATATTTTGTCCAAGTTAGCAAGCATAAAGAGCCCGAGTAATAACAGGTCGGTGGTTCAAGGTATAGTCCTGCAACCCAACGTCATGGCAATCGAGCAAATACAAATCTCGGATGACTGGACCGATCCAATCATCAGATAGTTAACCAACAGCGACATACCGGTGGATCATAAGGATAAGCAAAGGTTCCTCAAGCATAGTTCGTGGCGGCCAACATCCAAAAATTTACCTAGAGGAACATTATAACACGATTCGGGATACCCGCCGCAATTGTCACTGACAACAAGACTCAATTTTCCGACCGAATGTTTAGGGGACTATTGTCAGGCCTTCACATCAAGCAACACTCCACTTTACTTGAACACCCTCAGACAAATGGTCAAGTAGAAGCGGCTAACAAAGTCCTCATGCAAGGGATAAAAAGAAGACTACAAGAAGCCAAGGGAGCATGGCCAGAGCAGCTACATCATGTCCTCTGGGCTTACCGAACCACTCCTCACTCCACCACCGGTGAATCACCTTTTAATCTTACATACGGGGCAGAAGCCATGATCCCTGTTGAAATTGGTGATCCCACCTAGCGGACAATAAACTTCGATGAAGCCGCCAACTCCACTATCCTAAGACACAATTTGGATTGGATAGAAGAGAAGAGAGACCAAACTAGAATTAGAGAAGCTGCCATCAAAAGAAGGACCATCGAGAAGTATAACAAAACTGTTGTACCTCGAGGCTTCGAAACATGAAGTCTAGTACTCAGGAAAGCCGATGTTGGAAAAACCAAAGGCAAGCTAGCGCCAAATTGGTGATCAATTAATACTCATGCGGGTTCATCAAGTTCATATCTGATAAGTCAAGACTTGGTGATTATTAAATAATCATTCGAATTCCTTAAGTTGATATCCGGATAATGAATACTTAATGGTCATTCAACACTCATTAAGGCTCATTCGCTAACATCTGGACGATTAAGTTCATTCATCAATTCTGTTCAAATATACATAAGCAATATAAAGAAAGCATAGAAAGGCAATAAACACATATTGAATAGGTAGGGTAAAGAAACATATTTCGTTCATTGCAAAATTCGTTCCAATTACATAAAACAATTACAACCCCCGCTATCTCTACCCGGGATCTGAAGCTTCAGTGGACCTTATCCATCATCAACGACCAGCTCCCCCTCATGGGTGACCTTGGCTTCTATCTGGGTCCAAGACCAATCAGCATCAGGAAGAACCAGCTAGACTTGGGCGAAGGCATTATCCCACCCCACATTAGCCGCCACGATGACATCCTCCTCCAAGTCTTGGTAGGACGCCTTCAACTTAGCCAACTCCTTGGTCAACTGAACAATGTCATATTTGTTCGTGTCATCCTGCTCCTCGACCAACTGCAACTTAGTCTCCAGATGACGCCTCTCTCCCTCAGCTCAGTCAAGAAGGTCACATAGGGCCCCAATTTCCCGTTGAGCAGCTCCCATACTAGCCTGGGCTTGCTGCGTAGCCTCCTAAGCTTCCTAGAGTTGGAGTGTCATCGCTGACAGTTGCTCAACGATGCTCAGGTTCTGCTCTTCTTGGACTTTAAGCGCCTCAACGTACTTCTTCTCCAGCTCGTGGAGTTTAGATGAATGCCACTCCTCGAGGTTGGCCAAGCATCTTCCCCGACTCGGGTAGCTAACACTCCCTCACCCTCGAGGTATTTGGCCACAGAAGAAACCAAAACCTCGGCCTCCCGAACCCTTCTCAAAAGATCGATCACAAGCATTGAGTCCATATTCTCTAGTACCTCGGGGTTGAGTATCTCGGTCTCCACCGCCTTGGGAACTCGGTACAAGAAAGAAGGCTTGGCGGGAGTCTTTCCTTTACCACCACTAGGGGTTTTCCCCTTAGTAGGATCCTCCCTACGAGGAACGAGGAGCCCAACGGGCACAACTTCTTCCCCAGTTAGATCAACTGGGTGGGTATCAGTTAGAATGGGTGTGGCCAAGGCTTAGGGCTCAGAATGAGGGTGAAGAACATCCACTGGTCAAGAAGACTCCCCACGAGAAGACTCTGCACGGGTGGGCGAATCAAACCTCGCCTTCTTAGTGACTTCCACACTCTTTCTCTTCAGAGTAGCCCTCCTGAGAAAACCTGATCGGTCGGATTGATCACCTATAACAACAACTGGAAAAAAGAGAAAAGAACAAGTCAGAACCATATAGTAATACAAAAAACAAAAACACAATGTATAAATCAGATGCTCACCGACTTCAGCCTTAAAAATATGACCCCCCTGGACCAACTTATAGCACACTACGACCCGACCCTCCTTAAACCAGGACAACATCTAATCCACCACCTCTATTTCCTAACAACTCAACTGATCGTATGAAAAGCTAAAGGACTTCGCCTATTTTTGATGAATTCCCATGTTCCAAGAAAATGGAAACTGGGGCTGACCATCGGGGCCGTATGCCTAAGAATGTTTTTCGCCCACAACCTTTATCTGGAAGAACCCGATTTTCGATCCCTTGACGGATCCATCAAAGGGTTGGAAGAGAGCACACCCGTTCCTAGATTGGAGTGAGGTCCATCCATGCCGACCTGCGTCACTCTTGCCCTTGTTGGAGCTATGTCCCATCCGGAACATCTAAAAGAAAAGGCGAAGCGTGCATGGACGTTCCATGACCTTGAATTTTTTTTAAAGGCCCAGATAAACCCTCAGATGTTAGGGTGGAGTTGGGAAGGAGCCACTTAAAGGTGTTGTAGCACTTGGGCAGACCATTCATCGAATGGAACCCTCACGCCAATCCGCCGGCAAAAGTACTCATACATAGAGAAGTTGTGATGGTCATTGTTCTCCAAAACGATATATTGGCAGACCTGTTCCTTCTTAGCCGGACTATGCCTAGTGATGCCTTCAATTGGGTAAGCCAACAAGTCCACTTGAGGCTACTTGTCCGACGAGTAGAATGAAGCACTACCGATGACCTCCCGTTTGACCCACCAGTAGGGAGATTCTAGGCCCATCCTCTCCAGCGGAAGAATGTATTGATCGACGTGGTCAGCGAAATTCCTCCCCATAGGTAACCTGTCACCAGAAGAAGTATCAGACTCCTAATTGGATAAGCCATCCAAGACCAGACCCCACTTCTTATAAAAGGCTGCCCGATCTAGGACATTAACCTCGCCTCTACTATCTCCCCCCTTACGTCGAACAAAAGGGCAAAAAAAGACAGCCGTCGAGACCTCCCCTATGTAGACCAGCACCTTTGATGACCGGAACCGGGGGAAATAAAAATTGGGG
>NC_032026.1:7559307-7573190 GCF_001865875.1 Lupinus angustifolius | reverse complement strand
CAGGTAAGATTGCTAGATCATCAGAACTAGAATTCCCGCCGGTCATAATTATAATTAAAGGGAAGAAAAGAAATTACGATTGAAAAAAAACTTGGAAGGAAGTAGACTTCTGGATGGAGAATGTTCATCCGAATTCAAGCATGATCAGAAATTCGGCAAGAAAACAGAATAGAAATTCAAGGATGGGACAATATTAATACATATGACCCACCATTTAATATACCTCTGACCCACCATTTAATGCACCTCAGACCCACTATTTAATGCACCACTGACTCGCCTTCAATGTCAGATAACAAACTGTTTGCAACATCGCCTGCACATTCCGCCTGTCCCGGACAATTCGACGAGAGCAGATTCACAAGAGAAGCAAGGACGACTAGAGTATATTCTTTGTACCCTTTAGATGCTAGCCAATGACCAAATGTCATCTCAGCATTTCGTGAACTTTATAAATAGGAGAGATCATACAAGGAGTATAATTAATTCTCATTTATTGTTGAACTTATTGCTATTCACTTCAACATCTCTCTTACTTACTCCCCTTATCTTTCTAGATACATAACTGACTTGATCGTCGGAGAACCTTTTCAGGTACCTCTATGGAAGGTCTAGAAGGTAATCCGACCAAGCTATCAGATCACTGGCATCAACCAAGCATCTTCTACCGACCGCTCCTCTTCCGTTTCTGACTATCCCTTCATAATACTGAAGAACAGTGAGATAAAATAAAATTACACCACAAAAGAGCTGAATTGAGAGCATGAGGTAACAGAGTAAGACTCCTCTCCATTAATGGAGAAGCAAGTTGTATTTTGTAGTGTACTTTTAAGGCTAAAATTGTAAATTCAATGAAAATTAAAGATCATAAATGCCATTGTCTTTTGGTTTTTAGTGCATTTTCCCACAACTTGTCTCTCTAGTCATCGAGAGGAGTCTAACTTGAGGTAACAATATGCTAATGGTATTGGGAATTAAAATTCATAATGACCCCGATTTAGGAATGTTGCAAATATAAGATGTCAAAATCACATGAGGATATAAATGGCCGAATAACCAACACCAATTCCTTCAGAATCAAAATGAAATTACACAAGTCTCTTTAATCCCACAATTCTATTCCATTCTAAACATCCAGGTCTGATAAGAAAAGAATAATTTTAAGTATGAGGATGAATTTTTTTAAATCAATTTCAACAGTTCAAGCAGCTACTAGCATCATTTCCGAAGTACATCTATTGTATCACTTTATGTACCACTTCATGTATCAAGACCTCTAATTAGTTAAAAAAATTATTTAAGTTCAAAATATAATTATTAAATATTATTCTGACCAATCATATCTCCTGGCACATGAAATGACACAAAAGAGTGAACAACATATGTGGACCTCATTATTTCCGCCTGCTACATCAGGATAATGAAGGTGAGGACCATAAATACCTACAATGAATATTTACAAAAATAACTTATAGGTAGAGGAAAATATTATGATATATGTGTTGGTACTAGTGTTTTAAAATTTTGATCTTTAATTAAATATTATATATATATTATACTTTTTTATTATATATAATGATAAATTTAATATGTACTTATCATTCACGTAATAATATTTGAAATATATAGATTATATTGTTTCACATAATTATTTAAAATATATCGATTATTATAAATATATAATTAAACTTAAAAATTCATCAAATACATGTACATACTGCTATGAGCAAAGAAACATGTTGTCAACAAATGCATCATTTTGTGAAGTGTCATTTCCATATTGTGCAAATAAATCTTTTTATGTTAATGCAATTTATATTTCCCTCCCAATCTACTTTTCTTATGAAAGTTAATTATAAATTATTATTGTTAGATTCATCTTTCCATAGTTTCTATTCTTCTTTTTTTATTTTGTATATGTTCTTGTTTTATTTCTTTTTACCATAAAGGTAGTTTAGGTATTAGCTGTTGTTGTAAAGGAATTTTTAGGCTTTTTACTTCGTTTTTGTTTTGGGCTTTAGGGTAATTTGGTTTGTTAAATTAGTTTTATTTGCTTTCATTTTTTGGCAAGTTGTTGTATATAAATCCTTCGGGTTATTTGTGAAATGCAAGCAACAAAAGAGTTCTTTTCCTTTCATTCTCCCTTTCTCCTTCTCTGTCTTGATCTCACGACACCAAGATGGTATTAGAACTATTTAAGCTTTGATTCTTCATCTTTTTCAAGTTGTTTCACAATTCCCTTCTTCTTTGTGTTTTTTGTTGCATCATTCTCTTCTTTTCTGCGATTCCTTCCCTTTTCTTTCTTTTTCATAAAAAATGGCAAACTCATATTATGCTGACTTTAACACAAACCCCTATAACCCCTTCTTTCTCCATCATACGAAAATTCAGCATTATTTTTGGTGAACCCCTTACTAAATGGAATGAATTACCATTCTTGGGCTAGAGCTATAAGATTGGCCTTGGAATCCAAGAACAAGATCACGTTCCTTGATGGGAGCATAACACAGCCTGCCACGAATGACATACTCTATGGACCTTGGAAAAGATGCAACAACATGGTGCTCTCATGGATCCAATATTCGGCAGAAGAGTCCATCATATGGATTGACTTAGTAGGAGAAGCTTGGAGAGATTTTAAGGACAAATTCTCTCAAGGAGACATTTTTCTCATTGCAGAACTCCACGAAGAATTCTACCACTTCAACCAAGGTCATATGGAAATTTATGACTACTTCAACCAATTAAAAACCATATGGCAAGAGATTGATAATTTTCGACTCATTGGAAAATGCTCTTCTCCCTGAAATTGTGGAGTTCTTACTAATACTGAGATTTAAAAAAACCAAGACTATTGTCGCACCCTCGATTTTCGGTTATGGGACCTCTGAGAGTCACCACTACATTTTATTGTTAAGAATATAGAAAAATATTTTTAGTCCAATCATATTGGACTTTTGGATTTGTGATATCCAGGTTCGAGTGTCGATTACGGATCGTGGAAGATATTAGCACCTCGACCGTCCGTAATTAAACGATACCCTTGCCAATTGTATGATTTAAATACCCTTAGTTTATTTCAAATTAAATTGTGTCAAACAAAATTTTTATTTTTTTATTTTTATGTCTGACAAGATTAAATCTTGCTCCTTCGTATCCCTAAACATTCTAGGAAATCAAGACTATGCAATTCTAAATTTTAAAATAGTTTGTTGGTAAAATAATTAACTCCTTAAAATGGGTGAAGCAGCAAAAACTAATGTCTGCACCGCGTCCCATTTTAAAAAGGTTTAAAAATAATTATAATATATTTTTTGGTTTTTTATTATTAATTTAGGAATTAATCGAATGAAAAGAAGTATCGTAATGCGATCATTCAAAGATTATATGAGGACAAGAAATATTACCACGACTTGCCTCCATCCTTTGATTAATTCCAGAAGTTATAATATTTTAAAAGACTAATCATAATGTTATATGAAAGTATTTTTAAATAAAAAAAATATTTTATTGTAAAATAATTTTTAATTAGGAAAGCTTCTCACTTTTCTAAGTGATAAAAAATTTATTTACAAAAAATCATTTAATTTGATGCTACAAAAAAATATAAAAAGTTGTTGATTTTAATTGTATAAAATGAACATTTATTTGCTTTATTGATATTATTTACCAAACAAATATAATTTTATTTAGAAAAATAAAATTATTATCCTCACTGTCCAACAAATTCATTTTTATTGATTAAATATGGTTGTATTTATTCCTAAAAAATTAAATAGCTTTTAGAAACAAAAAAGTAGAATTTTAATACCTCGTTGCATAATAATCGTTGCAACAGGGAACATAGTGAGCGTCCATGTTACGAGCAAAGAGTAGTAGGAAAAAAATTGCTACAAGAATAGTGCCACATGGCAAATCGTGGTTGGACGGGCGAAGGGTGTACCGTGCTTAGGATGCACACAGTTGCATTGAATAAGATACTAAAGAGGGACAATGATTGAATGCGGTCGTGTGTATACGCTAGAGGTGCACACGCTTGGTTGGCGCGTCTTGATTGGATGGCAGAGCGAGTGCACGATGTCTAGTCTATACTCGGTTGCATAGGATTGCACTTTGTGAATATGGGCCCAGTTCCCGTGTATACACGACTATGCAGAGGATGTTAGACCGTCCAATTTGTCAAGGTCTGATTAGTCTGGCCGAAAGTCAAAGTTGACTTAACCCTTTTGCATAGATGTGATTGACTACGATGGAGGGTTCATGGTGCCAACATTGGAACTTGTGGCACTAGATCTTTCACTTTTCTTCATTTTCAGATTTCTCTTTTTTTTCATTCTATTTTTGGATTTTTCTACAAATTTCCCCCTCTTTTTAGAACCCCTTAATTGTTCCTAAACTATCCTATCTATAAAATAATTAACCTAACTAAATCCCAAAAAAACATAAAATTGATTTATTTTGATAAAACCACCCACCCCTTTTAAGTAGGACTCTAAATCACCCACTAAGTAAAATTTGACTTGGTGTTTTTCCTAATTTTTTATTCTTTATATTTTTTGAAAATCAATAAAATCTAATCAAATAATATTTTAATTACCTTTTATAATTTTTTTTATAAATTCCGATATAAAATCATAAAAATATTTTTGAATATACTTTAATTATTTAAAACTATATTTAAAAAATTTAAAATAAAATCATTTTATTATTTATTTTAAATTTATATGAGATATTTAGAATATCTCATGTATTTTATTTATCTACTTTTTATAAATTTGAATTTAATTTTAAAAATTAATCAAAAATATTTTTAATTATATTTTATTTATTTTATAATATAAATTTGAAAAATAAAAAAAAAACAAAAAAAGTTTTTATCCCCTTTTTTTGGAAAATGAGTATAGGTTTGTTAAGGGCATGTTTTAATTTAAATTGTTTTCTGGTTTTTTATTTATTTAATATTTTAAAAATTATATAGGTTTAAAGAAACCTATTTAACTCTAATTAATTCAAATTTGCACTTATTTATCCTTTGTTTTTTTAATTCGAGTGGGACACTTGAAATATCTCATTTAAATTCGATACAAATCCTAAAATTAATAAAATATTTTTTTTGAGAATGTAATTATTTTAAGAAAAAGATGTTTGGATTTTTATGGGCCGAACAAAAATGGATATTCACAACTGTCCCTCTTTATTATTTATTTATCTCATAACAAGTAAACAATTGTTTTATGGATACCATGATAAGTAAATAGTAAAGAAATGGATACTAATTTTATTAAGGCTCAGAAGAAGCCCAACTGACTAAATCTCAATGTTTGAAAATGTCAACCTTTCTTTCATGAGTTGAACTTTCTTTAGGATGATCTGAGTTTACTCTTAAGAGGTGTGATAAAGATGAATGTGAACCAAAGACGCAGGTCGGTGTACTGCTGGAATTTGGCTAAACAATGATAGAGACAAAGAACGCTGGTCGGTGTATTACCAAAACTTGGGATTATAGGGGTGTAGCCAAAGACGCAGGTTGGTGTACTGCCAGAATTTGGATGACACTAATAAAAAGACCATGAATGCAGGTTGGTGTACTGTCAGAACTTAGAGTGAAAATGGTGAAACGAAAGACGCAGGTCGGTGTATTGTAGAAATTTGGAATGACAGGGGTGTAACCAAAGACGAAAGTCGGTGTACTGCCGGAATTTGGATGACACTAGGAAAAAGACTAAGAACGCAGGTCGGTATACTGTCGGAAGTTGGAGTGAAAAGGTGAAACCAAAGATGTAATTCGGTGTACTGCTAGAATTTGGAATGACATGGGTGTAACCAAAGACGCAGGTTAACGTACTTCTAGAATTTGGATGACACTAGGAAAATGATCAAAAACGTAGGTCGGTGTACTGCCGGAACTTGGAGTGAAAATGGTGAAACCAAAGACGCAGGTCGGTGTACTACCGAGATTTGGAATGATAGGGGTGTAACCAAAGACGCAAGTCCGTGTAGTGCCGGAACTTGGATTGAAAAGCGTGAAACCAAAGACGTAGGTTGGTGTACTGCCGGAATTTAGAGTGAAAATGGTGAAACCAAAGATGCAGGTCGATGTACTACTAGAATTTGGATGACACTAGGAAAAAGACCAAGAACGCATGTTAGTGTATGCCGAAATTTGGAGACACTAGGCATATGAATATGAGATGACATGTTTTTATTGTTTCATTTTTGTATAAATGCAAATGACTGTTATCAATACATGTTATGAGTTGCTCATGTTTGATAATTCTATAATGTTTGAACATGGATTGATTTGTAATTGGTATTCATCGTTATTGCTCCATCACATCGTCAACCTTTGGTTGTACATTGCTGTTTGCTGGGAATGATGTTGTTTGTTCATACTAGAAGACGACAATTAACTTTGTCTCTCAGTGGAAAAGTGATTTTTCTCTTTTAGAATATTAATTAGGCTATCATATTTAAAATTCTTAAGATAATACAAATTTAATGAAAACAAGTTATGCAAATAAAAAGCTTTAATTCATATGTGACTAAAGAAATACAAACGTGTTTGGTCTTCTGTGTTGTGGGTGGAGTGGTGGGAGTTGGTTTCAAATAACAAAACATGTTAGATCACTACTATATAATAATTGACCATCCAAAAGAATTGCCTTAATATTGACTTAATTTTTGGTCTTCCAAAAATTTGCCATGGCATTGACTTATTGCCTTATGCTCTTAAGAGACGTTTCCTTTTCTTTTTTCTTTTGTCCCTATGTCTTGCTTATACCACCCTTTCGGGTTTTTGACCAAACGAGATTTATTGATTTCTTTAAGAGTGTTTGTGTATTGATCACGCTTTGCATAGATTTTTAAGAATTGTTTTTTGGATTTGTTTTGGAGTCAATCATTTGGTACCCTTGGTGTGTATCTCAATCAATTCGAATCTCAACAAGGACTTTTTAGGCTTGTAACGTGGCCTGGTTAGGGCTTTAAAAAAGAAAAGGGTATAAGACTCAAATGATGTGTTTCCACCCCCAACTTTCTCCATATACTCCATAGTCCTATTTCCAACATCTCCTACATTTCAACCATGGAGATAATTTTCATTCCTTTTGGAAAAAGGAAAGTTTTGTAACCATTCTAGTTTGAGATTTTTCTTTGATTTGCCCTAACGTTTTCCTAAGGTTTTACTGAAACTCTTATTGTGCTCTTTTTTTAATCCACTTGATCCCTTTTTGATCTTTTGATGATTTGTTGGAAAACTACCCTTCCCCAGTTTATTGGTGTTTTTCGAAGGTTTTGTATTTTCTTTCATATTGTCTCAACTCAAAAGGGGTGACTAGGAATATCTTCATTGATGTTTGGAATAACAAATAAGCTTTGTACCATCAACATGACCTATCTGAAGGTACATACTGTATGGGATTTGTTTACATCATCCTCCTAAAAGAGTGCACAAAAGTATGCAAAAATGCATGGTCAATGCACAAACGTTTTTGTTGTTTTTTTTTGTTTTTGTTTTGTTTTTTGTTTTGTTTTGAAAGGTCTCTCGAGTATAATACTTCACGACATCGAAATTTACGAAAAGAGGTAGATTGTTTTCGTCCATAGTATTCAATATCAATGCTCCTCTAGAGAATGCCTTTTTCACCATGAATGGTCCTTAATAATTTGGGGTCCATTTCCCCTATGGTCCTTATGGATTGGGAGTATTTTCTTACACACCAGATCCCCTTCTTGAAAGTGGTGTGTCCGAACTTTCTTAGCATAAGCGCTCATGAGTTTTTCTGGTATAGTTGACCATGACATATAGAAGCTTACTTTTTCCCTTCTATCATGTTCAGCTGGTCGTACCGCGCGTGGATCCGTTCTGATTCTTTCAATCCCGATTTTGACATGATTCTAAGTGACAAAATTTCTACTTCAATAGGGAGCACTACCTCCATCCCATACACTAGAAAGTATGGTGTTACCCCAGTTGATGTGCGTACCGAGGTGCAGTACTCATGTAGAGCAAAAGGTAACGTTTCATGCCAATCCTTGTATGTCACAACCATCTTCTGAACAATCTTCTTAATATTCTTGTTTCATGCTTCTACTGCTCCATTCATCTTAGGGCGATAAGGCGAGGATGTGTGATGCTTGATTTTGAATTCGCTACACATCTCGATCATCATCTTATGGTTTAGGTTGGTGGCATTTTCCGTAATGATCTTGCTAGGTGACTCATATCTACACACCAACTCCTTCTTGATATATTGGAGTACCACTGTCCTAGTCATATTGGCATATGAACACGCCTCAACCCACTTTGTGATGTAGTCGATGGCTACGAGAATGAAGCGATGTCCATTAGAAGGTCCAATCACATCCATTCCTCACATGGAGAAGGGTCAGGGTGCTGAAAGGACATTTAGAGGATTTGGTGGCGTATTGATGTTGTCTGCATAAATTTGACACTTGTGGCATTTCTTGACATAAGCACAACTGTCTGTCTCCATTGTCATCCAGAAGTAACTTGCCCTAAAGATCTTTCTAGCCATAACATGTTAGTTTGTGTGAGTTCCAAATGAGCCTTCGTGCATGTCCTTGAGTATCACTTCAGCGTCTTTTCTTCTAGGTATCTAAGGAGTACCATGTCATGATTCCTTTTGTAACGAATATCCCCATATAAAAAGAAACCCATGGCCAGTCTTCTCAAGGTTCTCTTGTCAATCTCTGAGGCACCAATGCGATACTCCTTTTTCAGTATATAGACCTTGATGTCATAATACCACGACTTCCCATCTCGCTCTAGTTCTATTGCACAACAATGGATTGGTTGATTTATGCTTTCTATTTTGATGAGAGGTTGATCGTTACCGCTTATATGGAACATTTAGGATAACATGGATAAGGCATCAACTAGTCTATTATCCTCTATCGAAATATGGTAGAAGTCGATATGTTCAAAGTACTCAACCATTCTCTAGATATACTCCTTGTAAGGTACTAGTTTGTTGTCACGAATCTCCCATTCTTCTTTCAACTGATGGATGACTAGAGTTGAGTCCCCAAAGACCTCTAGAATTTTAACTCTTCTTTCCAATGTTGCTCGTAAACCCAGGGCACATGCCTCGTATTCAGCTATGTTGTTGGTGCAGTAAAATCATAACCTGTCAGCAATAGAGGTGAAGTTGCCTTCTAGAGATACAAGTACGACTCTTATCCCGTGTTCGAGTGCATTAGAGGCCTTGTCAAATACTAAAGTCTGTCCACCTTCTTTTTTTGGTTCTTCCAAGGATAGACTCATGATACCTTTATCCAGGAACTCCTGGTTCATTGGTTTGGTCTTCTCTATGGGTTGTCTGGCAAGGTAATCTGCAAGGGCACTACCTTTCATTATTTTCCGTGTCACATATACCATATCATATTCTCACAATAAGACCTGCCACCGAGAGATTCTCCCTATTAATATTGGTTTCTCAAAGATATACTTCACATGATCCATCTTTGAAATCAGCCTAGTGGTGTGACTCAACATGTACTGCACCAAGTGACGAGATGCCCATGCTAAAGCACAATATGTGCATTCTAGCAATGAGTATCTTTCTTGCACTCAGTGAACTTCTTGCTTAGATAGTATATGGCTTGCTCTTTTCTGCCTAATTCATAATGTTGGGCTAAAACATATCTCATAGAGTCATCTAGTACTGTTAGGTACAGAGGTCGACCGGGTACTTGAGGCATCAATATTGGGGGTTTGGTCAACTATTTTTTTATGTTTTCAAAGGCTTTCTGGCAATCGTCATTCCATCTAACTGCCCGACTCTTTCTTAATAGCTTCAAGATTGGTTCACATTTACCTGTTAGCTGATAGATGAACCTCGATATGTAGTTTAAACGCTCTAAGAAACCTCTGACTTGCTTCTCGGTTTGGGGTACTAGCATTTCTATGATTGCTTTGACCTTATCGGGATCTACTTCAATTCCTTTTTAGCTTACAATGAAACCAAGACTCGTCCTGATTTAACCCCGAAGCTACATTTTTTGGGATTTAGCTTGAGGATATACTTTCTGAGTCGTTCAAATAACTTCTTTAGATTCTCCACATGCTCCCCCTTTGATTTGGACTTGCATATGATGTCATCTACATAGATATCCACCTCCTTATGCATCATGTCGTGGAAGAGAGCTACCATGGCTCTATGGTATGTGGCCATAACATTCCTCAGATCAAAGGGCATAACCAGATAGACAAAGGTTCCCCTTGGGATGATAAAAGTAGTTTTATCCACATCCTCAAAGGCCATTTTGATATGATGATAACAGGAATATTCATCCATGAAGGAGAAAAAGGCATGGTCTGCAATACTGTTGACCAAGACATCTATATGAGGTACCGTGAAATCATCCTTTAGGCTAGCTTTGCTCAAATCTCGGTAGTCAACGTAGATCCCGAGTTTGCCTCCCTTCTTTGGTATGATTACAACATTAGCCACCCATCCTGGATATGTAGAAATTGTCACGAACCCGACGTCTAGCCATTTATCCACCTCCCTTTTCACCCTTAAGGAAATCTCTGGCTTTATCCTTCGTAGCTTCTGCTTAACCGGATGTGAATTTGGATACAACGATAGCTTGTGTTCCACTATGTTTCTGTCTAGACCAGGCATATCCATGTATGACTATGCAAACACGTCTTTGAACTCGTGCAAAAATTGAATCACCATTTTGCGTTCTTCTTCTTTTATTAATGTACCTACTTTCACTTCTTTATTGTCGTTTACCGTCCCTAAATTTACTAGCTCAATGGACTCTTCATGAGACTTAACCTCTTTAGACTCTTGCCCAACCATCCTCAATAACTCAGATGATGCCTCACATTCTTCATCACTATCTCCTTCATCGAGTTGATTAATTGGATGATCATGATTTGATGTGTGGCTAATAACATGGTTATTATTTCTGATGTCGGATCTGTATTAGGTTGATGTTTTGATTAGTTTGTTTTTTTAGGTTTTTCCTAGTTTTAGTTGTTTTTTTCTAGTGTGTGCAAGTGTGAAAATATGGAGAATAAAATGAAATACAAACTATGAAGAAATAAATGTATTTTATTGAATTCAAAAACTTGTACTACTCAATGAAACATAAATAAATGTCCTTATTCGAAAAGAAAGAAAATAAATTCAATAGCTTTAGACATGGCTAAGAGATGCTAGCATGTTATTAAATTGTTTCTAAAAACACTTGTGGAGATGCTTCTTCCTCTATCTAGTTGTTGAGAGTGGTGCCTGGAGGGAATTGAACAACATAGTTTATCCCATCTTCTGAATCATCATCTCCTATAACAACAATCATTCTCGGTTCAAAGCCTGTACTGATGAAGTTCCTGCTAATATTGGGATGACATATAGCTGTTATGGAGTCATGGTGAATTTTTTATGTATCTTCCAAGATTACCTTGAGCTGGTCTTCCTTCTTCACTGTTTCATCAAGTGAAAACTGATACTCTTTTAACCGCACTCATGCTTCGTTCTCATTTTGTTGGCTTTCATGGAGGGGTTCTTGCAACTGGTCGAACTTCGCCTCTAGATCTCTTTTATCAGCTTGTGCAGCTTTGATATCACAATTTCGAGCTTTGATCTGTTGACTGAAGTTAGCTAGTTGGGCAACATTTTCATGTATAGATTTCATCAAATGGTACTTATCATATTAAGAGCACATCTGAGCATAATCCATTTTAGACTGGCTTTTTCCTTTCTTAACACAACAATGATCTTATTGAGCTTCTCTGTGGTTAGCTCACACTTCTCAATTTTGAGCTGACTCTTTAACAATTCATTTTCCGAGGGACCGGATGGTTCATTAGGTGGAGACATTAGCGGGATGGCTTCTCTTTTCCTCCTCTCAGTGTGCCACAACTTGTATTCTTCAGTGTTGAAAGCTTGATGCTCTCCTAACTCATTTTTTCATGGATGTTCTTCAAGGCATTCCTTATTGTGTCCAGGTTTTTTTGGTAGTTTCCTTGTCCTTGTACCAGATCACAAATACATGCCATTGTTCCTAAGGGAATGACACAATGCCCCATTTCATTTGTCCAAGTACTAAAGCAGGGGTGATAGTAATGCATCCTCATTGTCCCATTAGAACCATATCGGGGTAGCTTCCGCATAAGTACATGATTTCATCCTGCTTATCATACATACTACATTTAGTCCCAAAATTTCTAGGGGTGACTTCCATAAATAATGTCTCCTACCCAGTTTGTTGCATTGGCTGGAGCTTTGTGTTTCTGAACCGACGAAGAGGATTTATGGTCCAATCTGGACATCAATGATGCTTGAACCTCGTCACTATCCATACATACAATAGTTGTGTACAACATCTGATTTTGGGATACCCTTTTCGAGACTTCTTTGGAGGGCGAGAAGAGTATATGCTAGAACATGATGAACTAGGTTGACTTCAAACTTTATAAACTTGACCAGGACATCAATCGCACATTGGTCCACTATATCATTGACAAAAAGAAAGAGGATTCTGCTGAAGATTGCTAATGCAAATGCTAGTTTAAACAAATTCCAATCCTCTTTTTTGCACCACTTGATCAAGATGTGTTTTTTTGAGAAAACTCCACTTCAATATGTAACAAGGCCCTTGCTTGATGATGTGAGATGTAGCTGGACGAACACCTATCAATTCTTTAATGAGACCTTCAGTAACATTCTGTGTGCTTGTGAATAAGTATACCTTAAGTCTGGTATCTAGTTGGATGTCTAAAAGAATATCATACTCTTCGATTGTTGGAGAAGCATCTACATTTGGAAACTCGAAAATCTGCAAGGATGTATTATAGTATTTTTCCATGGCTCCCATAGCATCTAGGGCATCAATATTAATAGGAATGAGAAGAAGGTCTGCCAATTTACCATACTCATTTGCAAACTAACTCTTAATATATTTAGGGACTTTGGAGAGGAGCTCCACCAAATGCCCTACATCGAAGGTCTACCATTCGAATTTCACTTTATTTTTTATTGAGAGAGCATTGTTAGAAACCACATTTATAGAACAAGCCTCAATGTCTTGCTATTCCGAAGAACCTTTGTCTGAAAAGGTGCCTGCTTATTAAATGGGATGAAAAAATGTTTATATACCAAAGTGATTAATGAATATGAGTATGCAATGATATATGCAAAGATTAATGCAATGATATATGTAATGATTAATACAATGATTTATGATATGAAATGGTATATATCCCTCTTTTAGGGTGGTTGACCTTGTCTTGTGGGATAATATAGCCCATTACAATATAAACTAAATACCATGGTAGAATAGATATTCATTATATTTCCAAAAAGTGGACAAAACTTACCCTAGGGCTTGGGGCCCATCATTGGGAGTGATGATTATATTTTGGGTTGTAACCTCCAAAGTTTTGCAAAATTTATTTTATCTTTTTTTTGAAAGAAAAAAAGTACCCTAGGGTATGAAACCCTTTTGTGGGTATGAAATTATAGTGCAATAACAAAAAATGAGTGGTTGACTTCCAAAATAATTTTGAACGTTAAATCTTATTTTATGACATGTATGGATGCAAAATGGGGTGAACATAATTTGCTTCTACTGTCCTACACATGATATACTTATAGGGTTTTGGATAGACTAATGGTCACAAAACCCTATGGCAATGTATTAGTTTCTACACTTCTAGGTCACCAAATCGCCTCCAATCTTGGAAGAAAGGAGTCCCAATATCGTAGGTTAGAAACAAGAGGAGTCAAGTGTTAGGTATCAGTGGTTACAATACACCTAGAAGGGGGGGGGGTTGAATAGGTGTCGCGGTTAGAATTACCGCTTTTCGCAAATCAACACTTAATGCTGAATCAACCCTACTTAATCGA
>NC_032026.1:7558891-7559207 GCF_001865875.1 Lupinus angustifolius | reverse complement strand
GGTATCAGTGGTTACAATACACCTAGAAGGGGGGGGTTGAATAGGTGTCGCGGTTAGAATTACCGCTTTTCGCAAATCAACACTTAATGCTGAATCAACCCTATTTAATCGATTAAGGACAAAAGGATAATCGATTATAAGCACAGTCTTAATCGATTAACACAAAAAACAGTTTTAAACAGAAGCTATTTTAATCGATTAAAAGAAACAATATAATCGATTAACACAGGAATTTTAATCGATTAAACAGAACCAGTAAGCAATTACAGGAATTTTAATCGATTAGAACATAGAAGGTATCCCTGGGAAGGGGCTT
>NC_032026.1:7510199-7558791 GCF_001865875.1 Lupinus angustifolius | reverse complement strand
CAAGGAGAGCCTTCCAAAGTGTTCCTCTTGACATGCACACTTTCACCTTAATCGCAAAAGGTGTGGTATCTGAATAGGCGAGTTGTGAGATCAAACCAAGCGATTAGGCTCATCGGATTCAAGAAAGAAGTTCTTGCTAGATGTATTTCAAGTGTGATTGTATCAAACGATTATTTTCCAATAGTGAAGAAAAATCTATCGAGATCATAAGGGGAAACCTGAATGTAGTTTGCAAGTAAACCCACATCGAACCAGGATAAAAATTCTTGAGCAATCTTCTTTCCCTATCTCTTTTACATTTCAATTCTTATTGATTTCGTAATTTTTTATTTTTTGTGATTTTTGCTTATTGTTAATAAGTTGTGTTAAAATCAAGAATCAATTTAGGGCAATAAAGATTGTTAATCACCATTGTTTGCTTTGCAAGAAATCTATTTTTCTATACTATAAAAATACAGTATAATTGATTAAAGTTGTTAATAATTGATTAACTCGAGCTGTGAATAATCAATTAACAAGGTTAATAATCGATTAACAGTAGTAGCTTCTATTTTGTGCATTTGTCGAAAAAGCGGGACTAGTGATCCACTACATTTATTCACTCCCCCTAAATGTGTGATTTACCTTGCTGATACCCAACAAGTTTCTCTGATCAGGGCGGCGGCCACGACCTCATAGGCCACTACGAGGTAGTCATACAACACCTCATCGGGTATTGGCTTAGTTATGCTTGAATGTTTGAAAAGCCATTTGACAATCGACTGGCCATTCAAATTTATTGATCTTCTTTAACAAGTGGAATAATGAGAGAATGCTTGGCGGCTAACGGGAGGAACCTGGACAAGGCGGCCAACCGACCATTTAGCTGTTAGGGCACACCTTATTCTGATCTGTGTAATCCACACACATCCGCCATTTCCTGGAGGGTATCTTGATAAACACCACGTTTACCAACCACATTTGACATATTGTGCCCTATTGGGGCTGAGGCATTTGAGGAAATGAGCAGAAAAACCTTGGTGATGTAATGATCCCTAGGTCAAGGTGTACTAAGAACAACATCGGAGGAACCTCTGTCTTTCCTTCTAGGGCAGTGTGGTGGTTCCGACTAGCTTGTTGTGAGAGTTGTATTTGGGATGGGGGATTGATGAAAGGTGTGGTGTGGTTGAGAGGCATGTTTATGGGTGGTAGTTCTATCTGAGTGGTAGGGTTTGCTTGATTTCGAGTGGTCACCATGGTGTAGGTAAGCCACAAACAACGCTAATGTTCTATAGTAATTGATTGGATAGGTCGAACTGGAGGTCCGACCAAGGTTCTTCTGGTATCTAGATTGAGGTTGACTTGGACTCGCTGGTGGAGGTACCTAAAAAGGTTCTCTACGATCAAGTCAGTATAAGTACACTAGTGGTAGAGAGCAGAGAATATATCTTAGAGAATAAGTAATGAAGGGATAGTAATGAATAGAAATACTTCTTTTTGGGGGAGACTCCTATTTCTAGTGGTTCAGAGGAATGACATGGATCTAGAGGATATTGTTGGTCTGGCTGACCATTCTGGCATTTCAGGGACTACTTTTCTCGTTTAGGCGGATTTGGCAAGCCCGTACTCTGCGCATAGTTGACTTGTTGTTTGTGGCAGGTCTGGTACTCGCATCTCAGACTTGTCTTTGTCTTATTTGCAGGAGGGCGGGTGGGACTGCAGGTTGTATGGTGGCACCTTGTTGGCGGTGTGTCAGGAGGAGGTGGTCCCAGACCTGGTCTAGTGGGTCCGGTCAATGAGACTGTGAAGTCGCTCGATTGGCCGTACCTGGGACTTGGTAGGTTGGAATAGAGGATCATTCGGGCAGACAGGATATTCGTTTGACCAGGATGGAAACACACTAAACAGTGGTTTCATAGTTTGAAGAAAATTCAGCATTAAGCCTGGTATCTCCGGGTTTCCACCAGTTTCACGAAATTATTTTTCTTCTTCTTGTAGCTACTCAAATTGTGGTAGGTCGGAAAAAGTAGTTTCCACTAGTTTGTAAAATAATCGTTGATTCCAACATGTCCGTTGAAGCGGAAGACCCATGGATAAAATATAATAGAGAAAATGACACCAAGATAATAATGTGGTTTGACAATTTGCATACGTCCACGGCTGAAGAGCAACAAGATTGTTCCACTATGATAAAAGATAACTACAAGTTCACTATGCGTTTCACTCACTTCCCAAAATCCCAAGTACACCCAATATCACTCTCACTCAAGTATTTCTCAAACATTCAAATATTCCTCACAATATTAGAACAAGAGAGTAAGAAGAGAGAATATGCACTAAGCTAAGTATTGGTGTGTGTTACAATGGTTTGGAGCATTCCTATTTATAGCCAAAGCTCTTGAACATTATGTGGCCAAGAGTAAAGAGCATTAATGTTGGCTTCACCATAACCACTTCTTTTACTTGGCTACAAGTTCTCTCTTTCTTAACGATAACATTTAGCCACTTCTTTTACTTGGCTACAAATTCTCTCTTTCGTCAAGATAACTTTTAGCCACTTCTTTTTTGCTTGGATACAAGAAGGCTACATAATTCTTTTTCTTTTAGCCAATACTTAATAAATCTCCATCTTGGCTAAAAGACTATCACAACTATTATCCTGCTACTCTTCTGCAAGCCCACTAGAGATTCAAAACATCAATCAAATCCAGACAATATCTGAACTTGGTTGTTGGAACTGGCTTTGTCATCATGTTCTCCAGATTATCTGTAGTGGATATTTTCTCCACTCTAGCAACTCCTATCTCCATGACACCTCTGATAAAGTGCATATGAACATCAATATGCTTAGTTCTTTCAAGATACATTGGATTCCTTGTTAGATGTATAGCACTTTGTCTATCACAGTATATGGTTGTTTTTTCCAGTTGTATACCCAACTCTTCAATTAGACCTTTCTCCAAAATGGCTTCCTTTACAACTTTTGTTATTGTGATGTACTCCACTTCAGTTGTAGACAAAACAACAATTGTTTGTAGTGTTGCTTTCCAACTAATAGTACAAACACCTAATGTAAAGACATATATGGTGAGCGATCATCGCTTATCTAGATCTCTAGCATAATCCGAGTCAATATATCCAGTGATCTTGTCTCCAACATCTTTGACTTTACCATACAATAGCCTTATATTTCTGGTACCTTTCAGATAGCGCATAATTCACTTCACGGCTTTCCATTGAACTTTACCAAGACTTTTCATATATCTACGTACCATACTTACTGCATATGCAATATTTGGTCTAGTGCACACCATGGTGTACATGAAACTTCCACCCATACTAGTATAAGGTACACTTGACAAAGTTTGACATGAGTCACCAATGGAGTAGTGATTGGTTTAACATTTTGAATTCCTAATCGTTCCAACACTTTCTCGATGTACTTCTTTTGTGACAGAAAGAGTGTTCCCTCTTTTCTATCCATCTGAATCTCCATTACCATAATTTTCCTTCCTGCTCATAAGTCCTTCATTTCAAACTCTAAGCTCAATTGAGCTTTCAAGTTTCTTATTTCTGATATGTTCTTGCATGCGATTAATATGTCATCAACATATAAAAGCAAATAGATAAATGACTTATTTACAAGCTTCTTGTAGTAGGCGCAACTATCATGATCACTTCGACAATAGCCATTTTCAACCATGAATGTGTCAAATTGCCGATACCACTATCTAGAAGATTATTTTAGGCCATATAAAGATTTCTTCAGCAAGCAAACATGATCTTTCTTCCCTTGAACTTCAAATCCTTCAGATTTTCTCATCTAGATTTTTTCCTCCAACTCACCATGCAAGAATGTCGTTTTGACATCTAGTTTATCAAGTTCTAGATCAAACTAAGCTAGAACGGCAAGTTGGATGAGAATAGAATTATGTTTTACCACATGACAGAAAACTTCATTGAAATCAACACCTTCTCTTTACGTAAAACCTCTTACCACTAATCGCGCTTTGAATCTTGCATCTTCAACCCTAGGGATTCATTCCTTCTTCTTGAAGACCCATTTACATCCAACAATCTTTTGAGCCTTCGGACGTTTCATAAGAACCCAAGTATGATTCTTATGAAGAGACTCAATTTCCTCTATCATGGCAGAAATCCATTTGGAAGCTTCGTTGTTGTTGATAGCTTCTTCATATGACGATGGTTCATAATTCTTGATATCATCAACAACATTTGGAGTGTATGACACTAGATCAGCATAGCCATATTTTTCTGGAGGTTTTATATGTCCATATTGTCTCTCCCTAGCCAACTGATAATGTTGTAATTGAGAGATATCAATATCAGTACATGCATCACAAACTTTTTCTTCTTGATGAAATGTTTTTTTTCTTTTGTAAGCCACAAACAATGTCAATGTTCTTTTGTAGTTGATCGAATAGGTCGGACGACGCCAATGTTCTTTTTGCCTCTCTGTTCTTCCTCTAGAAAAAATACTTTCATCCGAGCCTTCTGATCTTGAATCTCATACTCTTTTCTTGAGTTCTTTCGAGTACAACATCGTCTTTACTTCTTCCAAGGTTAGATCTTCTCGGCCATACATCATGGTATCGTTGAAGTGCTCGTAAGAACTTGGAAGGGTACATAGTAGAAGAATTGTTTGGTCTTCATCTTCAATTTTAACATCGATATTCTTTAGATCAAGAATAATTTTGTTAAATTCATCCAAATTACATTTTATGGGCTTTCCTTCCTGCCTTTGAAGAGTATATATTCTTTTCTTCAAATACAGTCTGTTGGTGAGTGACGTCATAATGTACAGGCTTTCCAGCTTCAACCATAATGAAGCAGTTGTAGTTTCATCTAACACTTCTCGTAGAATTTCATCTCCCAAGCACAACAAAATTGCACTGTGTGTTTTTTCCAAGTTTTCATCCTTCTCGTCCTCGGTTAGACTCTGTGGTAGCTTATTTCTACCTTCCAAGGCTTTGCCCAAGCCTTGATGAACTAGTAGAGCTTTCATCTTCAGTTGCTAGAGGTTGAAATCATTTTCTCCATTAAATTTCTCCAAATCAAATTTAGCACTCACCATGATAACCGAATACTAGAGTAATGTCGTAATCCGTGAAGGTACACCAGGAAAGTTCTCAAGAAAGAGAGGTGGATCTTTAACAGACACTCTTAAATATTAGGTCTTTCATATGTTAGAACTTTCCTAGATATGCACTTTCACACTACTGTACTTTTCCAGTAACAAAAACAATTCTTTTCTGGTGGTTTAAGATCAGACAATGCTGCGAACATAGTGCATACTAAGAATTTTCTTTTAGATCATACGACTTAGCATGTAAGAGCTCTATGAAGAACTCTAATACCAGTTTGTTGTTGGACCAGATTGCGACCAGGGATCCTCTAACCACTAGAGAGTTCCATTGTTACATGGGTATGGGAAGAGTTGAGAGTCACAAGTGAGACACCACGTCCTAAACCAAAACCTTAAGACATTAGTTTCATGGGCATTTTCTACTCATAAACTCTTTTACTCCTCCCCACATACGCAATGTGGGACTTCACACTTGAATAAACATAATAATATGGAAGTATCAATAATTATTTTCTATAATGAAAGAAGGTCCTAGAGTGGCAACGAATAAGAAAGTCCTAGATTGTCCCTTTATCATCAAACAAGAAATGTGTTGCACGTTATAGAATGATCCAGAATGAGTATGCCGAATGAGATAAGCATTATCTTTATGTTATGGATCTGTGCTAGAAACTTCAAAGCTGCCAATGTGCTAATACTGCCAACATATATGTGGTATATAAAAGTGATGACATTGTGTGTAAAGCAAGTGAGTAATGTAGTGTTATTTTATATAGTAGTATATTGTGTGAGTGCTCCACGTGTGTAAGAGTAGATTAACAAAGAAAGCACATGCAAGTGTAGGGCACTTTGTAACATCTTGTTATTTAAATAAAGCTCTAGTTTCTACAAGTGCTATTAGATCAAGAAATATAGGACCTTCTGTTTGAGCATTCGTATTGGATTAGAATTGTAATATATGGAGATGCTGCAAGTGCAGAATGTACATTGTGATAAAAGATTGACCTGCATATGTTGGATTGATTGAGTTTTGGGCGCTAACCAACTTTGGTATTATATCTCACATCTTCGACGAGCATAATGAAGAAGTTCAACAACAATAACTATGACACTTGATCAGCCATATAAAGTTATATTTTTGTAGAAAAAATCTTGAGAACATTGTTTGTGAGATGAAGATGACTGCACCATCAAACGAGGAAGACAAACGGAAGTGGAACATTAAATCCGGGAAGAAACATACATGTTTTCTGTCATCATAGACGATAAGTTCTTGCAAAAGATCAAGGACTTGACAACCGAGGGAAGCCAGCGATGCTAAGCTGCAATTGCTAGATAAAGAATTGATGTCTCTCATACAAAGAGATATGTTCAGAAGTCAATACTTTGCCAAAGTTAAATCCATTTGCAGTGAGATTGCAAAGCTAGATCCAGAAGGAGCAGTTTTTTAAGCAATGAAAGGATAACCATTTTTTGGATTAAATCGATAATATATTGGTATTATTACCTCCATTTGAGGATGGGCAAGAAAATATACCTTGATGGAGTTTGATAGTATCATGACTAATCACGAAGATCAATGTAATCAAATGTCTAAAGTTTTTATTAATGACAAAAATAAAGCTCTCTTCAACAGAAGGACTGCGGGAAAAGAAAACAGAGCAGTCGTGAAGTTTAGTGACAAAGGTAAATGCTCAAGGATATGACCAAGATGGAAACGAAGAAGCCACATGGAGGATGTCCATTAGTGAGAGGGTGTCAAACAACCCCGATATAGAAATGAGTCAGAAAATGATAAATTTGCAAGAAAAACAACCACTATTATAACTGTAGAAGGAGGAAATTTTTCAGAGACTACTGGTTTAGGAAACCTTAAAAAATAATTTAACCTCCGATCAAAAAATTGATAGTGAATAATGTAAAATTGAAGTATCATTCGCCATTGAAAAACAAAGGTAAAGATAGGACAAGAAGTTCTTAAAGCCCTCACCAAATATCCATTTGTGGTAAAATCTATTGAAGTGAAAAAGTTAAAGGAATAAGTTTCTCAATCACAACTAAAGAAATCCATAAGAACATGACAGATAAATCTAAAATATGCCAATGAAGAGGCATATTAACATAAGAAGTGGAGAGATGTGATGGAAGAAGAAATTAAGGTAATAAAACAAAATTAAACTTCGGAGTTTGTGCCAAGAAGAAATAGTATAAAACCAATTTAATGGAAATGTGTGTACAATGTGAAGGATCTTTGTAGAATTATGGACTTGAATATGATGAGATATTCAGTCCAGTAGCTAAAATAACCATTGTGCACATATTGCTAGCCATAGCAGGTAATAAGTGTTGGAGACTCCAACAAATTAATGTCAGCAATGCATTCATACATGGTGAGTTAGAACGAGAAATATATATGGTGCAATCAATAGCTTTTCAGAATAAGGCTTATCCTAGTTATGTCTTCAAGTTAAAGAAAGTGTTGTATGGGTTGAAGCAAAGAGCAAGAGTATGGTATGGGAAGATTTCAAATTTCCTAGTATAAAGTGAATATACAACGGTAGCATTTTCAAGCTTATTCATAAAGGGAAAAAATGGCAAACTAGCTATAATGCTAGTATATGTAGATGAATTATTACGAGAGATGAAGAGAAAGTTTGATAAACACAAAATAACCTCACTTTGCATTTTCATATGAAAGAAATTGGGGAATTTAAACATTTTTGGGCTTGAGTTAGAGGAATGAGAGGTTGTTCTTATGCTACAAAAAAATTGATCAAGACGTGTTGGAAAAATATGATATGCTTCATTGCAAGCGAATATTAACATCGATGGAGGCTAATGCTAAACTATGCTCAAAAGAAATGAGAGATTTTGATGATGCTAAAATCTACATGCAACTTATGGTTAGTTTAATCTATCTAACATTGACTCAACTTGCATATCATCTAGTGGGTGTGGTGGTGAGCCAATTTGTTCAAAATCTAAAGAAACCACATTTGGAAGTAGCATGCCACATAATAGTGTATATCAAGAACACCATTGATTATGAACTATTTTACAAGAAAGATGTTCCATGTGAAGTTGTAGGATTTTGTGTTGAGGATGATTGAAATATGTTATTGTATTAGTCTCACATTGTGTAGTATTAGAATAGAGTAGACTAGAGTGACTAATGTTGTATATTGGACTCAAGTCCCTTGTTATAATGAGCACCACATATAAGCACCAAATAGAAACACCTCATGGGCAGGTGGACCCATGGGTGTGCTAGGATTTGTAATCTTTATTCTCTAATAATATATTGCTAGCCGCTAAGTGCTCCCGATGACGTAGGCACAATTGGTCGAACTCCGATACCAAATTCTCTTGTTTATTATCTTCTATTTATTCTATGCCTTTATCTTATTGTTTGTGACTAACGGTGCACAACAATCACTTCCGGTGCACCAACAATTAGTTTTAGAGCCAATTGGTAGGTGGTTCTTAACCCAGACAGTAGATAATAGCTAAAGATGATGAAGGCGTGATGGCTAGACAAGGAGAGTCAAAGATAGAGTAGATGAGTTGAAGGAGAAAAAAATATGGCGAAAATGTTGTGGGGGTGATATATGTTGATCCAGAATCCCATAAATTCATGTACTAGATTAGGATCAAGGTAGAGATAGGGACTCATGTGTTGAGTTTGACCTAGAGACATATGCTGACAATATCTCTCTAGATGTTGAGAGAATATTCTCATTTGAGATGAGAAGTGAAATATCCTAATGATGTGTCTGGGACGTCATAGTGAAGGATGTTAATTGTTAGCAAATCCACAAAAGTCTAGAGGCGCTGACTGACTTTGATGTAGGGTGTTAAATGGGCATTGGCTTTGATGCAAATTGTAACACGAGCATTGGTAGAGTTGCAGGGGTGTAACATGGGCATTGGCTTGGATGCAAGGATGCGACACATACATTAGTTAGCATTGACGTAAGGTGTATGTTTTGGGTATACTCCTTATGGTGGAGTATGATAGTTCTTTTGAACTAGGATTGTCGAAGTAGACAATGGTGGTAGTGGTTGAGGTTTTCTAAGAAAGCTTCAAGGTTCAGTTTGACTCAGTATTGAAGAGGACGATTGTTGGTGAACTTTTGTATAGAGGTTCCAATATATCAAAAGACTTCCTAGCAATAGGTTAGGCGGCATGTTCAATTTGATGGCAGTATGGGAAGCTGCACTACAAGTTTGGAAAGGTAGGCTCTTGGTAACATCGTCAAGGATACTCAGAAATGTTTATGCTGAAGGGTAGCAAACTCTCATGTGGAGGAGTTGTTAAAGAGAATTAAACATTGAGCAAGGTGGAGTCATATATTCGCTAAGGTGAAGATTCTTGTGTAGATTTCCTAATGAGCGAAATTTTCATCTATTTCAATCAAGGTGGAGATTGTTAGGGATGCTTGAAATATGTTATTGTATTGGTCTCACATTGTGTAGTATTAGAATAGAGTAAAGTAACCAATGTTATATATTGGACTCAAGTCCCTTGTTATAATGAGCATCAGATATAAGCACCAATTAGAAACACCTCATGGATAGGTGGGTCCATCGGTGTGCTAGGGTTTGTAATCCTTATTCTCTACTAATATCTTCATAGCCGCTCAGCGCTCTGCGGATGTAGGCACAATTAGCCGAACCCCGCTACCAAATTCTCTTGTTTATTCTCTTTTATTTATTCTATGTCTTTATTTGATTGTTTTTTACCAACGCTACGCAACAATCGCTTCTATTGCACCAACATCTTGCATTTTCGATTATGCCATTGATCATGGTACTCGTCGTTTGACAACTGAATACATGTTTAGTTTGAGAAATGGAGTTGTATCTTGATGCAACAAGAGGCAACTCACAATATCTCTGCCATGTAAACTAGCAGAGTATAATAATGCAACTATAATAGCTCATGAATGCAGATGATTTATATAATTGTTACAAATCTACGTCACTTACTGATTATGCCGTAAAGTTATATTGGGACAATCAGTCAACAATATGTATGGCAGTAAATCTAGTGTTGGATGCTAGGATCAAACATGTGGGTGTGCACTATCATTATACCAGACAAAAGATCTTGCAAGATAAATTCGAGAAATATATCAACACTTGAGACCAACTTGCAAATATATTGACAAAAGGAATCGGAGGTCAAATGTTCGAAAAAGAACAAAAAACGTTCTATGAATAAAGAAGGCCCTAGAGCTGTAAAGAACAAGAAATTCATAAATTATCCCTTTTCCAACAAACAAGAAATGTGTTGCACATTATAGAATGATCTAAAATTGGTATGCCGAATAAGATTAGCATTATCTCTATGTTATGAACGTATTCTAGAAATTCAAAGCTACCAATTTGCTAATATTGTCGACATATATGTAGTATAGGTAAGTGATGGCATTATTTCTCAAGCAAGAAAATAAGTAATGTAAGTGACAGTGTATAAGAGTATATTGTGTGAGTGCTCCTGCTCACTAGCAAATAAGTGTAAAGGACTTGCTAGATACTAATTTTTCAACTAAAAATTGCTATTCTAAGTTGGTTTTAAAAAGGGTTTTTGATTTGATGACATAAGTAAATCGAAATTGTAATGATAAAGAAAGCTAGGATTAAACTTCACACTTACTATCTGTACACACCTGATTCTTAATGCAATTCATTCAGGAATGTATTCTATACAATGACCTCAAAATTACTAAAAGCTAATGTCTTAGTCAATTTAGCAAGTTATGCAAGAAAGACCTATATCTAGTGACTTTGATACATAAGAATAAGCAACATGACTTGTAAAATCATGCCCATTGATGCAAGCATGTAAGTTGAGTAAAAATGCGACACCTCAATTGTGTTAGTCGCCAATGTCTTGGTCTATACTAATACTTTACCAAAAGTAGATCAATGTCTAGTAACTACAATGATAAAATTCAATTTTATGAACCTTCAAGCACATCTCTATGTCTAGTAACACATGTTATTCAGTTTGAGAGTTATAAAATCACAATATTTTTTCTATGTGTACATACCAAAAAGTGAAGTGCATGAAATAGGTAATAATACAAGTCTATGTCTAGAAAATGTACTACTTGTTGAGTTATGCAACTTCAGAATAATGCAAGTAAGATGTTAAGCAAATTATCCAATAATCATACAATAAGATGATCAAACTTAAAGCAAACATAAGGTAAATACAAAACTTAAATATAATCAAAACTTCATAAAATAATGGTGAATCATTGTGTATACATCAAGCTCATTTTACATTCAATCCCAATAGGGGTTTTAGGTACTCATGTTCACAAGGTGTAAGTAGGATAGGGGAAAAACACAACTAATGGGATGGTAAAACCACACACAAATCAGTGTAGATTAACTCCTCTAATACTTATTCCTCAATCCCATGACTAAACTGAGTTAAACTACCTTAGAAATTCATAAAAAAAGTATTACAAATCAATATTCAAAAATGTGTATGTTTTAGTTTGAGTTAAAATTCCTTAAATAGTATTTTGGTGTTGTCATAGGCGCTCAGCACACCTCCAATTGGCGTATGGAGACCTTTCAACACACCCACTTGCGATGGGCCACCTCCGTGCATTAAGCGCATATGAAACAATCGCTAAATGTGATTTTTGATGCTCCATTTAATCGATTAAGTCATGACTTAATTGATTAAATGCATAAATTTGCTCATTTCAACAATCCGACCATTCACATCGAAGATCCACTAGTTAGACACAACATATCCGAAATTTAGCTCGATCCAACAGTGAATGAATGAGATATCGCATTTTACTCGGACGTGTCATGGTTGAATTCTTGTTTTTGTCCGGAACTTCTTTTTTTGCAATTATTCCTCTGGATTAAGCCTACAAAACACTTAAAAGGTTTAACTTGGCCATTTAAACAAGTTTTAAACATATACTAGTACAATTTCATTTATTTGAGTTGATTACATAGTTTAAATACTATAAAAAGGTGTATAAAATATGATCATTTTGACATTTATCAGCTCTACATATGTAAGATGATATTAAGAAAGAAAATAAAGACAGGTACATGGAACTGTGTAACATCTTGTTAATTAAATAAAGCCTTAATTTGTGCAAGGCTGCGTAAGAAATGAAATAGTGAGGAAAACTATATTTAAGTTACAAAAAATTTATATATCCGTGTCCCAAATCAATCACATTGCAACAAGTAATATTAAAAATTTATTTTCTGTTTTTATAATTTTGTTCTTACCTACTTGGCATTTCTTGATAGGATTGATATATAATGAGACACCAAATCTTAGAATAGATAATCTTTATTTAAGAGTTTTCTATATGTGATTCGACTCTCCAGATCCAGAAAATTACGGAACTGTAAACTTAGTATAAGAGTTTATTATATTGTTAATGCATTATTCATTATTTATTTTTAATTACTATTGACTTTTCAAAAAAGTCATCTAAATGAAAAATGAATGATACACAGAAGTATAGGTCTTTATATTATCAATAATAGATATTTCATTCATTCAATTTTATCATTTTTCACATATCAAACTGGAAATGTGCACCTGGTCTAGCTTCAACCCTAATCTATTTAACATTATGGAAATCTTTTCCCACAAAATATAGTGTAATATTTATGTACTCTCAATATAAAGATTTATACATAATTTTCACATTATTTATTATTCAAATATATGATTTTTTGAAGAGTTAATAATAATCAAATATGAATGGTAGATGATATAATGAAAATATATAGAAGTCATATGCATAATTTTTTTTCTCAAACATAATATGAAAATCCTCCCATTGTCTGCGCGAGTCTCTTTGCATCAAATCATATTACCAAGCCCGACCACTACTGGGCCCAATTTGTGCTCGATGAGGTTCATTATACCGTAAAAATGTGAAAAACCCTAAATCTTCCCTCACAGGTAGCTTATAAAAAACGTAACATGAATCCCATTATCATATTGTTCAGTTGCCACTAAGCGTGCGTAAGTTACCACTGTTTCTAGTGACGGAAAACTTGTCTTGTTTGTTTAATGCATCTCTATTTGCTAATTTTCTGTTTTATTAGTATTTATTTCCTTATAGTTGCTTTGAATTAGTCAATGTTTTCAAAGGTGTGGTTTTTCCTCGGTGATGATCAAATAACGATGACGAGTCTGATGAAATTTCCATTCATTACAATACTGATGACAAAGCGAGGCATTTGTCTGAGAGGATTCCACCCATCTTTTTTCCGCTTTATTTTATTTAATTATTATTTCGTATTTTATCTTTGAAATTTTCGTATCTATAACTTGGCATGGTGATGATCCTTTTAATTTTTCATATGATTAGTCATGTGATGAAATAAAAACCTCCTACTCATTCTGAATGCCATTTTTATTTTAAACGCTTTAGTTTTTCTCCGATTTTAATTTATCAAAAAAGTGACCGAATGGTACAGCGGTGGCAGTGTTGATATATTTTGAGTTTTATGTGTTTTATTTGATGCATGTTTTAGCCGCTATCTTCGTATCAGATTTAAAATTAGCCTGATTTACTGATAAGAAAATGGTCAATGCTAACTATGAAATGGAAGTTTTTATTAAAACTATAAAAGTGAGATTTAAATTTTATTACCAGGAAACGTTGGTCAGTAATATTCCTGAGACAACCACAAATTCGTGATGAGTTCCTTATAGGGTTCAAGTCTGTGTGGGTTGTGCTGGGGCCATTGGTTGGGCTGAAAAGATTGGGCTTACATTCACTAAAATTATATGGATATCTTGTTTATATGGGTCGGCTAGCATGAACATCTTTTCAGAAAAAAACTATATGATTTTTATTTTATTAATTGTAACCTTTTAAACCAGGTATAAAATATATATTTATAGAGAAAATAGTCCCTGTGAAAATTTCTCAATGTATCATGAATACATGAAACAAAGGTTTTAAATATCATTTTGGGAGCACAAGTATTATGGAAGTTGAAATGTGAGATGCCGTTGCTATGGTGTGCTATGTTCAGAATAACTTATAGTTTATATGCTTTTCATTATTTTGAGATATCTAATATGTCAATAAAATTGATTTTACACACTAAATTTCACTCAACCATAAATATTTTTCATTACCAAATATTCAACTTAAACAAATTAAACGCTAGGAATATCTTAATTAAAAATCAAGAAGGATAATTATCTCATTGATGACCTGCAAGATCATAACCTTCACCTACTTTGATCATCATCATTATTGGCCAACCTCCAAAGACATGGTAAAAACACTTGAACTTCATGGTACTTCCATTTGTTGTTGCTGATATTGAGCTTGATGATATTGAGTTTGATATGAGGTGGATGATATATAGGGAGGGACTAGCATATATTGATATTATATGGAGGGGCTGCCATATGATGATGGGACATATTTGTTATTCTATAATTTGTGTCATTTCATGTGTTATCTCTTATGATTGATTGAAAAACTATATTTTAGTTAAAAGTGTTATTGTTATTATTAAGTATTTTTTTAATCAATCACATTTGATAAAACATGAAATGATACAAATTATGAGATAGAGGATGTGGTAATAATCATATGCCATGTACGGTGGAAAAATCACTGAACATGACATTTTGTCTTCTACTTCTCCTAAGATTGGATCCACCTCTCGCACTATCACTATTTACATTATCTAAGTATTTTCACCCCTTCTACTTTGTGTTAAGTCAAGATTGTGATTTTGATCACCCCTAAAGTTGGATCTTCTCGAAAAGAACGATATTTGAGCTTTTACATCTTTTTTAAACTAGCAAGTTACCCATGTGAATGCACGGGGCAATATTATTTTACCACATGATTAAGAATATATATATATTATATTTATATTGTTTCTTTAACATAATGAACAACTTCAAATTTTGTTATTTTGAAATCGATATATCTTTCAATATTCAATGTCCTTCTATGTTCAATCTCACAAATATTAAATATACACAATATCATATTGTGGAGAAACTTGATTATATGACAGAAAGACCAAAAATTGTAAATGCATTTAAAAATTGATGAGTTAATAAGTTAAATTTTGGCCCTCATTAGTATTACACATATCAATATAATCAGAACTATTGTATTCATTTTTATCACCTAATATTATGAAGTTTAGAAATATTTGTTTCAACTAAACAACTGATTGAATTGAATTATAAAAAAATTTATTTGGAATTTAACTAAAAAAATTCATTTGGAATTTAACTAAAAAAATTCATTTGGAATTTAACTAAAAAAATTCATTTGGAATTTAACTAAAAAAATTCATTTGGAATTTAACTAAAAAAATTCATTTGGAATTTAACTAAAAAAATTCATTTGGAATTTAACTAAAAAAATTCATTTGGAATTTAACTAAAAAAATTCATTTGGAATTTAACTAAAAAAATTCATTTATATGATCAATAATTTCAATAGTTAATGCAAATATTATCCTTTGTTATAAAAACTCATCATTTTTTAGCGATCTTATAAATCTGGATAAGTACTTTGAACTATGACATCTATTTGATTATGAAAATTAACAAATGTATATGTCATTAGGTAGGGAATGACATAGTTATGAAAATTGTAAATAAAAAAATAAATAATATAATTTAACTAATACATAATAATGTTATTAAATTTTTTGTGTTAGTGATTATGTACAATTACAATAGTTTATTATAATATTTTAAAATTGTATCATTGTCTTGATTATATGGCTTCACCCATACAATTTTTATACAATAATATTTTAATAATCTATAGGGAATGATAGATGACACATAAAATGAATAAATGATATTAATTGAGAACGTTTTAAGATCTATTTAAATGTGTAATTACTACATATTCCATTTACTATAATTAAAATATGTTTTCAAATTTTCCTAACAACTTTAATACATAATTTTAAAATAGAAACTAAATCATTATAATTAAGAGGAGAGATTCACTTAATGCAAGAGTGAGTTTTTTAAACTTACTCCTCATCCTAGCCATCAATTAGAGGAAAATCCAATGGTTTGAATTAGTGAGTAGATCTAAACCATTAGTTATCCATGTAATTGATGGATATGTTGAGAAGTAAGTGTAAAAAACTTACTGTTGGAGTAAGTGTAAAAAACTTACTCTTAGAGTAAGTGAATCCACACTCCATAATTAGTGCCCTCAATTCCTTAATTATAAACATTTAGGAATTATCAACTTTTCTTCTAATTAATATTAAAAATAATTATTTTTATGAAATAAATTAAATATCAAGAGATCTCTTTATTAATTCTAATATCATAGTTCACTCTATTAATAATAAAATTGAATTTCTGATATTAAAGTTTTTAAAATAATTAAATGAGAATGTTTTAAATTTTATTTAAATAATTAGTATTAAAAATAATTATTTTTATGAAATAAATTAAATATCAAGAGATCTCTTTATTAATTCTAATATCACAGGTCACTCTATTAATAATAAGATTGAATTTCTGATATTAAAGTTTTTCAAATAATTAAATGAGAATCTTTTAAATTTTATTTAAATAATTAGTATTAAAATTTGTTATTTTTAAGAATTAAATTCAATGTCTATCATTTTTATGTTAGACATTATAATAAAATATTTCTTTATTAATTGTAATATAATAACACATTCTTTCAATTAATAATAATTAATATATTAGGATTTGTTGTAGGTGATAATCAATCCTTAAATCTCCTTCACTCCACCTTAACAATAAAATCACATTGTAACTCATTCTTTATTGTTTTAAGTTTGTTACGAGTGAGGCTCAAACCCACAACTTCATCCACCTCATTCCTTAAACTCTTTTACCTTAATTATCATATCATCTTATGACTCTCAAACATCGTTATTATTGCTCCAAATTCCTTATTTCGTTATTAATGCCCCAAATTCCTTAATTCTAGGAACGTAAGGGAACTATCTACATTCCTTCTAATTAATATTAAAAATTGTTATTTTTATGAAATAAATTGATTGTCTATCATTATTATGTGAAGAAAAATTTCAACAGATTTCAATATTAATTATAATATCATAGTTTATTCTTTTTATTAATAATAAGATTGGTTTTCTACTATTTATGTTTTAAAAATGATTAAATGATATTAATTGATAACATTTTAATATCTATTTAAATGTGTAATTACAACATATTCCATTTAATGTATTTAAAATAATTTTCAAAATTTTATAACAACTTTAATACATAATTTAAAGTAGAAACTAAATCATAATTAATGCATGTTTATAACAAATGGTTTAGTTATATTACATTATAATTTATAATAATTGTTCTCTCTAATATGTTTCAATTTATGTTGGTAATTGATTCTTTCTGTTTTGTAACCGATTCACAAATTTATACTCTAATTCTGTAACTTATACAAAAAATTCAAACTATTCGATTTCTTCATTAGTTTTGAATCATATATTATATTATTTATGACGTTTAAACAAAATAAAATATAAACGAAATTAATTATTCTTTCACAAATTTATCTACATAATTAGTGTTGCCTAAAATTTAGAAATCATAAATAATTTAAACAAAATATAAATCAAATCAATTGATTATCACAATCAAAATTTATTAGTTATAATTCTGCAAATTTATGTTCATAATGAGGATTGCTTAAAATTTAGAAATCATAAATAAATTAAAAAATATATAAATCAAATAAAAATTAAGACATTATTCTTCTTCATATATAGGAATGCTAAAAATCGAGAAACAAAGATATTATATTGTGTTGTTAACAACCTAAACAATAAAATTTCTAGGCAAACAATTAAATAAGGTAATGAGGTTTAAGTAAAATTTCCAAGAGCACAAATATTGTGCCAAAATGAGTGTATTAAACAACGCATATTTTAAAAATCATCGAATAAAGAAAATAAAATACAAAACTCATAACTGAATGAATAACTAATGATGAAGCCAAAAAATGAAGGTACCAATAACTAATCATGATCTTTACCTTATTTTAGATGATGATCCGCTCTAGGTGTTTCTGAAACATGCAAAACAAAAATTAAAATAATGATTCTTTTAATAAAAAAATGTATATGTAAGATAAGAAATGCGGGTAGAGAAAATTAACTTGCAGAGATGTTTCAGGGGAGAACCAAACTATAAATAAAGAGAAGAAATAATAACAATGAGATAAGATGAGGAGATAAATATTTTATTAAAATAAATAAATAGACAAATAAATGTAATATTGTAAGTGAATGTATAATATAATGGATATTGGGTACATACCATAGGTTTTGAAGGTTTGATCTTCCTCTAGGAAAATACATTTACTTATGAGATGCTAAAAGAGACAATTGTTGGATGAATATTGTTGGATGAAAACACGTCTATAAAATAAGGAAATCAATGAAAGATTATACAAAAAATCAATGATAAAATAAGAACATATCTACAAAATAAACTAAAAAATCAATGAAAATGCACTAAAGATCATATATACAAAATAAATAAAAAGATGCACTTTAAAGAGGATGATTGAAAGATGAAAAAAGGACGATAATGAAGAGACATAATGAAATAAAACTGGAGAAAAAGAAGATTGTTGAGAGAAAAAGAATATTGGAAGAGAAAGAGAGAGTCATAGACCTCAATAACAATTCAAATACAATTTAAGATGTAGCCATAAAAATGCAATAATTGTCAAGAAAAGACAAATATAGTATGTGAAGGTACATTAAATTACCATAAAATCATTTAGGAGGGAGACAAATGAAGAAGGAAATGACATGTGACAATTGATGATGTAGCGTGAAGGAGGAGATGCCATGTGGCAATTAATGAAGTGGTGAGAGTTTATTTTGTTATATAGTAAATAAACTACCACCAACCTGACTAGGTGTTTCACTTGAGCTTAAATTATCCCCACTAGCTCCTCATTTATTATCATTACCATTATTATCAAAATCAACATGGAGTTATTATGAATTTTGCATTTCATCCAACAATGGTCCCTTTACATGTATCATCCATCATTCGAATTAATTAAATAAAAAGTCATCTATTATTATGTATATGAATTATGAATATATCAAATAAGTAGAAAATCTTATGCAGAAATAAATAAAATAGAAAGTCAAAATCCTTGCCCCGGATTCAGAGGCAACCAAGTTCTTTGAGATTGTATTAATCTAAATAAATGGTCTTTATCAAGAAAAAGTAAAAATTACAATATAACTTCTATCAATTTATCAGAATTAGTATTTCTTTGTCATGATATGCTTCTTAAGTAAATCTATCCTCAACAATATCATTTTAAGCTTGTATCATGGTCTAACTAATTGGTTCCATAAAAAAGACAAAATGCTCAAATATGTGTTTCTTATGCCTACTATTCCTCTTTCTCTATTTTCAATACATTTAACGACTAAAGCTTTGTTTAGGAGTCTTGTTTCAGAGAGAGAAGGAAATAGATGACTTTGGAAAGATTTTCCATTGGCAAGGAGTTGAGGAACAAAGAGGAAAAGATTTTGGAATTCTTTTGGACCCTATAAAATCTTCCACATGCCCAATTTCATAGTTCCTCTAATTTGAGGTTTTTCTAGACACAAATATATCTAAGTACCTAAACGCCTTTAGTAAAACTTTATAACTATATTTTTTGTACATTTCCTACTATTAATTAGATTTTTTTTAAATAAAAAATATATTCTTGCATTATAAATTTTTAAGTCTTCTCCCTTCTAAATTTCGCACTCTCTAACAAGAGAGATATTTGTTTTCCTCTTCCTTTCCATTTCTCCCCCATCCTTGCCCCTTAATCTCTCTCATTCTCTTTCCCTAATAACTCCCAAATATAGTCTAAAAGAAATTATTTGTCTTGTGATATGGTTTTATGATGGACTGAGTGAAAGCCTAATATCAAGGCGATAATTTCCCTCGATTGGAGATGAATAGTTACTTTTGTGGTCATTAATAGTGCATTTCCTACAGTGGCTTGCCTAAATGGTTTACATGAGAAAAGATAAAATACACAAATATGTATTTCCTTTGCCTACCATTCTTCTTTCTTTCTTTTTAATAGCTTTCTAACATGACATTCACTAACTAAGAGAAATTATTTGTATTGTGATATGACTTTATGATGGAATGGGTAAAATCCTAAGATCAGGGTGATAATCTTCCCTCATAGGAGTTGAATAGTTCCTTTGGTGTTCAGTAATAGTGCATTTCCATTGCCTAAGATCATACTTTCTATTTTCTAATTTTTTTTACTTTTTCCACACTTTGACCGATGCACATTTTTATTTGACAATCTTTGGATTCTTTATCCTTTGGGTTAGATAGGTTAAATGGTGTATGCATATTTATTCTTTGAATTTTAAGAGAAATGGTTACAAATGATTAAAAAACTACCATATCTAGCCTATTCATATTTTGGCGGGTAATTAATAAAAAATTAATTTCATAATGGCTAGACTCAAATGGGGTGACTAGAGATACCGTCTTAGTGTTTCAGATTTATAAAGGAGCCTTGTGCCATTATAAAAATCCCCATGATGATCCACACAATTTTGGGTCTTATATTGACATCATCATCCTTATCATTTCAATTCTTGAACCAAATATCTAAGGTTAATGCATGAATTAATTTTAGTTGGTTTTTCCTCGAGAGAACATGATTTGTGAAATAAAGTATGAGATGATAAATTTTGCACGATCAATACATTAATATGTATTCATTAAAAAGATGTGTGTTGTGAAGTAAATGTTTATTCATGAATAGATAACAAGAGTGTCTCTTTACTTGATAAACATAAAGTGTTGGGCATAGAAAAATGGTGTGCTACATTATTATTTGAGTGAAATAATGGCAACTTGGGGTAATTTTTTAATGAATATAATCTCCCTTATGTACTTCACAGATCAAGACACTTACATGAAACTTGACAAGCATTGCATGAATCAGTTATGGTACCTTGTCCTTTAATTGATTAGAATCATCTACAAAATGATCTATTGTTCCTCCATGGTATTCACAATGTGCATTCAGGTTGAACCCTTCTAGGTATGAAGGTTCCACTTCCTTAAAAGGAGAGAAGTTATCATAAACCGTTGAAAATATTTTGGCAACAGCTTGGATAAGACATGAGAATCATATCATAGAAAATTTTTCTCCCTCGTTGTCAAGAATGTCTTTCTTGATTATGAGTAAGGGGATAATATGGTTGGGGATAAGGGGCTGACATAAAATGATGATTCTTTGGTTGATTGACGTAATATAATGCCTCAAAAGCCATTTTTATCGATCTTTGAACATATTCTTGAGTCACGTCCTATCAGGAGCTACATCAATGATGTACTCATATTTATTAACAAAAGCATCACACAGATCCTTGAAACATTGAGTACGAGAACGTTCAAGATACATGTAGCAAGTGGTGATAACTCTAGTTAGGATTTATTGAAAGAAATGAACTAAAAACTTGTCATATTTGATATAGGGAGTCATTTTCCTAGTATACATACTCAATGGTCTTTGGGACAAGATATTCCCCGGTATTTGTCAAACGCAAGTGCCTTGAATTTTGATGGCACCACTAAATTTGGGACTAAATATATGTCTACAATGTCATCCAAATCATAGGAACTCGCTTCCTCAATGACTTTTATCCCCAACTCTATGAAATTTATCATTTGTTAATATTGAGGATTTGTAGCATTATGTGGAATGGATGAGCACTTGAGACTAACTTGAAAAACTTGGATCTTCACATGAGGAGAATTTTTCCAATCAATCTCCAGTTGAGTTGGTGTATCATCTTGTATGATAGGTATAACCCATGCAGTTTTGGTTGCAAAAGAGAATTTCATATAGCTAGAATCCTCTCCACCTTCCTGGATTGCTTCAATTTCGACCATGATTGCTTTCAGTTGAGTCCAATAATATTGCCTTCAAAGCTAACCTTTTACTGGCGAGTCCTTTTAGTTGAATCCAATAATATCAAATGATTTTTATATATGCATGATATGCATGAAGTGAACTACTTTTTTTTATGTTATATGGATTGAAATGCAACCTATAATTTAAAAGATGCATTAAATGCTAATTTTGAGAACATGCCACTATGAAAGTGCATGTCATGTATTTCAAGAAACATTTAATCTATGCGATAATGTAATTCTTGATGAAAGTGCTTGTAAAGAAGCCAATGAGTCCATACAACATATTTTTCTTTTCTTTAAATGCATGTAAATATTTGAAAATGCAATCTTGAATGCATTTGATTTGGAATGCATTTGATTTGGAATGCATGAAGCTAACTATTAAATGCTATGTTTGAAATGATGAAGATATAAGAAGTGATTTACTTTTTGGTCTTTTAAGATAATGCATTGTTAGATTTACGGTAATGAATGAAATGATTAGTGAGATTATAATACATGAAATACAATGTTTAAATGATTTATTTTTCTTTTCTATGAATCCATTCATGAATGAACGAATTAATATATGAATGATGTATTTTTTATTTTTGGGTGCATGTATGCAGGAATAAATAATTATTTTTTCTTTTTAAATAGATGTATGGATGAATAAAGGGAGGAATGAGAGATGGTGTATTTTTCCATTTGAATGAATATATGTATGAATTGGTTAATGAAATTTACTTATACATTGATGTTATGTGTGACAGTGCAAAAAGTATACCCCTTAGATTAATGGATCCTATCTTGTGGTAATTTATCCATCATTATAATTGATATATTAGTGTGAATAAAATTATGATTTTGATCATTATGGCTAACCTATATGGACGGTGAGTCATCCAAGTTTATGTATGATGCATGATTTTAGGTTTGAGAACTTTATTTTGGATAATATAACCTTCATTGCAGAGTGTGAAATTTTAGAATGTTTTAACAAATATCATATTGTTTAGGCTAACCTAAGGCAAAGACATGGTGCCTTAAGTCTTTACTATGATGGAAGTAATCCTATCAAGGATATACACTTTGCATGTAAATAAGATGTACCTACAATGTACAAATATGTCGTACCATTAGTGCTCAGAATGATACTCTAACCACTTTAGTTAAGTGACTGAGTATCATTTTATGTTGATAAGATGATAAATGATATGCTTCTTGTGTTTTACATAGGTGTCTCCTACAAGGTTTTTTTTACGTTTTAGAGTCACCATTATAGGGTACAGTTCTAGGGTATATTAATAGTGGACTCCTTAAAAGGGCTCTAGACTTCTACAAGGTCCCCAAATTATATTCTTCAAGAATGGAAACCTAAATATAATGGTGCTAGGATTGAGAGACTATCTCAAGCTCCTAACTGACAATATAGATAACATTCCAAGTGGTCCACCCTACCAATACCAGGGACAATGCAAAGTCATGACAACAAGGCGAATGTCCCTCCTATCCTAAAGTATCACTATTACCCAGTATAGTGCATTGTGTTGAAAATGTGATTATAACATGTTGTGTGTATTAGGAAGCATACAAAATTGTTCAAAATAACAATCTATCCCCTAAATGTTGCAAAATAAATATGACTAAATATATAAATTTTAAGTTAGTATACAACTACTTAGTGTTTAAATTAATTAAAATGAAATCAAACAAGAGAAGAGTTATAATTGTCCATGCAATAAGCAGAAAGGGGTCTGACTCACTTAAAAATTTCCTCAATGAAGTAACCAACTATCGCATCTGATCTTCAGTTGAACACCGATTAAACAATTTATTGGAGTCGTCACCATATTTTTTATGGTCAAAATGTAGAAAACCATCTTCTACCCAATTGCAGAATGCACTTATCTTTAAGTTAAAGATTAAGTCTTGAGTGTTAATTATAGATTGGAGAAGGTGCTAGCACCCCATTTGCCTGTACTAAGATGATACCATCACTAAGTACATGGACTAATCTATACCCAAAAGATGTTTGTTTATTTATTTATTGCTAAAAGAAAAAACTTATATTTTATTTTTGTGTATGACAAGATTATATCTTGCTCATACATATACCCATGAAAAATAAGTAATCAAGACTATGTAGTCTGGGTAGAAAAATAATTATGGTTTGGATGTGTTTTATTTATTTTTCCATTCAAATGACGAGTCGAGGAAAAAAATGAATATTCATAATATTTCCTCCATCTTTAGTGTGTCAATTATTTTTATATTTTATATTCTTCTAAGAATGAATTGAGAAAATATTTATATTTATTTTATTTTTGCACTTATGATTTGATATTAAAAAAATATTTTTATTTTTATTGTTAATTAACTATTTTTTTAAAGTTTTTATTCATTTTTTGGGTTTATTGAACACTTAAATTTTATAAATAGAATTGACATATTATGACCATTAAAAAATGATGCGAAAGAAAATAAGAAAAGTCATATTGTAATATGATTATAATTACATTGTATTTATCATAATAGTAGAAAATTATATAAAAATGTAATTGTGAGTATAGTTGTACTTTTATTGGTAAGATTCCCAAAACTCCAATATTATAATGAGAATTATAATTATAAATAAAAAATATCAATTTACACTTAATTTAAATTATATTAATTCCACTCAATTTTAGTCATTTATTTTCTTAAATGCAACAGACCAAATGAATGAAACTTAATTTTTTTTTTAAGATTTCTCTTTTTCTCTCATCATTTATTTTACTTACCCTATTGATATGTTGGATTTAAGAAAATAAATAACTAAAATTAAGTATAATTAATATAACTTAAATTCTGGATAAAAATATCTCTTCTGAATTATGGAATATAGTTTAAAACGGTAATAATAATTTAATTCCCACAACCATACACTCGTCCTATTTTGAGAAGTGTGGTGTGTCGATCCCAGTCAGCAAATTTCTGTATCTTTATACCAATTGAGAAGCTTGCAAAGGTGGCAAACCAAGAAAACCATTGGCATTAGCTTGAACCATCCAATAAGATATCACCTTATCCTATCCATTATCTTCATTCATATTACACAAGAGCCACCAAATAATTGTCCCCTCTTCATTCTCCAACACAAAAAACACTTCCAAACTACATAGTTTGGAAAACACTGAGAACATTGGTGTGACAATTGCAGCAATGACATCTTCACTACAAGCAGCAGCTACTTTCATGCAACCCACCAAGTTGGGCCGTAGCAACACTTCACAGCTCAAGTCTACTCACTCCATTTCTAAGGCTTTTGGATCGGAATCCTCTGGAGCTAAGGTCACTTGCTCCCTCCAGGCTGATCTCAAGGACTTGGCTCACAAGTGTGTTGAAGCCACCAAAATTGCAGGGTTTGCCCTTGCCACCTCTGCTCTAGTTGTCTCTGTATGTTGCTTTAACCCTCTTCTAAAGATTCTTTAATTCACTGTTATAGTCGTCTATTTCATTAAAAAATTCTATTTTTCTGTTTGTTTTTGTATTATCAAGGGTATCCCATGACCTTTTTGGGTAATGAGTTAATCTCTTTCGGGGTTTGTGGTTGCCTCTCCTAACAAGTGTGACTCCAAGGAATCGAATCCTCGACCTTGAGAATCTATTTCCTATGAGTCACACCTGTTGGGAGAGCAGTCACGAACCCCGAAAAAAATTAATTCTTTATCCAAAAAGGTGAGGGGATGATTTAGACTTTAGGGTTTACTATGTAGTAACAGTGAATTTGATTAAGGAGGTCAATGATAAACGAGATTGCAATCGAATCAAATTATCTTAGACATCAATAATCTATCTATATATATATTTACCAGAGGAACTCTATGAATCTATGATTATGATCCCAACCACGCCTTTGATATGTAATCTGCACCATATAAGTTGACTGAAAAGAAGTCTTCTATATCAGATACTATGTACCACTCCTTTTCTCAGAAATGGGTATAGAAGATTTTCATTCCACTTGACTGTGAATCTGTGATACTAATTCATGTAATCAAATATTGTTGATATGCTTGAAAAATGTATACTATCAGGAGAACTTCAAAATTACTTAGGATTGGAGTTGAGGAGAGAGCCCAAAGCTACGTATTGGACTCAAACTCTTTGTTATAACTTGCATTAATTAGAAGCACCATATTGGCCTTGAGACATGTGTCTGCTACAGTTTGTTATCCTAAAATTTAATAATATATTAGTAGCTCCTAAACCCTCACAGGGACGTATGTATAATTTACCGAACCTTGTTAACAATTTCTCTGATACTCTTCTCTTCTACTTAATCGTGTGCCCTTTATTTCACTACTCGTGGTCAACACCGCACAAAAATCACTTCAGTTTTACCAATAATTTATATCAGTGTCAATTGGTAGATGACTTTAAACCCACATGTCCAATTTATGTTGGAGAAGTTCAATGGAACTGGTAACTTTGAAGTGTGGCAAAGAAGGGTGAAGAATGTGTTAGTTGGATAAAATATGTCAAAGGCTCTGTGAGGATAACTCAGATGAATTGAAGAAGAAGAAAACTTGGCCGGATCGTGGTGGGGACTATAGTCGTGTTGGATCTAGAACCCTAAATGTCCATGTCTTGGAATAAGACATAGGTAGAGCATTAGGCTATGCGACAAATTCTAGCCATATCTCTTTAGATGTTGGAGAGAATGATTTTATATGAAATGAAAAATGGCGTATCCTTATGTTGTTAATGCGACGTCGTAAGGATGTTAACTGTTAGCAAATCAATAAAATCATAATGGCGTTGTCTGACTTTAATACAGGATGTAACACAAACATTAATTTGGATATAAGGTGTAACATAGACATTAGTAGGGATGTAGGTTGTGACACAAACATTGACTTGGATATGAGATGTGTGACACATGCATTAGTTGGCATTGGCACAAAGTATATTATGGGTCTACTCCTTAAGGTGGAGAATGATAGTTCTTTTGAACTATGATTATCAAAGTAGACAATATAGTAGCAGTCGGGCTTTCCAAGGTTCAGCCTAGGTGAGTTTTGAAAAGGGTGATTTTTGGTGAACTTTGGTATGAGGATTTTTCAGTTTATCCAAAGACTTCCTAGAAATGGATGGCTAGGCAACATGTTTCGTTGTATGACTATATGAGTTTGTAGTAGCTATGCTCAAAGTTTGAATAAGATATGAGCTCTTGCCGGTATCGTTAAGGATACTTGGAAAGATTTATGTTGACAAGGGAGCAGGGTCTTATGTGGGGGGTTGGTAAAGGAAGTTAGATATTAAGTAAGGTAGAATGGGATATTCATAAGGTGGAGATTGTTGCGTCAATTTTTGAAGGAGCAACATATTCGTCTATTTTAATCAAAATAGATATTGTTAGGGATGATTGAAATATACTATTATGTGAGTTCCAAATTGCTTAGGATTAGAGAGAAGGAGAGAGGCCAAAGCTATAATTGGACTCAATTGGTACAATTGACATAATTTGCTGAACCATATTAACAAATTCTCGTGTCTTCTCTTCTATTTATTATTATGCTTTTTGTTGAATTGCTTGTTGCCAACAGTGAGCAACTATCACTTTCGTTACAGATTTCTTAACTTTGATTGCTTATTAATTTGCAGAGCTGAGACGTGTTTACTAGTTCACCAAGAGTTTCTGATGTATTTTTTATGCAAGAAAAAGATCTTACTTTCTCTACCATTCACTGTCTTCCACTTTAGCTAGCACAATTTTAATATTATAGCTGAGGTGACATGTTAAGATTGTATAATTATTAGTATCGACTGTGTCATAATATGTAACGGTATTACTAACCTTTTTACATTTGAACATACCAATGAATACATAAACTTATGCATATTACCTATCCTTATTTCTAACATGCATATAAATAGGACTGAGTAAGAACTATATCATCCAAAGGAAAAACCTGTTGATCTATTTATTATATGACAGACTATTAACCTTGTTCAATATTCAGAGTGCAAGTGCCGAAGGTGTTCCAAAGCGACTAACCTATGATGAAATCCAGAGCAAGACATACTTGGAAGTCAAGGGTACCGGAACTGCAAACCAGTGCCCAACCATTGATGGTGGAGCAGACTCATTTTCCTTCCCAGCTGGCAAATACACTGCCAAGAAGTTCTGCCTTGAACCTACTTCATTCACAGTCAAAGCAGAGGGTGTAACCAAGAATGCCCCACTCGAATTCCAAAACACCAAGCTCATGACCCGATTGACCTACACTCTTGATGAGATTGAAGGGCCATTCGAAGTTTCACCAGATGGCACAGTCAAATTCGAAGAGAAAGATGGCATTGACTATGCTGCAGTCACAGTTCAGCTCCCAGGCGGCGAGCGTGTCCCGTTCCTTTTCACCATCAAGCAATTGGTGGCATCAGGGAAGCCAGAGAGCTTCAGTGGGGAATTTCTAGTGCCATCATACCGCGGTTCATCTTTCTTGGACCCCAAGGGAAGGGGTGCATCCACAGGTTACGACAACGCAGTTGCATTGCCTGCTGGTGGAAGAGGAGATGAGGAAGAACTAGGCAAGGAAAACAACAAAAGTGCTGCTTCATCCAAAGGGAAAATCACGTTGAGTGTGACCAAGAGCAAGCCTGAGACCGGTGAGGTTATCGGAGTGTTTGAGAGCCTTCAGCCCTCTGACACTGATTTGGGAGCTAAAGCTCCTAAGGATGTGAAGATCCAGGGCGTATGGTATGCTCAGCTTGACTCATAGAGAGGTTATTTTTTATGATTTCAATTTGTATTTTGTTGGTTCAGATTTTGATGTAACTCCTAACGATGTTACTGAATTGTCGTTTGACCAAGCTGGAAGTACAGTCATGTTTGTATACTATATCAATTTTCAAACACTGCTATAAAAACCGGTTCGGTCTAGCCAGTCCAATCCGCTCAACCATGAATTGGGTATCAGACCAATTCTATCTCATATTGACTTGGTTAATTCAAGCCTAATATTAGTAATTCAGATGATTGGATTAGATGGACTGACTAAGTCAATAAAAAATATTTTTTACAAACATATAATGACATCATCATTTTGAATGAGAAAAATGGAGTGTTTTCAACTTATTTGTAGTCAGCGTCCTGATCAATCCATGTTTAAACCAATGTTTTCTAGTGTCAATTGTCTAGGTTAAAATTGATGGTGTGTGGAGTTTTGGAGCATGCGTGTTTATTCCAACTTAAATTAGTCCTCACTGCCAGTAATATGCTAGTAACTAATCAACCCTCCAGTTCGAAAGAATTTAAATTGAAAACTGGAGTGACAAGTAGTCGAAAAAACAATAGGATGTGATGTTTATACTTTTTATATATAATAAAATTACAATTTTGCTAGTGGAAAAATAAAATACTTTTTTCCAATAAAGGAGAAGATCCTAATTCATTTTGAAGGATTTGATATCCCTCTCTTATGTTAGACTATTTTTAATGTATTGTATTTCCATTGATTTTTATTGCCTTTTCTACATGATATTTTGAAGGATTTGGTTTCACTCTTTCTAGTTTAAAATTATTTTTTAACACATTGGACTTGATTTTTATTGTATTAAAATGGTTTTGGTCCTTGTGCGGACCTTTTTTTATTAGTCCCAAAGTTTTTTTTGCATTATTTTAGTCGCTATGTTTAGGTTATTCATCCATTCTTTTATCTTCAACCTTTATTTAAGAATAAATTACTATTATAATTCTTCAGTTTTAATGAAACTAAACAAATTATGCCATTCTTTTTTACACCTACTTAAACTATTTTTAATTATATACATGTATTACAATGATTAACCTTTAAAAGAGATGAGTATAATCTTTTAAATAAAAATGTGATAATTGTAATTAAATTAAAAAAATATGATATATCATAGAGACAAGTCCGAATAGAATAAGAGTCAATATATAGACTATTTTTTGTTCATTACAATATAGTGTAAGAGTGATTTAATTATATATTTCGATTTGTCTCCATGGTATACCATATTTTGTCTAACTTAATTATACTCATCATCATTTTTGCTTAAAAGATCATACTTTTCCCTCCTACAATAATAGTCGGTGTAATAATGTTTATATATAAATTATGAATAATTGGTGTAAATACAATAATTTGTGTAATATTGTAATTTACTCTTTAATTAATGACATGACTTACATTATAAGAATTAGAACTGAAAGAATGTAAGGACTAATAATATCAAAACCATAGAGAGCAAACCATAATATTTTATGTCTATTTCCTTAATGTCACTTTTTGATAAAACCAAAAATGCTTAAGTTTGAGGGAATAAAAACATAATTATTTCTATTTTTAATATTGTTTCTTATATTTTTAATGCTACATTCAATTTCTAATATCAAATTTGTACAAGTGGAATGGTTATTGTGGCTATCTGTTAGCCACATCAAAAGATATAACCTAACGATATGGAGCTAAACATGAAAGTTTAGATATATAAGATGGGATTTGATCAAGATATAACAGTTCAGATATATACAAGGACATTCATTTTTATGTTTTAGATTTTACATGTTGATTACAAGGGTGTGACTGTGTGAGCTTCACGTGACACACAATAAGGGGTTGAATTGTGTTATTAACTATTTAAAAAAATCACGTTCTTCAACAATATTATTCTTATTCAATCAATATAAATATCTTTTTAGTACTATTAAGGGTATTTTTTCATTTTTTGGTAACAAACTAATTCTTTTCGGGATGCATAACTATATCTTCCAACAAGTGTCACTCTCAAAAATCGAATCTTTATTATTTTGGTCATTCTATAGATCTAGCAGGGTATTACACTACTAGATCAATGTCTTATTGGTAATATAAATTAACACATTTTATCTATTTTGCAAATAATATAATCAATATATTAAAACAGTTTGTAAAATTTAACTTGTTTAAGTTTAAATATTCATAGCTATATAAATAAGAGCAATACATAAATAGTGTAATAGATAAAGAAAATAACATAATTATGTACATTAGTTCAATCAACCAGAATTATGTCTAATACCTTCTTGGTTATATAGCAAACAAAAGTATCAAGATTAAATATGTTAGGTAGAAGATTTGACTTTATTCATCAATAAGATACATAATTTATAGAGCATGAAAAAAATTGATACAGAAAAAATAAGTTCCTACCTGAATAGTATAATGAGTGACATAAGTGCTCTAACATAGTAGGTGAAATATTCCTAACAGTCATATTGACTCTTTATTGCCTAATGAATACAAACATAACAGATTATGAGTCATATTAATCAACACTCTTCCTTGACTCTGGAGTTGTAAACTTCAAGTTTTTGCCATATACTTATTTTCAGAACTGTCAAGATTGAACTTGGTTATATAAGTCCATTTGACTCATATACCCTTATTGTGTTTATACATCTCTACAAACTCACATGTCTCGTTTTTTTCAATCACCATGAGCTCCTCCTTCGTTGCATCTATCAATTTATACTTACTTTCAGCTTCTTCATATTCTGCAACATCTGATGATGTACTCATAAGTCCTCCAACATTTGTATGTATCAGTTGCAGCTTTGTGTAGCCTTCTATGTCCTATTTTGCAGAAAAATAAGCCTTGTATGTTTCCCATATTGACAGACAATGCGTGTAAGAGACTTTGTTTCTATGTCTTCTTCATGTACTGTAACTTGCTCATCTTTCATCAAATCCAAGATAATGCTTTTGCCTTTCATTTGAACTTTGAATACCTCTCTACCTTCTGAATCTTTAATGATGCATTTTTTGTCTTCAAACAAAACCTTATAGCCTTTCTCCATCAACTGAGGAACACTTAACAAATTTTGATTAATTTCAGGAACATATAAAACATCATGAATTAATTTCAAACCTGTGTAACTTTTAATTTGAATTGTTCCTTTGCCTTTTGTTGCAATATATGTCCCATTTCCAATTCTGACTTTGGAAATAGCAGTTTTGTCAAGCTCTTTAAAGATCGGTCAACCATAAGTCATGTGGTTTGTACAACATTATCAATGAGTCAACTTTCTGTAGAATTGTTGGCGCCAAAACATGATACTGTGAACAGTTGATCTTCTTCTGGTTGATCATTAGCAGCCTTAACTTCTCATTGTTCTTGTTGAAACTTACATATTTTTTCCAGGTGCCCTAACTGGCCACACTTATAACATCTTGCATCATGCCTCTACCAACATTTGTTTTGTGGATGATTAGTTTTTTTGCAATAGGAACAAGGTGGAAAAACTTCATTGTTGTTACTTTGGTTATTGTATTTGTTGTTTGTAGAACCTGCAATTTGTACTTGTTATTTTGCCTCCATTTTTGTCATTCCAACCATTGTTGTTTTGTAATTTGGTTTGGAAATCACTCTCCACTAACCCTTCTTGCCTCATAAGCCGTCTTTGTTCTTGTGCCTGTAATGCATTCAACACTTCTATCAATGTGATGCTTGACATATCCTTAGACATTTCCAAAGATGAAATTGTAGCTTCATATTTTTCAAGAAGTGTAACTAGAATCTTTTGAACTACTCTAGAATCAGAAAATTTAGTACCAAGAAGTCTAACATTGTTGGCTATTGCTAGAAGTTTATCAGAATACTCATTGATTGTTTCTGAATCTCTCATCTTTTGCATTTCAAATTCTCGGATTAAATTTATCACTTGCATCTCTTTGACCCTTTCATCTTCCTTATATTCTTGCTTAAAAAAATTCCAGATTTCACATCTTGTTTTCAATGTCATTATTCTGCTAAAAATGATGGATGAAACAACTGCATATAAGCATGTTCTTGCTTTGGATTTTGTTTGCTTCATCTCCTTCTCATTTTTAATTTGTGCAACAATTGGATTATATGGAAGAGTTGGAATAACATAATCTTTTTCAATGGCATCCCACAGATCATTAGAATCCAAGAAAGCTTTCATTCTAACAGCTCATATATGATAATTCTTTCCAATAAACAATGGAGATGAAAATTCAACAAATACTACTTCTGAATTCATTTTGACAATTTTAGGCACTAGAAGGTAATAGAGCAGGTGTTTTGGTTGTGTTTGGTTTTGATTGTGTTTGATTTGTGTTTTTGTTTGTTCTTACAGATCCCTCAAGATATAGCTCTAGATACCAATTTGTTAGTTATGTAGCAAACAAAAGTGCAGAGTGGAAATGTGTTATGTAGAAGGCTTGACTGTATTCATCAACAAGACATAATTTTGACAGCATAAAAAGAAAACTGATGCAGGAAAAATAAATTCCTACATGAATAGCATAATGAGTCACATAAGTGCTCTAACATAGTAGGTGAAATATTCCTTACAACCATATTGACTCTTTATTACCTAATGAATACAAACGTAATAGATTCTGAGTCATGTTAATCCACAAACACCAGCGATTTCCACTAACAACATTGATTGAAAAAACCCACTATTAATATGAATAATTCAACTATCTCACTTCTTTAGGTCTCTGAGTATTTTTACTCTCAAGTCTCAGGAAGTTAGTACCACTAAGTATTCTTCCTGATAAAGTCTCTCTACACTCATCAATTTAATGTAATAGATTATTTGGACTTGATTAACTCTACTCACCAAGTGAAGATATAGCAATACCAATATCAAATGGAGCTTGTTAAACTATATACATAATAAATAGATTAGAGCTTGTTAAAATATAAGTGTATTTCTAAACTTTCCCTAGATACTTTCTTTTCTATAGAACAACTCTCTTTCTTTTCCTCTTTTATCTGTTCATAACAAAGAGTCTTATACAAATTCTATATAAAGAGAATGTGTGACAACAATTTTTCTCCTAATTATAATGTTTAATATTATTGTCAAGTTGAGGACTTTGATAAATGTAATGAAGCTTCATTTCATTATTCTCGACCTTCAATGATATTTTTCAAATGGTTGTTAAATCTTCAAGACTGTATCCATTCTAAGAAGTCTATTTCCTTTGAGAAAGAGCATTTAATGCATTGATTTGCTTTTCAATATTCCTTCATATGTTATTTTTAGTTTCCAACTTGATCTGTAAACTTTGTTGTCAAAAGGAATTTTCAGCCTTCAATGCTCTAAGCTTGAAAACGGGATGTTTTATTTTATGGTAAAACATAAAATTACTTTCTCTACAACAAAGTCGTTGGCAATGCTAAATTTCTTCTAACATAAACATTGCATTAAATGTCCGTTAATATATTCAATCATTCACCTACAGAATATGAGCATTATTGATATTCTTAGGTAATATTTGGTGTGACCTTAATCAATATAAATATATTCATATGATTTAAGCATATTATCATAGAGACATGTATGTCAATCACATTTATCATATTATCAGATAATCAACATTTAGATTTATCATAGTTGTAATAGTTGTAATGATAAAAAATAACATAAGAAAGGTTGAATTATATTTACCAACATTTTTAAAAAATAAAATCTTTTGCAAGATTAAAAATGATTTTTATCAATAGATTAAAAATCCAGACTCGTCTAGTTTTAATAGAAGAGATTTGAGACGATTACTTCGTCCTACTAAGACTAATTGAAAAGATCTTTGACAAAACTTATTGGTATCGCAAATAAAAAATTCTCAAATTAGAAAGAAATTATATAAGCTTAAAGAAAAAGAGTTAAGATATAGATGATCGACACGAGTTTTACATTGGTGCACCTAATATCTTAGGCTAGGTCCATTTTCTTATGAGCAACAAGATTCTATTACAATTCAACACTGATTACAACAATAAGTATTCCTTGCACACCTTGCATCTACATGCTTAACATTAAAACAATTATTAGCTAAGTGTTATTTGATAAATGAGATTAAAAATGTGCTTCAGATTATTCTCTTGTATTATTCTCTAGTGTTTTTCTATTTTTCAATGTTGATGCTATTTATAGATAATGTATATAATATAGTCGATACTGTAGAAGTTGAAGTTGTTTTGAACATCTTATTCAAATTAATATCCATTGAGAATTGTCTTCTCACCGGCTTGATTTTTCTTTTGTACTTATGTAGCGCTATTAATGCTTCATGATTTTTTTTAATTCAACATTTAATGCTTCATAACTATTGAAGCTTCCCAGTGGAAGAGAGATAATATAGTAGTCTTAGAAAGTAGTGACCAACAGACTTCTTTTGTATTTGAAGTGAGAACTTTCCTTTTGCAGCAATAAAGTGCTTTTTGCTTTCTGCAGATAGGCTTTGTCCATTAGATTATTCCTTTATGCTCTTCGATTCAAACAAGTATTCAAAGATGTTGATGGGAGTTTTAATCATTCATGATTTGATTAGGTTGATTTATCATTATTCTCTAATTGACGACTTGAATTCTTGATTTTGAAATTTGGATACTTCATGTTATATGCACATCTTCAAATAATATTGCAGTTCAGTGGTCTAACGAATCTTAAGATACGTCTTAATGCAATTAGATCTTGAACACAAACATTGCATTTTTAGACGACTCTGATAATAAAATTTTGATATTGTCTTAAGGATATAAGATCAATGAGAAGATAATATTTCGCTAATTTCAGTATGTTGTAATACTTCATGGACTTTTCTATAAACTTAAGATAGACATGTTAGAACGTTGAGATGATTCAATATAAGTATACTTAACCTATTTGGAACTATCAAAACTTAGAGGATTAATACTTAGAATGTGTTCCAAACATTTGATGTTTTAATAATAGTGAGACATATAAACATATATTCTCAAGAGATGAATCGTATAATATCGGGAAAGTCTATATAAACTCCATGAAATTTAAGTCTTTTGCAAATAGTCACCATGAATTATTTTTTTTCTTCTTAATTACCCCCTTAAACTTTAAGTATTGATAAAATTGGTCCCTGCATAAGCATAATATTAAATTAATAACAATAAAAAATTCTAGCTCATGCATTTTATTTTAACATCGATTGTTAGATCATTATTATTTTATTTTATTTTGTATATATGTCAATATTATTGCATTTACCACATCTAACTCTGAAACTTACTTATCATTCTTTTGTCAATCAATTATATATATTTATGGCGGTATCCTCCGGATATCAACTTGACTAACCTACGTCGTTGCATTGCTACCATTGTGAGTCTCATTGTAGCGATTTCCATGTTGGCTTATTAGTAATTTAACAATATATTTATACACAGCATAATTTCACCAAAAGATAAAGTTTAAGGGGTAATTAGAAATAAAATTAGTTAATAATAATTACTTGCAAATGACATAAAATTTAGAGGGGATTTCTGCAATCTTTCCCTATAATCTCTTGGATATGCTATACAAATATAATCCTTTATTGATCATCAAAGCTCTAGGAGTTAGATATTATACATCACATAATCACTATAGCACTAAGATGGTGAGGATTATCACAATGTTAAGGTCATCGTCCTATAAATCGGAGGTCACAAGTTCAAATCCTAAAGATAATTTATGTGATTATGGGTTAAGGTTGTGTACAATTGTACTATCCTCTTAAACCCAACAACATATTAGTCTCATGTAGGGGTGTTCCGATAAAAAAGAAACCAAAAAGTAGTCCAAAAAATTGAAATTGTTTGGATCGTGTTGGATTGACTTTTAGAAAATCGACCGACCTGATTAGGTTTTTGGTTCTAATTTCATAAACTAGACAATACTAATTACGTATACACAAAAATGAAGATTATTTCATTTTTTAATTTAATTAACATTGCAATTAATAATCTAAAATGTATATTTTTCATATTTTCTAATTGTTAAATGTTATTACTTATTAGTTAGTATTTGCTTATTTTTAAAATTATGCTAATGTGTTACTGATGTTACTGATGTTACTTTTATGATGATTTATTTTTCCTTTTGTTTTTATTTTTGGTTCAAATGAATATTATTAATGTTCAATTAAATGTTTGGTATGTGTTGCACTTTGCATTAGGGGTCTTGAAGTGGACTTTTGATTTTTATGTGAATTTAACATTTTCAAAACATAGTAAATTAACTATTTTAAAATAGACATGCTTTAATGTGAACTTGACACTTTGAAAGTATAATAAACTTGTCAATTGTTATTAAAATACCTTTCTAAATCATTTTTTAATGTAAATCAACTAAATCGAATCAAACAACATTTTACTTATTCTCATATTGAATGACTTTTTGTCTGAAACCAATCTAGATCCACATAAAGGTCCTAAGTCTCATGCATGAAATATCTTAGAAACTAAGTTTCTTATTATCCAAATAATAAAATCATATTGCAAATTACAATATCATGGAAATAATAGTAATTTCAGTTAGTAGAAAAAGAATAGGAGAAAAAAATGAATATCACTATATCATTCACCATTCATATTTAATCATTACTCTTAAATAAAAATAATACAAAAAATAATAGATGATATATGGAGGGTGTATAAATCTTTTTATCGTTAATATATAGATTGCACTAACAAAATAAAGGGATAGAAGAATAAATGTTTGTTCTTTGACCTCTGTTTTTTTTCTTATTCCCCGAGGCCCCTCTAACCACATTTCATATCCTGTATTATTCTTGTAGATGTCTTAGTTGTTGATTGAAAAATCTAAACACGGTTTGTGGGTTTATTTCTGTCCATCGGTTTCTTTAATCATGGGGATTTTTCAAGGTGGCTCAAAGAATTTTTTTTATATGGCCCACATATCAGTGATTTTGACTGGTGGTACCGAAGTGAAGTCTTCAATTATTCTGTATACTACGTACACCTGGCATAATGTGTGTCACTCTATATATCCTAAACTATGGTTGATCAGAAAAATATTAAATAATTAAATATTAAATTTAAATGTTTTTAATATATTTTTTCAACCAATCACAACTCGTAACAAATAGAGTAATGTACATTGTGTGACAGAAATATGTTACTAATAATTTTCATGATAAATTTTCAAACTAGCTGAAAATACAAAAAGTAACATTTTTGTTACCTATATCTTGTTTAATTTATAGTTTCTGCTAACATGAACCAGGAATTAGTACCTGACACTGTCCTTCCAGATGATTTTGTTCGTGCAATTAAGCACTTTGACTATAGTTCTCCAAGTTAATATCCTACTTTATCTAAGCTTATTTTTCTTTTTAAATACTCTTAATCTCTACTTTGTGTCACTAAACTAGATTGATAGGTGTTTGAATATATGTAGACAGCATGCTTATATTCCATTGTCTGCTAATGAGGAAAACCCAGAATTCATCAATGGGAAAATCTTTTCAGGAGAAACTTCAAACTCTAATTAGATGACAAACCTGGGATAACTATATTGACAAAAGAACAAATAAGACAAAGATGGGATAGTAATAGTGTGATGGATGGGGATCACATGACCCCTTTCATATCACACTTTATATTTCAAGCCAATTGAAAGTTCACTTAAATTAAAAAGAAAAATAAAAAACATAAATTCATATTTTAATATTATTTTATGAAGTTTGATTAATTATGAATATAGAGTGAGAAAAAATTCTAGGATAGGAGATCCTAAGTATAGACATTGCAAAGATAAATTTTGACTTGGTACAATGAGTTGCGATCCTCTCCATTAATGGAGAGGCAAATACACGCAAAATAAGATAAAAATGTAATATGATTTGACATTTTTATCCTTAAGATATAATAAGATGACATCTTTACCCTTATCTGGAAAAAAATGATAATTTATTTCTCTATTAAACGAGATTTTTCATACATAACATGATTTAGAAATTATTTTAGCATGCATACATGATTTTAGGCATTAACACTTATATCCTTTTAAAAGTCATGCATCATGCATCATGCATACATCATTCATATTAAAAGTTCATGCATAATCAACTAAGTCTTTTCAAAAAATTGTTAACCGATTAATACTTTATTTAATCAATTAATTCTTTGTAAATGGGAAACCTATTAGTCGATTAATGATATGGTTAACCGATTAAGTCAATTTTTGTATTGAAACCTTGGACGTTTTAAAGAAATGTAAATCAATTAAGTGATAATTTAATAAATTATCCTCAAGAGAACAATTTGAAACTGAATGGTACTTTACCATCCTTTCTAATATGCAAAGCAAGAATAAGGAATTTTACACTTACAGAAACTTGATGCAAAAGTGATATACATTTTCAAGAAGTGATTTCTGAAAAGAGAGAAAAATTTTCATGTGAAAAAGAGAGAGTTATTTAGTATATTTGAAAAGAGTTTATTTTTATATCTTAAGTGTTTCAATGATTTCCTTTTGTGAATCTCATTCACTTTCATTTTTGTGTGCAAGGTTCATTCAAGGGTTGTGTTCTGAATTGTTGGTGTATGTTTTAGCACATTGAAGGTGAATTACAAAGTTGTACACATCTTTTATGATTGGTTTGTGGATTTGTCTCTTTGTGGGTGTTAGGTATCACCTAGGAGAAAGAGAGAAATTTAGGAGAATTCCTAGGCTACGGTCAAGGTCCAAGAAGAGGTCTCATTAGGATACTTAGTTAAAAGTGGCGAGGCACCATTAGAAGCTAGGTCCAAGAGAAGTCTTGGTGTAAAAGTGTTTTATAAAATATTTCATTTCTTCTAGTGAAGCAAATCTCCCAAGATCAGAATGGGAGGTTTGAATGTAGAGTGCATGTGGATTAACAATCGAAGCAGGATAAATTGGTTTTGTCATCTTCTCTTTTACCTTACTCTTTTACTTACTTGCAATTATCACATTTTCACATTATTTGATAGCATTCATTTAGTGAGCATTGCATAAGTGAATCTGTTATGTTAATCATATTCTATAATTAGTTTAAGAGCATATTAGATTAGTATAATCACTACTTTCTTGCTGCATCAATAACCAAAAGATTTTCAAGAAAATTATCAGATTAATCGATTAAGTTTTCATATAATCGATTAAGTTCAAATCTGTGTTAATTGATTAACTCTTCATTTAATCGATTAAAATCAATATTTTTGAGATTATCTTTTGCATTTAAATTCGAGTTTAATTATAACTTGAACCACCTATTTAACCTTCCCCCCTCTAGGTGAAGATAAATCCTTGTTAACCAACAACACCTACTCCGAATCCCCAAAATGGCATCTCTCATTACACTCACACAGTTGTGTTAAGTGTCTTTGTTGATTGTGGGGGTGGGGGTGGGATGGGTGGAAATCTCATAGGAAGGTTCCTTCGTCTTGGGAAGGGGCATGGGGACAAAGGTCTCCTATAGTGGCATGTCTTTCTATTCGAATACAAATTGTTTTAGTTTGTTGAACTATATCAAGTCTTCTAAGGTGCCCAAAAGTTGTGCACTCTTTTGTGGCATGTCTGAAGCTACTTTAGAATTCATGTGTATCGTCTGATCTCTTTGCCCTGGCCTTATATTCCTAACAGGTTAGCGAATATGATTGCCTTCAGTTTTCAATGGGTGTACATGTCGTATTTTTAATTTTGTGATCCCTTCTTTGATTATGTGGGTGGAGTTCTCTCTCTTTGCCACGCATTGGGCATTTGGAGTGTCCTCAAAGTTGATGAGTTTTTGTGCACAGACATGGAAGTCATCCATATTGTTAGCCTCACCCTTGTCAACTCTATCATAAAAATTTAGGTTGCATACCAGTAATTAGTTGGTTTACCAGTAATTAGTTGGTGTACTACAAAAATTAGATTTAGTCCCTGTACCTGCATTGTTGTCTCATTGAACTAATCAAGGTAAACTTTAATGGACTTGTTCCTCTTATGTTCTATTCAGAGAGTGTGTACGAGAAGCGTGATTCTTACTTATCGTGTTTCAATTTTTGATTTAATACTCACTTTGCGATTTAGGAAGAGGTGAACTCGATTTCAATTTCTTCTAAAAGATTTGGAGTCACCACTACGTTGTATCCAATTAAAACATGGGAAACTATCTTTTAAGTCCAAATTGGAAAATATGATCTTTTAACTTGAGTTCTGAGTTTGAGAGTCGATTATAGATAAGGAAACGTATTAGCACATTATTCACAAGTATTAAAATGGTACCCTTGCTAGCAGCATGGACTTTTATACCCTAAAATATTATTTATTAAAACAAAATATTTTACTTTTTATTTTTTTGTCTAACAAGAGTTCATATTTGTATTGTGTATCCTTATGTGCAATTAGGAAATCAAGACTAGTAGTTCTAAGTTTTAAAAATGATTAATGTGATTTGTTATTTAAAAAAAGTATTTTGCCAATTATTACATTTATTCGATTTAAGAAAGATCAATAAGTAGAAACTAATATCTGCAATACATCTCATCCCAAAACGATATTTTAAAATATAATTGAATTTTTTTCTACTTTAAGAAGAGTGAAACATCATATACTAATGTCTGCATCACATCCATCTCAAAGAGATATTTAAAAATATAATTAAAGTTTTATGTACTTCAAGAAAGGTTAATGAGCAACAATTAATGTCCGCAATACATCCAATTTCAAAGTGGTTTTTAAAATAATTAAAATTTTATTCACTTCAAGAAATTGTAAAGCAATAGAAACAAATGTATAAGCATCAGATTTAAAAAGATTTTCAAAATTTAAATTTTTATCAACTTTAAGAAAAGTAAAACAACAAAAATTAATGTCCACACTACATCCAATCTCAAAGAAGTTTTGGAAATAATTTAAATTTTATCCACGTCAAGAATGATGAAATAGCAAAATTAATGTTGACATCACATCTCATCTAAAAAATATATTTACAATAATAAATTTTTGTCTACTTCTATAATGGTGAAGTAATGAAAACTAATATCCACACCACATCTCATATCAAAGAAATATTTTAAAAATTCATTAAATTTTCAATTTTATTATTTAGTTAATTAAAAAATAAATTAATAACTTATTAAAATATAATTATTTATTTATAAGAAAATTACGAAACTGATTGTTGTAACATTTTAAAATCAAGGAAAGATAAATAACAATAAAATTTTAAATAAATAAAGAAAAAATGAAGTTGCATACCTACGTGATAATGGCCGCTTTGAATCCGGAACAACTTTATATGCAAGGATATTTGGTGTATGAGTTTCATTATTCATACTTGGTACAATCTAGTAGGGATATGGGCTGGGTTGGGATGGGTTAAAGTTTGTCCCTTATTTGATCCTAAATGTTGGTTCAGTTATTTTTTTGAACCCAGACCCGGTTATAGTCACAAAGTTAACCACACACTAAATATCGATCGGGTCAGCCTTTAAACTCGAACCCAGCCCTAGATCCGATTAGATATAAGACATATTCATTTTAGATAAAGTCTTCTGAATATTATTTATTATTATGAATATGTAATTTGACCTATAAAATGAAATATGTATATATATTATTAATCATGTATATATGATGAAAAAATTAGAGAATCAATGATACTTCCAACCAAAAAGGTGTCATGTACACATTTGAATAGAGACACATACGAACATGATGAGTGAGAGACCATGAGAAGGGTCATGCTTGGTCCCTACCTGACCCTAAATATTGATTGAGTCTAATTTTTGAACTTGAATTCAGCCCTAGACCCGATGAGACCCGATCCTATTCAGACTCGGTGATGATCGAGCCATACCAAGTGAGCGGATAAGACCGGGTCTTGCTCACCCCTACAATCTAGAGTTTCTAATTTATTTGACGCGCTATTGTTTGAGCATATGATATTAACTCTTCAATAAAATGGGGGATGCCTTTATAGTGGCCAACTGAGTCTAACTCAATAGCCATGGTAGAACAAAGGGTGGTTTAATTAGAAATATGAAAGTTTTACGACAACATTGGCTATGGTTTGTGGTTTGCGATTGTAATCGATGTAGGGAGTACTCTCCGAAGATGGAGACTCGTGGGGAGAGATGACAATAAATTTGGGTTTTGGTGAGAGTTAGTGATTCAAATTGTGGATCGCATCATGTGATGTGGTCGAAATATTGTTGTTTTTCAGTCTTGTAAAGGTAGGCCTAGACGTATGGATGTTGAGGTAGAATCTTCTAGTATCACCTAAGAAATGCTTGAGTGCACCATGATACCTGAAAGGGTTCTCCAATAATCAAGTTAGTATGTGAAAGAGATACATAGAATAAGAGAATAATATCAAGAGATATGTGAAGTATTAAGTAAGAGATTAAGTGTGTAAGTAAGTAAAAGTGAGTAAATTTCCTTATGGGGACATCCCGTATTTATAGTGGTAGGGTGAGAGGAAAATTCCTCTAGACATGTTGTAGGTCTAACCAACCAAATGGCATGTCGGGTCTGTCCCACACAAGGTTGTTTTTTCTCGTGCCAGGCGGCTTTGACTAGTTCCTTACCCTTAGGGTGATAGGCCTTGATAGTACCAAAAAATGTGATTAACTATTGGAAACAAAATCACTAGTAAGAAAATATTTTATAACTACAATAAGACAAAACTCGGTGTTCACATTTCTTGCTAACTGCGAACCTACTATTGAATTTTTTAGGTATCAGTGGCCTAGGCACACCTAGAAGGGGGGTTGAATAGGTGTGGCGGAGCTCAAGTTCCACTTTTTTTGGGTTTTTACACACTTGCTGAAAAATGCCCAGTTAATCGATTAAGCACTGTTCATAATTGATTAACCAGTAACAGAAACATAATGATCAGAACAACAACTTGCACAGTTATTAACCAACACACAAACATATATACAACATATACTTTTATGCAAGATTATCAAGAACATAGCAAGCAACAAGCATGCAAAATATTAGCTCCAAAATCGCATTAAAATATCTTGAAATATAAAAGAGAAAAGGATAGAAAATATTGCGCAGGGATTTTATCCTGGTTCGTTTTGCTGTCCACTGCAAAACTACATCCAGTCCTCCCATCTGATTTGAGAGATTTTCATTCTTCACTATAAAACACAATGTACGTTACATACACACTTCCAAATACAAGACTCAAACGCTCCTTTCTTGGAACCCAAAGAACTTCGTCACCCTTGGTTTGACCTTTCCCAAAACCGCCTCCAATAAAACCTTTCTTACCGCGATTCGGCCCCAGCCAAGGTATCGCTCTTTATCCCAAGACTTCCAAGTCTTTGTGAAGAACACCTTACCTAACTGCAACTAGGGCTTTGAGTTATGAATGAGTACTTAATACTCGGATATTACAATAAGAATCAAAGCCTAAAAACCGAAGCAAGAACTCACCAGACGTCCTAGTCTAATATGAATGTTCATGCATGAGGTTTCTAAAAATATGGAATCAAAACAAACTCTCTCTTTTTCTTTCAAGAAAACACAAGAATGATGCAAGAAAGCTTTTGAAAGAATCATGCAATATGAATATGAAAACTAAAACCCTAGCATGATCTAATTTTTCTCCGAATTCAACACTTTCTAATAGATTCTAACAATGTTGATCTATCTCTTTTCTCTTGTGTTTTTTTCTCTTTTTTCACATAGCCGTTTATGCAATTAGCCAGTATTTATACAAAACATATTTTGGCTCTTAAAAATGGATTTTCAGTTATGCTGTTAAAACAGCAGAAAAACATACACATTAATCGATTAAGCCATGAGTTTAATCGATTAACCAGTGTATTTTTAATATATGATTAAATGGTAAACTTCTTATATAATATATGCTCATGCAATACATGATTTCCAAAATATAATACATTTAATGCACAAAATCAATGTATATAAATGCATGAACCTAATTATCATATATTTCTAGATGATGTCTCATTTTAGTGGATTAATTACTTTATTAAGTCTTGTGAGACTCACACCTAGGTTTACCTAACCTAGACTTAATATCTATGGCAAGCATCTTAGACTTCTAAAAAGATAATAAAGAATTATGGCATAAGTCTAATAAGACACCACTTGAGCCTTCAGCATGTTGATTGTTGAGACATATTCATGCTTTGACTAATTCCTTGTCTTCATCAAAACATAGGCAAACGTTGCTAATGCAATCCTTGACGCTTTGCACTCTCAGAACTTATCTGCCAATTCACTCCACTGAGTGGTGGACTTTGTTTATAGGTCTGTGAGCAATTGCATGTATTTTCACCCTATGAGTGACTTTACCTATTTATATTGAGGTAGAATGGTCTATACTCCAAGGGATGTCTATCATTATTGTGGGCAACATGACTTTGTCTTTTTTCGGCCTAGAAGACTTATAATGTTTTAGATTTGGACTACCTTTACTGTGTGGACAATGAGAACTTGCTGTTCTCAAACAATGTAGCCTCACCTTGGGCATGAAGGTTCTTTTTTTGTGTTACAAGTATTGACTTGGTCATGTCCTATAATTCTCATCCTTTTCTCTACCAAAGTCAAATTTCCATGCATAATATATAGTCGTGTAGAGTGGATCTTGCTTGTTTAGTTATTAGTATCATTCCAAGTGGTCGACCGATATTGATTGATTCTAACACTGAGATGGAACCATATGTATATACAGATTACCTCATTTTTAGGATAAGGTAAATAGAAACTTAAGAAGCAAATATTGCTTGTTGAATGTGACCTGAATATTTTAAAAGAGAGAATTCATTTCTCAAAACATTTAAGTGGGTGAGCATTTCCGAAGAAACAGCCCGAAATTAGTAATCCTATGAACATACGAAGCAAATAATGCTTGCTGAATGTGACTTTGAATACTTTAAAACATGGAATTCATTTCTGAAAACACTAGTAGGATACCGGTTCATTCACATGGGTGGTATTGTGTATTGCATGAATTTAATTAAAGAGTGATAACATAACTTGTTAATGAAAATGTTATTGAGAATTACCTACTAAAACATGGTTTGTAGTAATTCATTGTCGATGTAAAGATGTTCAGACAATGAAATGGTATTGAAGCTGTAATGTTAAAAAAAAGAAAATATGTTAGGAAGAAAAGTTTAGAACATAATGTAACATAAGTTGTAGAATACCTATTAAAGATTTTGAAGAACTTCTTTGTAAACCACATTTGTTGTTGATTTGAGTGGTTTACCATCCTTGTCATGTATCAAAATCTTCAAGACCATCATTGAATATTGGTCTTGGTAAACACAATCCCACACTTTTCAGACATGATCTTCACTTCAAGTACATAATTTGCCATCTTAGTAACCACCAACCTTGTACCATTACATAATCCTTCAGGCTGGTCTAAATTCCTTAAAAGCCTTATCGGAGTTCCCACTTTCAACTTAATCTTATGATTTGGAAGTCCTGATGTTGCAAGTGAATTTATAAATTTCAGAGTTAGTATGTTAAATGCTTCACTTTCATTAACATCAGACATATCAACTGAATCTGAACTCAGGTATTCCTTTTCGTTACCTATAAATATAGAATAGAATATTTATTAATATCAATATAATAAATCTATTATGTTTAAGATAATGATTATTTAAAGAGAACTGAATAAAATTTACCTGGAATTTTAATCAAAACATACTCATTGATTTCATCAACAATCTCAATTGTTGATGCAAGGATTGCTCTACTTTGAAGAAATTGTACATCCTTGTAATGACCTTATAATTTTGGGTAGGTTCTAGATACTATGAAATCAATTGGGTTATCATAATCTAGAATTATAAGTTCTTTTGGAATGTCAACTTCAGCACAATCATCATTAGACTCATAATTTTCCATCTCTCATCTTTAGTATCTATTCAAAGAATGGTCTGATATCTGTTGCATTGTCATGATTTTGTAGACGCATGTTCTTTGTAAGAGTAAGCATTGTACATTGATGCCAAAGATAAGACACATTAATTGTTGCATGTACTATATCTGAACGACACCCTCTTAGAATCACTAGTAAAATTTGTCTGAAATCACCTCCAAATACTACAACCTTTACTTCCAAAAAAAATTGAGTCATTTGTTGTTGTACCCATTATGTCTCCAAGACATTTATTATGAACCTCAAAGCAATACTTATGGACATTGGAGCTTCATCCCATATAATTAAATTTGTCTATTTCAATAAGTCTATAAGTTTAGACCCTTTATGAATATTGCAATCAGAGTTGTCAAAAGTTGGTACATGTATAGCTTGTGTTGTCCTACTCACAAGTAATAAGAGAGAAGCTATACCATCACTTGAAGCTACTGTTAATATAATATGCTTTTGAGATTTTATTTCAAAAGTTAGAGTTAGCCACATATTCGTTCTTTTAGTTCCTCCATAACCATATAAGTAAAACATGTGACCTTGTTGATGATTAACAGCTTGCATGATAGTGTGGAATATCTTACATTTTTCTTCTGCATAACATGAAATGAATATATAATCACTCATCTTATTAGTGAATATAGATTAATTAAAAATAAGAATTAATTACATAAATAACTAAGAAAATAGAATTACATGTGAGAGAGTTGAAAAAAATAATGAATTTTTTCTTCAATTCATTTGTATCATGGTTAAGTTCTTCATATATAAGTCTGTTGCCTAATTGACTTGTTATGTATCCATTTGGGTATGACATTGAAGGATAGTCTTTCAAACTTCTTCGATTTACTTTAAGTAGTTTTTCAATCTCCAATAACATTATATTTTGTAGTTGTTAAGGAAATTTATATGCTTTAGGGGTACTTAATGCATATTTATGTTGTAAATGCGTAAGATTCCTGATAACTTAGTTAATCTTGTTCTGTGTAGGAAATTTTATGTGTTTATGTTATTTTAGGATAAGAATTAAGAAAAAAAAGGAGAAAAAAGAGAAGATTGGTGCTTTTGAGCACTACAAGCCTCACCCAAGCGAGGAGAGGGTCGCCCAAGCCACAAATAGGAGAAAATCACCAGAAATCACTGTTGTGGGCGAGGGACTGTCGTCCAAGCGCCATTTGGAGCTAAAAAGGCTCTGGTTACCTGCCTGATCCTCACCTAAGCGAAGGATCCTCACCCGAGCAAGAATCACTGTTAGGTATCAGTGATTAAAATACACCTAGAAGAGGGGGGGGGTTGAATAGGTGTAGCGGTTAGAATATCCGCTTTTCGAAAACAACATTTAATGCTGAATTACCCAAAATTAATCGATTAAAGGATTAGAGATAATCGATTAATGCAATTGACTTAATCGATTAAAACAGAACAGCAAGCTCAAACAGATTCGGTTTCTTGCACGACAATTAACCGATATTGAAATGAATACACAGAGCTTACAATTTTATCAGAGTATTAACATTATAGCACAGAAACAGAATATAGCAATTAAATCTACTATACAAGTTAACCGATTAAATGCAATAAAGAGAGAAAGAGAGTGAGAGAAAAAATCCTGCAACACGATTTTTATCCTGGTTCGTTTGCGTGTCCACTTGCAAACTACATCCAGGCCTCCCGGCTGATCTGGGAGATTTTCTTCACTATAATTGAATCAATGTTTTACAAGCACTTCTTCCAATTACAACACTTAGACATTCACAAGAAAATAAAGAACCTTATTCTATGGTGTGACTCCCTTCCTAT
>NC_032026.1:7446613-7510099 GCF_001865875.1 Lupinus angustifolius | reverse complement strand
TTTCTCGGTGTCATTTTCCCTATTATATTTTCTCCATATGTCTTCTGCACCAACATGGCACTACATTGGTTCACTAGATATGACTCTACTATTCTAGAAAGTTGGGTTTAGGGAAAGTTATTAGTTAAATTAGTGAGTTAGTTGGTTAGGTATTCTATTTTTGGAAAAATCACTATAGATTGCTTATCAAACAAGTTTCCCTTTTGCTTTAAATTCCTCTTGTATAAAAGTCATCACAAGGCACAATTCCACAATGAGAAAGTAAAACACTCACTTATCAATTCGTTTTAGATACAAATTCCAGAAATAGAGTACAAGATTACCTTCGAATGCCCATTTGGCATGTATTGGATTAGACATATCTAGAAAGAAAATGATAATAGTAAATTGCACGGCAAACTAGTTGTTTATGGGGAAGTCATAAGAAACATCAACTAGAACAGGATATTCTCCATTAATGGAGAACAAATATTTGTTTTTCCATGTATTTTTAATGGCAAATATAATATTATTATATATAAAAGGATAAAAATATCTTTATTATGTTACTTTTTCCTTTATTTTTGTATTTTTTGTCTCTTCATTAATAGAGAGGATCTTACTCCATCAACTATTAACTAAGTTCCTTGCTCAATGTGTTGCAAGTATACAAGTAGAATTCTCCAGCAGAAACATGTGGAGTCAACACTTGCAACGCTTCATATATCTGAATAAAAATGATTGTATTAGAAAACTTGATGACAAACAAATTTGAAAAACATATTTAATGATGCTTAATTCTTAATTACTAGTTGCATTGAATCATTATTAGGACCCATGATGCCTAAGGAGTAAGGAGAGAACCTCAATTATCCTTGCATGTGAAATAATAGTAGCAAAAATGCAAAATCAATCATCACATAAATTAGCAATTCATCTATTGAAGGTGTTTATCAAACTATTAAAAGAAAGAATAAGAATAACTTAATGCTTCCATAAACTTTTCAACCAAATTTGAGCTATTCATCATAAAAATACCATAATATCTTGTTGCTTCAACATAAGGGACTTTATCCGTGGTGGACTTTATCCGCTAGGGTTCATTTTGTGTGCATGAGCCTCAAAAATTCTTCATTTGCATGCATTTACACTCTTTGAATATTCTGAAAAATTCATATCATATGATAAACATTAATATTTTTTTATTATATGTGTGGTATACTATCTAATATGATTAGAGGAATATGAAGAAAACTAGCATCGTACTGTTTGAAAAACTTAGACTTTAATGAGAGATTTACTTTATGAATAATACTAAATATGATAAACATTATCATTATATAATCAAGATCATTTATATCAAATCATCAAGAATAATATAGATATATATAGTAGGAGTGCATACCTTAATATATTCATAGAGAATATGGTGAATGAATTTCATTCGTCCTTTATCCTATATCTAAATGCATGTCAATACTATAACATAAAAGGTTTTTTGGTCTTCAAGTCAATGAGTACAAATATCTTTGATGACCAGAAAGTCTCTCTTTTCTAATGATGAGATATTATAATCGGATACCAATTTCATTGATTAATTGGTGGATATAACTTAGGGACCATAACCCTTATTTATAAGGAGTGTATGCTCTTTTATGAAAAGTGATTCCACTTTAAATTCACTCTTTCATGGAGGGTAATCTCCATTGAATCCAAATTCTTTCATGAAAATAAATGGTCCATAATTTTCTTATTTCTAATTTTATCTATCATAAAAATAGGAATAAGAATTTTGCTATCTACAAAATATCTTCATGATAATTATGTATATAGCCATAAACTTTGTAACTAGTTACAAGTTTTTTTATACTAAAAAAACTTTGTTACTAGTCTATAGGATGTGCTATGTTTTGTTGTGTGTGTCATGTTTAATCTATTTATTATTTTAATTTTATTCTTCTGATGCTAACCAGATTTCTTCTAAAAATAATAGGCACAACAACTTAAGGATTTAATTAAAAATTGTAGTCAACAACCCGTTGAAGCTTTTTGGTGTGTGTTTGGGAAAGAAAATATGAGAGAGTTCGATATCATGCAAGAGTTAACACAACTACTCTTTTGAAAAGAAATGAAGAAATAAAAAAATGATAAAAAACATACTTATGAAATGAAACCATTAAATTATAAAGTTGAGGAGATGGAGGTAAAACTAATCAAGTAATGTCACCAATGGAGCAAAAACTTCAAATTCGGCTAAGAAATGTGATAAATCAAAATAACTCGGGACTAGATGTGGAGGCATTAATAATGATGTTATCAACGTTGGGTGCTTCTACATCAACATGTGTTCTACATAATGTTAACGTAATTTCTTTGTTGCTTTTGTCCAAATGAATATGATCCCTTCATAAGAGCAATGATTAGTTTCCCTTTACATGTGTTGACTAGACTAGACTACTTGACATTGGTCGAGTTCGAGCACTTGGAAAAGCCCTAAGTCGTTAGAACTCGCCATATCGACTAGTCAGCTTGGCTCACTAGGGAAAATGTATCGTCACTCGGACACCACTTCAAGCCATTACAAGGGCATGCCTCTATCACCTATATGACACCTGCTACACTCCCCTACGACTCTCACCTAACCTTCTGCTCTACAGCAAATACAAACCTATATTATGGCTATCACAACCTACTACCTATAAGTCAACTATGTACATAGCACGGTCTCACCAAGCTGCCCCACACGCATAAAACAACCCCCTACTCTACCAAAGACAGTCAACATGCTCAGATGGTCGGTCACACCAACAACGTCCAGTAGAGAACCTCATATCTACATCCACTATAAATAGGGGTTCTTCCCCTCACTCAATAGAAGATACATGAGTATAACTCAAGAGAGATCACTGACGACTCACTCACATAGCTCTCAAGAGAGCTCATACACACTCACGCATTGGTCATCTCACTCTCTAATCCTACTCTTTACTCTCTTAAGTATCATATTCTTTTATACCATGAACTGTGGATTCCCTCATTGTCATTTACTGACTTGATCGTTAGAGCATATTTTCATGTACCTCCCCCGATAGGCCCGAGCGTACTCCAAGCGACTCAGGCCCTCATCTGACATAGGTGAATTCCTCCCGAGAAGCACTACATTAGGCCATCTAGTCCGATGACCTCTAATCCGAGGCGCATTCACCCACAACCAAATATCCCGAGCCAGACCCCAGCCCGACTCACCCTTCTGTGACAGAGCTAGAATACATGGATTAACATGTATATTGATCTAAATGAGTAATAGAACAACCCAAACTAAAAGCATCTTGAACCATTTTTCCAAATATCATTCCCTACAAACTGCCAATATTTCTTAAAGACCAATATTGCATGTCACTTATTAAGACCAGTATACATATTAATTCATGTTTTCCATATTTGTCATAGGAGGGTGATTAAGGCTGAGGTATGGCTTGGGATCTTTGGTTGTAGGTGAATGTGTCTCAGATTGGAGGTCATCGGGCTGGATGGTTAATGCGGTGCTTCTCGGGAGGAATTCGCCTATGTCGAATGAGGGTCTGATTCGCCTAAAGTATGTTGGGGTCCACTGGGGGAGACACCTGAAAATGACAATAAGAGAATCCACAGTTCATGGTATAAAAGATGACGATAAGAGAATCCACAGTTCATGGTATAAAAGAATGTGATACTTAAGAGAGTAAAGAGTAGGGTTAGAGAGTGAGATGACCAATGCACGTGTGTGTATGAGCTCTCGAGAGAGCTTTGTAATAAAATATATTAAATGTGATTGGCAATAATAAAATGTATGATAATAAATAAATATTACTTTTTGGTAATAAAAAATGTTTTGTAAGATCAAGATTTTTTTATTGTACATAATTATGAAGTCGTACTAAATGATCAAATACATCAGTTTTTATATTGTTGCCTATTTGGACCACGATCACTGATCATGCTACAATGTCATACTAAATGACTAAAGACAATATTTTTTACTTTTTCATATTGGCAACGGTTTTAAACTATTGACTTTAACGATATTGCAAATTGTTGCATGTATTATTTATTAGGGCAACAGTTTTAGAAAATTGTTAGTGCAAGCCAAAAAACTATGAGCTAAACAAGAGGCGACGCCTCAAACTAACAAGTTACAAAATCATTGTGTATTATAAAGAGAATAACTTTTCTAAATTTGGAAATTATTTCGAGTCGTTGTTATAAAGAAAAAATTTGTAGTGTTCATAGAGGAACATGTAGATTCTTTGATCTTCCAACTAATTATACACAAATGTCCTTGATGACTACAAAGTATCTCCTTTTTAAAGATGAGATATTAGAATAGGAAATCAATTTAAGAATTAGTTAGTAAATATGATTTGAGGACCATAACCCTTATTTATAAGAAGTGTGTGCTCTTTCATAAAGAGTGATGTTCCTTTTAAGTTCACGCTCTTTTATAAAAAATGATCTCCTTTGAATTTAAACTGTTCCATAAAAGGGGATGGTCCACAATTTTCTTATTTCTACACATCATAACACAAATTTATTAGGATACCCCATTAGACACGTGAAAAAATATCTATTTGCTGGTCAAGATGTTTGCACTTTTATTACTTACACCCTTCCTTATTATAAATTTATAAGCGAATTATTCATACCAATAAAACAAGTTTAGTTGTTTTTTCTTTAAAAAAAGTACATCATTAAAATTTTACCCTTACTTACTATTGCAGTACTCTTTATTTGATAGTTTCAGACACAATCCTTTACTTTATCTGACTGTTGTATAGGACTATTGATTCACTCAAGACAAAAAGTAGAGATAGTTAAAACCTTTGATAGTTATATATAAAGGGGGAAATGTTTCATACAAATTGTACAATGTTTCATACAAATTGTAAAATGTTTTATAAAATGATGAGCAAAATTTTCTAAATAATACCTTATAGGAGTAAGAGGGAGTAGTTTATTCCAGAGATATTACTATAGATAAATTCTGTTCTATATTGTAGTTTATCTTTGATTCTTATCAAATAAAAATGAATAATTAAGTAATCATTGTTATTTCAATGTTATCATTGTAATGCCTTGCCAAAGTGTTTGCTATCATTATCGATGCCAGTTATTGACTTATCGTCCTATAATTTAAATGTTTTCCGATGATAGATACTCTTCACCAAACTAAATGATGTGTAATAAATTAAATTCGTAAGTATATAGATTCTGGAGCAAAGGCACACAATGCAGTGGAGATTAAACTATGATAACCAATTATTCAACTAGTGATGTTCCAGACCAGACGCACCAAATTACAAGCTCTCCCATGAATAGCCATCATGGAATTAAATTTGTTACAGAATTTATACTAGAATGTAATAAAACCTCCTTATTTTTCTATCCATACAACTTTATTAACGCCTTTTCAATAGAAATAGTGTTGCATAATTAGGGCATCAGCAGGCCTTATAAAATAATTTTAGAGCCTAGCATTACGAAGTTGTTGCTTCAGCATTGGTCGAATATGCTCTTGATAGCCATCAGGTACCACTGAATCATTCAATGGATCCTTCCATGCCTCGTCGTACAACATTTGATACACATTTCCGTCATAGCGGCCGAGAACCGAACCAAGGTAGTGATCAGTGTGGTTGAACGCATCAACAAGCGCAATTGCATTTGGACGAACCTAACCATGCCACATAATCATATCAGTTTATAAAGAAGTTGTGACACCATTAGGTGCAATTATTTTTAAATCAAAATAAAGATCCAAACTAATCCCTATAAAAAAGAAAAGAAAAACAGACATTTGGTGGTTGAGAAAATTAAATCTCGACTTGGTCCTCCATAATCTCGATTGTCAAAATAGTTCCTGATAGGGCCAAATTGCCAAAGTTATAATTTCTATTCTAAAAATGACTAATTTGATCGGCGATGGAGATTTTTAAGGACCAAGTTTAGATATTTCACTTTTCAGAGAATAATTTGGGCCTTCACTCATTTCAATCGTTTAGGACAAACCTGGGAATACAAGGACCTCAGCTGCTCATTGGCAAGATAACCCTGTTTGGGAGTGATGCAACCAGTGGAAAGAAAATCACCAAGATGCTTATGAAGAAGAAACAAAGCATAAATGCTACAAAGACGTTCTAATTGCTTTTTCACTCCCTTTCCAGGTATATCTTTCTGCAACTTCTCAATAAATCTGAAAGCATAAGGTCGGTCAACTTAATTGTTAGAATAAGCATGCAAATACTAACTTCGAGCATAGAAATTTTAAACTAAAAATTGAATTGTTTTCTATTTTTTGGCCTCCTTTCATTGAAGGCATCTTCACCTCCATTACACTTTAGATCAACTACAGGAATTATGTGAGATCAGTAAAAATGGGAAAAAGCTCACTTGGAAACAACAATTAACTGGCAATGAGCAACTGCTGCCTCAGCTAGATCGGCTGAGAGTTCCTGGAAACCTGCCATCAAAAAAAGCATTAGCACTCAATATGATCATATCTAATGAAGTTGCATTAACTGCAAAAGTCATTCATTCATGCATGTGCTCTTAAAAGATATTTATATATGTGCTTTTCTGCACCAAGAACACAAATTGATTCGTTTACCCTCTTCAGGGTTGGAAAACTTGCTAAGATTTTGAGCAACAGCAACAGACTTCCTAGCAGCCCTAGATTCAAATGCTCCCAGCACTACATCAGGTTTCAACCAGTCTTCAGCTGCAAGCAATTACAATAAGTCAATAATTATAACTCCTAAAGGGCAAAGGCATAGTTAGTAATATTATCTCAAACCAAGACATTTGGATATCAACAGATTGATATGGTTAGAATTTGCATATTCTCAAATCAAATCCAGATTCATTATATACCTTTCTGAACATCAGAACGATATTGCATCAATTGTTCCAATCGCCCGATATAAGCTGTTGTACCAATCGGCTTTTTTCCAGAGCCCAACTGAGAAATGGTCTTCATGAGATGCCTTGCAACCTAACCTCCCAAAGAAGACTGCATCAGAATGTAATATGAAGCACAGAAATGTAGAAGGGGCACATGAAAGACTTTATGTACAGCATGAAGTGTATAAGACAAGCCACATGGGATAAGATTTTATTTAACTTATTTCAATCCTTTTGGTATTTTCATAATTTTTTGTTGTTGCTAAGATCAATATCATAGAAGAAGGCGAGCCTTGGCACAACAATAAGGTTGTTTGCCATGTGACTTGGAGGTCATGGGTTCAAATCTTGGATACTCTATTCGATTGCGAGGGTAAGGCTGCATACATCCACCCTCCCCATACCCCACTAGGTGGAAGCCTCGTGCAATGGACCACCCTTTTCAGATAAATATGATAGAGTTGATGGTCCCAAAATCTTAAACCAAAAAAAGAAGAAAAAAGTATAACATCATATTTTTATGTATCCAATATCAATCAAATACAAAGGCTTTACTAAAAATATGCACATGTTTACAATAATGTATATGAACACATCAAATACAAGTAAATAAAATCACAGCTCTTCTCACCAAAAAGAAAAAAATTCCAACTCTGCATAAACAGGCAAGCTGCCACACAGCAATAGTCCTATTTACAGATTAGGAAGAGCTTGATAAAAAAGTACATCAATTAATAATACTCAATGTGATAACACATGCTATAGTTAACATTTAACAAACCTGTAATTGCAGCACAACGTTGTCTCCTTCATAGGTGCAGGTAGGAACATATCAGTAAAAATGGGAAAAAGCTCACTTGGAAACAACAATTAACTGGCAATGAGCAACTGCTGCCTCAGCTAGATCGGCTGAGAGTTCCTGGAAACCTGCCATCAAAAAAAGCATTAGCACTCAATATGATCATATCTAATGAAGTTGCATTAACTGCAAAAGTCATTCATTCATGCATGTGCTCTTAAAAGATATTTATATATGTGCTTTTCTGCACCAAGAACACAAATTGATTCGTTTACCCTCTTCAGGGTTGGAAAACTTGCTAAGATTTTGAGCAACAGCAACAGACTTCCTAGCAGCCCTAGATTCAAATGCTCCCAGCACTACATCAGGTTTCAACCAGTCTTCAGCTGCAAGCAATTACAATAAGTCAATAATTATAACTCCTAAAGGGCAAAGGCATAGTTAGTAATATTATCTCAAACCAAGACATTTGGATATCAACAGATTGATATGGTTAGAATTTGCATATTCTCAAATCAAATCCAGATTCATTATATACCTTTCTGAACATCAGAACGATATTGCATCAATTGTTCCAATCGCCCGATATAAGCTGTTGTACCAATCGGCTTTTTTCCAGAGCCCAACTGAGAAATGGTCTTCATGAGATGCCTTGCAACCTAACCTCCCAAAGAAGACTGCATCAGAATGTAATATGAAGCACAGAAATGTAGAAGGGGCACATGAAAGACTTTATGTACAGCATGAAGTGTATAAGACAAGCCACATGGGATAAGATTTTATTTAACTTATTTCAATCCTTTTGGTATTTTCATAATTTTTTGTTGTTGCTAAGATCAATATCATAGAAGAAGGCGAGCCTTGGCACAACAATAAGGTTGTTTGCCATGTGACTTGGAGGTCATGGGTTCAAATCTTGGATACTCTATTCGATTGCGAGGGTAAGGCTGCATACATCCACCCTCCCCATACCCCACTAGGTGGAAGCCTCGTGCAATGGACCACCCTTTTCAGATAAATATGATAGAGTTGATGGTCCCAAAATCTTAAACCAAAAAAAGAAGAAAAAAGTATAACATCATATTTTTATGTATCCAATATCAATCAAATACAAAGGCTTTACTAAAAATATGCACATGTTTACAATAATGTATATGAACACATCAAATACAAGTAAATAAAATCACAGCTCTTCTCACCAAAAAGAAAAAAATTCCAACTCTGCATAAACAGGCAAGCTGCCACACAGCAATAGTCCTATTTACAGATTAGGAAGAGCTTGATAAAAAAGTACATCAATTAATAATACTCAATGTGATAACACATGCTATAGTTAACATTTAACAAACCTGTAATTGCAGCACAACGTTGTCTCCTTCATAGGTGCAGGTAGGAACATATACTGCAAATAACTCAGGGAGACCACTACTACAAAGGTAACCATGGCCACCACATAGTTTACGGCATTCTTCAATTCCATCCTGAAATTTAAGTGAAATTAACTTTATTTGAACTTCAAAGATTTCAAAGATGTTACAAAGTGAACCTCGTGTATCACAACACGGTAAAAGGATAATACTGAGCCAAGCAGTTATTGAACATTCAAGTGAATGGCATGCAAGAATATATTGAACTGTATTGCTGTAATGTATTGCATTGCAGGAAAGTGAGATTTTTTTAGATGCAATACGGGAAAAGTAAGATAAATATGAATATATAATTGACCAAACAAAATACAGCAACTACAATATGCCATGCACCTGTTTTTTTTTTTAATTTTACTTTAAATTGAGAATGTGAGATGCAGAATTAATATGCATGAAGAACCATCATCGTAAATCTGCGCACAATTCATTGAAAAGTTTTGTCCTTGATGCTCAATAAGATTTATCAGTTCCTTCATTATATCAACATACATACCTCAAACAAAAAATAGAATGCAAGAAATAAGAAATTTAGACAAAAGTAAAAAATCTGATAGAGCGTTAGGCACAGACAATAGACTGCGGAATGGGAGAAAATAAGGGTCAAATTGTGAAAATATAAAGAGGATTAAGGAGAGGGAGGCACTAAAAAGATAATAAATTACTACATAAAATCTGGTAAGATGAACTGCCATTTACTTAGAATCTCAGTAAAGGACTGCATCATCACATCATATAAAAGGCAAAAGATATTCTACAAGGTGAACATAGTAAAACGACATTTTACATGATATCTACATAAATTCAATAATCAATTAAACTCCTCAACTAAAACAAATTTGGAGAGTAATGAACATTAGTAATCAGTAGTCACATACAGCAGTCGCTGAAGTAGTCAAGGACTTCAACCCTGCAGTGCATGCATGAGCCTCGGGCAATGTTGAAAAATCACTGGCTTGCAATCTTTGCATGACATCCATATAAAGCCATTTCAACCATTCACCAACAAATCTAAAAGCATATGCAGAGGCTATCAAAGGGAAGAGTCTAGCTTGCTGTGTTTTGTAATCAATCACCTATAAAGAAACAGATAGCAGAAAGTGAGACACACTACAGAACAGAATAGATAAAAGCCATAAAAGAGATCTAGGTTGGCATAATCATTGACAATAAAAATGAAGACAGTGATCTGAAACTTCTATAAGGACAATGATGCAAACCCAACTACCTAGTTGCAGTTTTGACTGGTCAATAGATCTAATAGACATTTCAATGTCATGCAATTCATGTACAAGGTCAGTGAGAAAGCCATCAGCCTTCCATTACACCTTATATAAAATAGCATATCTTAGTAGAAAGCATGATTGGCTCGCAGTGTTAGCTTGCAACAGAACAAGAGCAATTGCATTCTTTGCAGTGGAGCTGAGGAGACAGCGACCCATTTGTTCTTCATGTGCAATGTTTCCGACAAGATTTGGCAAAAGGTTTATGCATGGCTTGGAGTGGTTGCGGTCCCCCCTGCAGATGGTGTGTCACACTCTTCGGGAGATTATTCCCTATCGTTTGGTTATCACGCATTTTTCAATTTGGATTTCTAGGAACCAGTCAACCTTCAAAGGTGTTGTGGTGGATGCTGCTGATGTAGTTGAGAAGATTAAATTCAGGTCTTGGCAGTGGGTGAAGGGTAAATGCAGAAAATCTGATAAGGCCAAACCCAAGCCAGAATTAAAACATGTGTATAAAAGGGGCAAAAGGAAAGTTTGGTTGTTAAATAACAAATTTTCTCTCCTCACCCTTGGTAGTTAAGCTGGTTAGCAGCCTTTAAATAGAAAGTTAGGCTTAGGGGGGGAGTTAGTTAGTGAACTTGTAAACTGATCCAGGAATCAGTGGGTGAAGGATCGTGGGATCCCTTTTCTTTTCACTTCTTCTTAATTGTAATTCTTTCTTCTACATAATAAAATTTCTCTAGAACCCTACCAAGAATCCTATTGATTCTGGTTTAGGGGCACTTCCTTTTAAATCTTCTTCTATTTTTTGTCTGATAGATACTGGTGCCTATCACTGGTATCAGAGCACCATTTTGGTGCCTATTGGGAAGAACCACCATTGTTGGTGCTCGGTTTTGTCGTATGGTCTCCACAAGAAGCATGGCTAGAGAAAACGATAGTTGGATGCAAGAACAGGAGGAGAGTTGCGACAAGAGAGAGAAGAAATGTGAATTAGGATGAAATTGAATGAGGCAAGAACCAAGAAAACAGAAGATTTGTTGGCTGTCATAGCCACGAAATTGGGGGTTTCACGTGGGGAGAACTCGCTGGGAGAGGGCAGTGAGAATGATGAAGAGGTGGATAGCCATAAACATGGGTGGGTGCAGAAATTGGAAAGATACTTCACCAAGAGAGGCATTTCAAAAGCTGAGAAGATGAGGGCTACTCTGGTTGACTTGGAGGGGAGGGCTCTCAGCTGGTACCAATGGTGGGAAGGCTACAACTCATCACCAACTTGGGACAGCTTCAAGCTAGCAGTTGTAAGGAGGTTTCAACCCTCTATGGTTCAAAATCCATTCGAGTTACCTCTATCTTTGAGGCAAGAAGGAAGTGTGGAAAGCCTATGTTGAAGAGATTGAAAAATATGGTGGTGCTTTGAGGGAAATCAACCAAGATTTCATTAGAGGGGTATTCCTCAATGGCTTAAAGGAGGAGATAAGGGTGGAGGTAAGGCTTTATGAGCTGGAGACACTGCAAGAGGTGATCATAAGGCAATACTCATAGAGCAGAAGAATGTGGTTGTGCATAAGAGATCTACTCTAGGGTATGCAAGGAATTCTTGTTCAATTCGTGGAAGTTCCTATAGCAGAGTAGTGACCTTGGACACCCTTTCAGCAAGTAATAGTAGGAGGGAAGGGTCCTTTGTGGGCAGTGTAGTTGGGGTTCCTAAAACTAACCCAGAGGTTGACAGTTCTAGAACCATGGGGGGTATAGGAGATTATCCAGTACTGAGATGAAGGAGAAAAAGGAAAAAGGCATATGTTTCAGGTGTAATGAGCCTTTCTCTAGAGAGCATAGTGCAAGAACAAGCAGTTGAGAATGCCTCTTTTGGCTGAGGAAAAGAGGTTGAGGAGGGTAAGGAGGTAGGAGAAGAAGTTGAGCCTTTCAATTCCTTACAACTATCATTGTATTTCATGAAGGGACTCACTTCAACCAAATCTTGGAAGATAGGAGGCACCTTGGGAGACAGACCAATAGTCATCATGATTGACTGTGGGGCTTCTCACAACTTCATCTCAAAGGAGTTGGTGGACACCTTGCAGCTCAAAGTGGAGGAGACCAAGGCATACGAGGTGGAGGTAGGAGATGGGCATCACATTCAATGTTGAGGGAAATGTGTCCAACTCAGACTCTTCATGCAGGAATTAGAGGTAATTCAGGATTTCTACTTGTTTGCTTTAAGAGGGGTTGATGTGGTTTTGGGGTTGGAGTGGCTTGCAAACCTAGGAGATGTGAGGGCTAATTTTGGTAAAATGATGCTATCTATTAAGAAGGGGGTTCAGTAATCACTATAGTTGGGGACCCTGCCTTAACTAAGGCAGAGCTATCATTGGGGGCCTTTATGCAAGTTCTAATGGAAGAGGGAAAGGGCATGCTATTGCAGTATGATAATCACAACCAATTAGGTTCAGAAAGGAAGGTACCCACAGAGTTGGAGGGGGTGTTACAGCAGTTCCAGCCAGTTTTTGAGGATATTCAGGGGCTACCTCCCACTAGGCCTCAAGATCATGTCATCCACCTCAAGGAAGGAGCTGAGATACCTCATTTAAGACCACATAGGTGCCCTTATTATTAGAAAACAGAGGTGGAGAGATTGGTAGGTGAGATGTTGGGAGCTGGGGTGATTAAGCCTAATATAAGTCCCTATTCTAATCTTATCATCTTAATGAAAAAGAAGGATAGTGGCTGGAGATTTTGTGTAGACTACAGGCCCTAAATAAGATAACTATTCCCAACAAATTCTCTATTCCACTAATTGAAGAATTGTTGGATGAATTAGGTGGGGCAAGGGTGTTCTCAAGGGTGTTCTAACAGATCAGAGGTTATTCTCAGATGAACAGTTCAAGTGGGTAGTAAAATTGGTGGGATTGGATTTTGAGATCCAGTATAATCCAAAAAGTGAGAATTTTGTTGTTGATGCTCTTTCTAGGAAGTTAATGTATGTTGCTATCTCTATGGTAATAAATGAGGAGGTTGAAACTTGGATACAAGAACTGCAATTGGATCTTAAGTGGAAAAAAGTGATGCAGGATTTGGTGGTGTCTTCCACCACCCACCCAAGATTTGAGTTGAAGAAAGGAGTCTTGTACTATAAAGATATGTTGGTCCTGTCTCATACATCTAATAGCATTCCTATAATTCTCTCTGAATGCCATGAGACTCCTGCAGGAGGACATTCAGGCTATTTTAGGACCTACAAAAGGATTGTTAGTTTTCTATATTGAGAATGAATGAGGTTAGACATCAATGCTTTCATAGAAAGTGTGACACATGCCAGAGAAACAAGTACTCTACCCTAGCCCATGCAGAGTTATTGCAGCCACTATCTATTCTTCAACAGGTATGGATGGATATCTCAATGGATTTAATAGGAGGGCTTCCTAGGGTCATGGGGAAGGATAAAATCTATGTAGTTGTGGATAGACTCTCAACGTTTGTACATTTCTTTGCCTTGGGACATCTCTATTCAGCCAAGGATGTGGTTGTTGTGTTCATGAAGGGAATAGTCAAATTACATGGATTCCCTACATCTATAGTTTTAGACAGAGACCCTTTGTTCTTGAGTCATTTATGGAAGGAATTATTTAAAATGGTTGGGACTCAATTGAGGTTGAGCACCTCTTATCATCCCAAACAGATGGTCAGACTGAGGTGACCAATAGGTGCTTAGAAACTTATTTGAGATGCTTTGTAGGGCCTAAACCTAAACAATGGGTGGAATGGTTGCATTGGGCAGAATTTTGGTTCAATTCTAACTACAATAGTTCAGCTGGAATGACCCCTTTCAGGGCCTTGTATGGGAGGGAACCCTCTATGTTGATCAAAGCAGGAACCATACCCTCCAAGGTAGAAAAATCAACCAGTTGTTCACTCAGAGGAATGAGATTTTAGAAGAGTTAAAAGTCAATTTGGTCAATGCACAAAATTTGATGAAGCAATATGTTGATAAGCATAGAAGGGCAGTAGTGTTTGAAGTAGGAGACTGGGTTTTCCTCAAGTTGCAACCCTACAAGTTGAAGTCACTAGCCACTAGGCCCTATGCTAAACTAGCCCCAAGGTACTATGGTCCCTATCAGGTGACTAAGAAAATAGGGATTGTAGCTTACAGTTGGATCTTCCTGCTCAAGCTCAAATCCATCCATTTTTTCATGTGTCATTGCTGAAAAAAGCCCTTAAACCCCATCAGCAACCCCGGCCTCTACCACCTATGTTAAATGAAGAGTTGGAATTGGAGGTGAGTCCAGAAGACATCACAAATTGCAGGGAGGATAGTCAAGGAAATATGGAAGTCTTGGTCAAATGGCAGAATCTCCCTAAGCATGACTGCACTTGGGAGTTATCAGTCACTCTACAAGAGAATTTTCCTAACTTCCAACTTGAGGACAAGTTAAAAAGTTTAGGGGGATATGATAAGGCCAAATCCAAGCCAGAATTAAAACATGTGTATAAAAGGGACAAAATAAAGTTTGGTTGTTAAATAACAAACTTTCCTTCCTCACCCTTGGTAGTTAAGTTGGTTAGCCGCCTTTAAATAGAAAGTTAGGCTTAGGGGGAGTTAGTTAGTGAATTTGTAAACTGATTGAGGAATCAGTGGGTGAAGGATCGTGGGATCCCTCTTCTTTTCTTTTCTCTTCTTAATTGTAATTCTTTCTTCTACGTAATAAAATTTCTCTAGAACCCTACCAAGAATCCTATTGATTCTGGTTTAGGGGCACTCCTTTTAAATCTTCTTCTATTTTCCGTCTGATTGATACCAACTGATACCAGTGCCTATCAAAATCCCTAATCCTAATGTCCTTCTTTGAATGACATGAAAACCCGAGGTTATGTTTATCTACTTATTGTGTCCAATATATGCTTTTGTGATGACTGGAAGATTTGGTTGCTGTCTGTGAAGGTCTATGCAGCTGGTTTTAACTCAGTTTTGTCACTGGCAATTTTAGTTTTGTTTTGATCAGTTTCAATGGGTTGCAAAGGGAGTTAGGCGTGACATTCATGGGTTTTGATGGGGGATTCTAGTCTGGTCTAAGTTGTGGCATTAGGGTATGTATGATGTGGTTTTTATGGTATGAGCTTGTTTGGGCTGCTGCAGTAAGTAGGGTGGCAACTGGCAAGTGTGCTGTGGTCTTGTATCTTGTCCCGTTGCACTTCGCTTTAAGTGTACCTCTGGTACTCTACTGTGCTAATGAAGTTTCTTGTACTGATAAAAAGAAGTAGAAACCATGACTGCTTTGAATCTAGAGAGTCAAGATTAAAATATACATACTAAATCGACAGCAAATTCACGTTAACCCAGCCCCCACTCCCAATTGCTTTCTACAAATTCATTTGTTGAAAAATATTCCTGTAGCAGCTATGCACCAATGACGGTTCTAAAGCTTACCTGTGTTTCAGGACCTCCATTATGCGACCCAAACTGTCTTCGAACAGCACTGTATCTTGTAGCAATGCAAACTGCTCGTGACAAAGCAACTGATGCATCAGCTACAATTGTTTGTCTCACATAGACCATAGTACCATATACTAATTGTCGTGGAACATTGGACTGTACAAGTTTTCCTTCTCTTGTAACCTGTGAAACCCTGGTAAGTTCAAAATGCAAACAGTCATCCACTGAATCTATAGATGTAAACTGATAAGCACACTGTGACTGCAGTTGAAAATGAGTACAAAAAACAGAGTCAGATTCCTTTATGCTTGTCTTGTCACAGATCTGCCTTTTCAACTCAACATTACCTTCACCCATCCACCTTCCAATAGAGGATTTACCGAAGAAAAAATGACTAAAAAAAAATCATTGTTGTGGGTGTGATTATTTTGTGGAAGGTGGATGCAGGGGGTGGACATTCACCGTAGATCATGCATGAATAATATACCATAAAAGCCCCAACTATGATTATTGGATTTGCACCTTATGAATCTAGAGAGCATACAAATAAGCAAAATAAAACTAACCTCATTAACATTTGATCCCTTGGAATTCGTACATTGTCAAATCTTAGAACCCCATTATCCATGGTATTATATGCTCCATTTCCAAATTTCATTCCAATATCACCAACAGTTATACCTGGAAGAGGTAGGTGGTCATCCAAGCTCCGAAGCTGGACAATGAAGCCTTCAAGTTGGACATATATTAATAGTTAATTAAAGTCTGAATCTAATAAAAAGAACGTTTCATGATCAAAGTTGGTAATTACCATTCACTCCATGATCATGACCATCAGTTATTAGGCGGGCATAAACAATAGCATGTGTGGACACTTTACCCAATCCACCAGGCCACCACTGTTCACAAGAGAGACATCAGAGTTAAAATAATATCCAATAATGGCATGAAGATAATATGTTTAGTTCACCAAATTCCCTTTAAAACAAGTATGTATGTGAAGGCAGAAAAACTGTAGGAGCCAAATTTCCCTGATTATGTGTATGAATGAGCTCAGTAACACTTAAAGATTCCATAACCTCAACCCTTAAGATAGATCTTAAACGACAGTAAAGTGATAGGCTGAATGATCCAGCTGAAGATATGAATACAGTGAATGGGCCTAAGTCCAGAAGGCAAATTGTTACTCCTAAATGGATGGCAGATTACATTGTCAATTAAAGTATATTTTGCAGTTTATTTCTTTTCCCTTAAAAAAATATCTATCAATCAAGATGATGCCAAGTGTATGGCTAACATCATAATTAGGGTTTGCTTATTGTATTTAAGCTTCAATTGCTGCTAGCTGAAAAGGATATGAAAAACCTAGAGCCTTGCTCAATTTTATCTTGCTTTCTTTACATTAATCCAAATTTTAATTCTCATTGGTAGAAATATCCTACCATAAAGCCTTTCATGAACTATCTCCATTTTACTCACCTTGCTGGAAGTCAATGTGGGGCTATGAATAACAAACTCGTCTGTTTTGGGATCAAATGTTGCTGTTGTTTCTAGCCCTTGAACGTTGGATCCATGGCCAAGTTCTGTTTGGGCATAGCAACCAATTATTTGCATCTTCTGAGCTAAAGGCAACCACTTCCGCTGCTGTTCCTCTGTGCCTTGTCCTTTGATAGCAGGTATAAACATTCCCTGCAAAAGAATTTATGGGCCACATCTATCCCATCAGAACTTCCATCCATATATCTTTATAGATAAGTAATATATTAATGGTAAGAATGGCACCAGGAAAAGAAATTGAATTGTACCCAATGAAGATCTGTAAAAGCAGGTTCGTCCACAAAGGATCTAAGCATGGAAGCTTCCTCTTCTGTAAAAACAAAACTTCCGGAATTATAGAGTATTAAAAATAATAATGTTTGCAACAAATTGCCTCACATGGAAGAAAATAACAAGATGCCAAACACAAACTACACAAAGAATAGAAGAATCACCATTAAGACGGAGCTCAATAATCCTTTTCCATGCATAAGTTGCTTTCCTCAAAGTGTTCTTAAATAACTCTTTCCTACCAAGCATGGATCGATTATCCTTTCTAAATACCTAAAGGTGTCAGACAACAAATCAAAGCTTCAGAAGCTTAAAAAAGCCAAAATCATATTTATCACCAAACTCCTACAAAATGAAAAAAGCCAGAACAGGTACCGAGCAGCTTTATAAGCTGTACATTGATATGTGAAACAGTAACTAACCACTGAATTCTCATAATGCTTATCTACAATAATACAGTTCCCATTAGGAAACAAATCCCAAGCAAATTTCATTTGAAGTTAAAAAAATAATTATGACCTCCCCATGAAACTAATGGACAGGCACAACATAAGCACTGAAACCGAAGTCCATGGTTCTATATTGTAATCCACAGCTACAGCTTTGGTAGTCTCTTACAACCACAATGTAACTGAATTTGCAGCCACCCTGGCTACAGAAGTCACATTTGTATGCAATTATCCACAATTTTCATAATTGCAACCCAACAATTGTTTGAAAATTAATACCATGTATAGGATGCTGGCAATCTGATTTTATTCGATACAAAAGAATCATCTACAAGGGTGTTTGGGAAAGATCATTTCCCTAGGAAACAGCTTTAAAAAAGTTATTTCGAATTTAACCTGACATGTTTCAAAATCTCCATTACAATATGATAAATTGTTTTTATAGGCAAATACATTAGAGAAGCTAAAAGTTTATTATATGAGTGTATAAATATCTTAATTGGCAGTGCATACATTTTTTCATATTATATTTAATTATTTTGAAACCAAACATATCACGTATCAAGTATAAAACAAACATTATTAGACTAAACCCTAAACACTTATTTAAACACATCCAATTATAGCAATAACCAATTTACAAATTAATCAATTATTAAAATAATATAAAACTTTTTTCACTAATCCAACACATAATTAATGCACGCACCAAAATCAATTAAAAAATCACAACAATTAAGAACTGCGAAACAAACAATATCGAAGGAATCAAAAAGCGAAATAGGAATTGAGCAAAATTAATGAACCGGATCGGAGGCAACAAGGCGAGCCATCCTTTCAGAAACTTCTAGAACATGAGAAGAACCAGCCCACACGATCTTCATCGCATCAACATCGAACTCCGATTTGTTCCTCTCTGGTGCCAAGTGATCTACGCCTCCTTCCATTTTCGAATCTGAAAAAAACTCAAAAACAAAGTGATTGTGTTTCTGTTTGTTGAAACTTGAAACTTTTGGCTGTTGAGGAAATGAATGAAAGTAAGTTGCTTAAACACTTTGATGTGAATTTTGTGTGCACGAAACGCCAAATGTAATGACACGAGAAATTATCGCTTCTTCATTTATAATTTCTTGTAATATATAATATTTTCGTTTTTTTTTCTTTGTTTGCAATTTATATTATAAAAATTTGACTGAGATGTTGATAAAGCTGGGTAGGTGTGGGGTGAGTTTCCTAAGAGGATGGGTCACCTCAACTGATTGATTGAGATCACCGATCTTAAATAATATCTTATTTCATGTCTCAAGTCAATCTTGTTTCATTTTATTACTTTTTGTTTTTTAAAATTTTTATTTTATCTATATATATTAATATATGATTGACTTAAGATAAAGAATGAGACACTATTGACAGACAATCTCTATCGCATTTCATATATGTTTGGGAGTGATGTTTAGTAAATTGGGTGATCTCTATCTCACTTTGATCTCATCTCTATTGCACATGAATGAATCTGTTATTCAAATCCGGCATGTCTTAAATGGCCAAAATATGGTGCCTCTTATAATGTAAATTGGGGTTAGCTGTACCCACCGAATTCGTTGTCTGAACATGATAGGAAATAGGATTAGGTATCATTGAGTTTAATTTGGTTTGAATTAGAAATTAGACTCAAATATCATTTAAGATTGGGTCACGGACAAATATGATGCCAACAAAGTATGTCACATAGTTATTCAATCTTCATGTTTGTATGTACCTCTATTATTTATAGAGACATATTTTTTATGGAAAGTATATTAATTTCCTAATTTATTTATCATAAATTCATGATTAATAATATATACATGTATCATCTCATACATCAAATTATTTATTCATCATAATAAATAATATTAAGAAAAATTTATCTAAAAAGGTATCTATTATATTTAATTAGGTCTAGGATCGGTTCGTATTCGAAGACTGACCCGATTGATATTTAGGGTCGAGTTACCTTCGGATCTAAGTTCAAAAAAAGACATTATTCACATTTAGGGTGAGGTAAGGAACAAGCATTTACCTGACCTAACTCGACTCATGCTTACCTCTAAATTTAAGTATATTCATTGTTTATATGTTGGTTATCATTAAATCTTAAATAAAAGTTATATTAATGAATAATATTAATAGTATAAAAATTTATACATTATCATAATATATATTACCTATAAATCATTGTCAAGCATAAAAAATTATATTTGCCGATAACATTAGTTTAAGGTGGTATTTTTTATGGATTTTCTAAATTTTAACTTTCACACTATATTTGGTTGTAATGAAAATAGAAGGAGAAAAAAGAGAAGAAAATCTTCTTTTCCATCATTTGGTTGAAAACAAATCAAATGAAGGAAAGTAAAAAAACAATGAAACCCACTGAGAACTTTTTCTTCTTATATATATAGATAAAAATGAATAAAATAAAAAAGTCATATTTATTCTTAATTTAATATTAAAAAGACTTGTTTTTTGTTTGTGAATATTTTTTATTTTCTTCAACTTTCATTTCACTCAATTTTTATTTTAAATTAAATATAGAATAAATCAAATTATAACTTTGATAGAATAATTTATTTATTTCCTACATCAAAGTATAACTCAGTTACTCAAGTAAAGTAAACAAATCATTATAATAATATGGTGACTCGTGCTTTTATGTTTTTATTAATGTCATTTTTATTATTAATTATAATTATATTTGTTCTTTTCATTTTCTATCATATTAAATAACTATAAAATCACCATATTCTTATTCAGTTTTCTTTTCTTGATTTTTATTTCCTCAACATTTCTTTTTTTAACTTTTTAGGATGAAAATATGAGTATAAATATACTATGTGTATGCGGTAGAATTAAATATTTAATACTTTAAGAAATAGGGGATTGAGTTTGTCTATGTTTTTTATATACTTTTTAACTCCTTATCCTCGACCCAGATCCAGAAGGTAAGGTTATAAAAACTTAAATTTATAGCTAAACATTTTGTTAGAAAGGAAGAAAGTACACTTCTTAAAATTTGAACACTCATGCTTATACTTTATTTCCAGTTCTATCAACTAAGCTAACTTTTAAGACGATTTCAACTAATATTAAAACAATTCTTTATTGATTAAAATATTAAATTAATATATTTTTATTTAATATTTTTAGTTGTTAAGTTTTAAACATGTGCACTTACAAAATTAATTTCATTGTTGGTTGATTGGTGGGTTTGTGGGTAGTAATGTCTTGTGCCCACAATATGTTGCAAATTAAAAGTATACGCATGCATGCTTGTATATGTATTGGACCAATTTCATATTATGCTAGAGATATGCTAAAAAATCCTTATGACTTTATACGATACTTATAAATGTAATTACAAAAAATATGATGCAAAAATAACTCATTATATTTATAATTTTATATAGATAATATAGAGGTGAGATATTATCCAATACAATTTGAATTTTATTTATTGAGTTATTTAAGAATCAAATATTTTCTATAATCACACTTTCAAAAAATAAATGCTTATACAAACGCATTTATAATTGTTAATATTCTACATATACACTCAAAAATCAATGTTAATATTGCACATATATGAATGGGAAATATAATGTTTCAATACATGATTTATTGATATTATAAAATATATGTATATTATATTTGCATTATGCATAAACAAAGAAGCGACCCATACAAGTACACGGGTACACTGCTAGTTAGTTTATTAAAATTGTGACTCTTTTTTACATAATAAGCTTGTAGACTGCCCACGTCACTATGCTTGTAAGCGTTAATCAACATCTGACCACACAAAACAGGCTAATGAAGATGATGCTGGCAAAAAAAAAAGTGGACGGTTGTCTGTTTTGTCATTTAATAGTTGTGACCTAATAATGCTTCTAAATGGTACTACATCCAATATCCTATTATATTGTGTCACTTCATATTCTAGGAGATATGATTAGTCAAAATATATTTAATAATTAAATTTTTGATTGAAATATATATTTTTCAACCAATCATAACTCATAATATATGGAATACACAAAGTTAATCGATGCTTCTTCAAGATGGGTATTAATGTAGTTTCCGTTGCTAACACCAGAAAAAAGTTAATCCCTCTGTAAAATACTATAATATAATAACCTTATCATGTCCTATTTGTTACATTCTCTTATTTATTTAATAAAAAAATATTCTGATTTTTATTTTCATTTTATAATTTTGTATTAAGTATTAAAAATATCTTTTAAGAAAATGTTATAGTAGAATACAAAGAATTCAATGCATATTTTCATTTACCTTTGGGATTATATTTTCAAGTTAAGTTGTTTCTTGGAATCTTAAGTTGGTAAAGCAATTACTTTCACGTTACTTTGGAGCCTTTAAAATCATTTTAAGGAAAATTGTTAAAAAAAAAGGTTATAAAACATTCTTAGTTATAAATTAGGCTCCAAAACCTTAGACATTTAAGATTTGTACAATAGTATGTAATGTCCATGCCCCGGGATGAAAGAACTATTCATGCAGCTAGCTAGTTATAAGTCTTTTTTTTTTTTTTTTTGTATAAACAAGGATATCCCTTTTCTTATAGATAAGGAACTAATTCCTTACAAGATGTATGATTATCTCTCTCAATAAACATGTTTATAGGAATCGAACACTTTACATTTTGGTCTACCCCACTAGACCAATAGACCAATGACTCGTTGGTAAGTGATAAGTCATTTAACCCAACACTAGAATAGGAAACACAAATTAGTAGCAGACGCTCAAACTGCACAATCAACTTTATATAACCCTGGCTGAACAAACATAAAGTTGTATAGTTTGGACCCAAGTAATTCCTAGATGCTACTACTTTCTACCAGCAAAGAAATAAACTAGGTTAATACAGTGAAGGGGCAAAGAAAAAAAATATAAGGTTATTCCACAACAACATATATGATATGGACACAAACTACATTCATGAAGCCACCATGTACTGATAATGCTCATTGAACAGTTCCCTTAAACTGCATGGATAACACTGCCATTTATATTCGAACTACCACACGCGGTTGCCGCCGAAGTTGCATGAAAAGCTGACTGTCTAGAGGGTCCTTCTTCTTGAAGTTTTTGTTTCAATGTAGAGGGGCCAGAGTTACCAATAGTCTCTCCTAAACTCAGTTTGGACATGCCAACAAGTTCATCAACATTGAGAGGGCTTTTAGAATGTACTGCAGTTGGCTTCAGCACTTCATGCGTCTCCTCCTTCTTTACGGGCTCGGCTGGACTATACCCTGACCAATACGGCAGAGGAAATGGGAAAAAAGGAGGATAGTATGCAGGATACATCACTGGATAAGATGATTGTGAGTTATCATCAGGATTTGATGGTTCAGGGCCTGCAGGCTCGCCATCATTCGAGTTAGTCGAAACCATGGATTCGCACTCTTCATCGAGGGTAGGAGGACCAAGCAAGGGGTCATTGCCTTCTGTTTCAGCTTCAAACTGATTAGTAGACAAGAAATCATGCTCTACTATTGGAGCTTCGGCTGCCTGCAAAATCATGGAAAAATGAGAAGATTCCAAGGGAAAAGGGTGAGGTAAGTTAAATCTAATAAGGGATCTCAAAAAACCAGCACATGAGAACATAAAATGTTTACAGCTACCATAGAGCTATGATTTAATAAATAATGTAAACAAACATTATCCTGGAACACAGGTAATCAGTCAAGTCCTTCGTTGTCAAATGCACAGCAGAAGAAGAAAGAAATGGAAAGTTTTCACAAATTACAAATGACCATTGATTTTAACAGTTATAATTAAGATTTAAGAAGCTAGAACATGTCACCTATGAAGCACTAAAGCAGAGGCTGAGCACTGGACAAGAACAGAACAATGTCCGAAATAAAGACACAAACACACATATATGAGCAAGTCAAATGAAGTTAAATATGAGCAACATGACTAAAGATCTAAAATGAGAATCAGAATTTATATATTCATTTACTTAAAACATCCTGCTAGGATTTGCATTTCCCCGATGATAATGAGCTCAGGATTTATCATGTTGCCTAAAAAAAAGTATTGAAAACAAGATGGATTATACCTTTCAAGTTTCAACTCAATCTATTCATGTACAACCAAGAATTAAGAAAAAATATGATCTATTTAAAACCCTTGGAAAGTTGTTTTGAGAGAAGAAAAAAATATTTTTTTTAGATTTTTTAAAGAGTTGTCTCTTTCTAAGTGCCAAGCTATTTTGGAGTGTTGGCTGAGAGTCCAAGCTGCGTCCCAGACGAGCTCGAGGCGATAATTATTTTTTAATTGGACACCTAGTGAGCAGTGTCCAACATGTGTCCTATAGGTGCCAGAGAAGTGTTAGTGTCAAAAACATGTCCGACACTCTAACACCTAAATATGGAGAGGATTTCCATGCTTTATAGCATGTCACACAATCCCTGAAGGAAAGATTATTGGGCATGGACAGATTATATGCATCTCGGTGTCAAAGAATAACATATTTCATGCATAGTATTTGCAAATAAGAGTACAAACTTCATCAGCAACAATATCAAACAAGCTAGAACGCCTTTTCCTCCTAGACACATTGCTTTGCCTGACGAAATACTTCTGAGCATGACTGGCCACTTGAGTTGGTGTCCTAGATATAACATAGTTCCTTGAAATTCCACGCCAATCGCCTTTTCCCAGCTTCTGTAATCCAAGTAAAAACCTTCTATGTTCTTCCTCGGTCCATGGAACTCCTGCATAAAAATTAAGATAAGTTTCACCTAAAAAAGAAAGCATACAAGATATTCTGTGTTTGGGCATAAGTAGATCAGATATTGAAGTATTTTATGGACGTCGTCATTTAAGATCCATAAAGCCAGTAGAATTGGGCTAGGGGTGAAGTGCATGGGGACTTTGAATGAAGTCATAGATTCAAACTTCATGAATATCACTGTCCCCCAATAGAACATGATTTATGATAGAGAACTATGGCATCGTTCAATCCATGTAACCAACCCCACCTAGTAGGATATAGGATTAGTTGTTGTTGTTATACATAAAAAACTAAGTTGTCTGAAATGGCCTTGGTAACATGCTATATTTTCATCGGGTCAGACTCCTTATATTTATAATTTTATATAGAGAATATAGATGTGAGATATTATCCAATACAATTTGAATTTTATTTATTGAATTATTTAAGAATCAAATATTTTCTATAATCACACTTTCAACAAATAAATGCTTATACAAACGCATTTATAATTGTTAATATTCTACATATACACTCAAAAATCAATGTTAATATTGCACATATATGAATGGGAAATATAATGTTTCAATACATGATTTATTGATATTATAAAATATATGTATATTATATTTGCATTATGCATAAACAAAGAAGCGACCCATACAAGTACACGGGTACACTGCTAGTTAGTTTATTAAAATTGTGACTCTTTTTTACATAATAAGCTTGTAGACTGCCCACGTCACTATGCTTGTAAGCGTTAATCAACATCTGACCACACAAAACAGGCTAATGAAGATGATGCTGGCAAAAAAAAAAGTGGACGGTTGTCTGTTTTGTCATTTAATAGTTGTGACCTAATAATGCTTCTAAATGGTACTACATCCAATATCCTATTATATTGTGTCACTTCATATTCTAGGAGATATGATTAGTCAAAATATATTTAATAATTAAATTTTTGATTGAAATATATATTTTTCAACCAATCATAACTCATAATATATGGAATACACAAAGTTAATCGATGCTTCTTCAAGATGGGTATTAATGTAGTTTCCGTTGCTAACACCAGAAAAAAGTTAATCCCTCTGTAAAATACTATAATATAATAACCTTATCATGTCCTATTTGTTACATTCTCTTATTTATTTAATAAAAAAATATTCTGATTTTTATTTTCATTTTATAATTTTGTATTAAGTATTAAAAATATCTTTTAAGAAAATGTTATAGTAGAATACAAAGAATTCAATGCATATTTTCATTTACCTTTGGGATTATATTTTCAAGTTAAGTTGTTTCTTGGAATCTTAAGTTGGTAAAGCAATTACTTTCACGTTACTTTGGAGCCTTTAAAATCATTTTAAGGAAAATTGTTAAAAAAAAAGGTTATAAAACATTCTTAGTTATAAATTAGGCTCCAAAACCTTAGACATTTAAGATTTGTACAATAGTATGTAATGTCCATGCCCCGGGATGAAAGAACTATTCATGCAGCTAGCTAGTTATAAGTCTTTTTTTTTTTTTTTTTGTATAAACAAGGATATCCCTTTTCTTATAGATAAGGAACTAATTCCTTACAAGATGTATGATTATCTCTCTCAATAAACATGTTTATAGGAATCGAACACTTTACATTTTGGTCTACCCCACTAGACCAATAGACCAATGACTCGTTGGTAAGTGATAAGTCATTTAACCCAACACTAGAATAGGAAACACAAATTAGTAGCAGACGCTCAAACTGCACAATCAACTTTATATAACCCTGGCTGAACAAACATAAAGTTGTATAGTTTGGACCCAAGTAATTCCTAGATGCTACTACTTTCTACCAGCAAAGAAATAAACTAGGTTAATACAGTGAAGGGGCAAAGAAAAAAAATATAAGGTTATTCCACAACAACATATATGATATGGACACAAACTACATTCATGAAGCCACCATGTACTGATAATGCTCATTGAACAGTTCCCTTAAACTGCATGGATAACACTGCCATTTATATTCGAACTACCACACGCGGTTGCCGCCGAAGTTGCATGAAAAGCTGACTGTCTAGAGGGTCCTTCTTCTTGAAGTTTTTGTTTCAATGTAGAGGGGCCAGAGTTACCAATAGTCTCTCCTAAACTCAGTTTGGACATGCCAACAAGTTCATCAACATTGAGAGGGCTTTTAGAATGTACTGCAGTTGGCTTCAGCACTTCATGCGTCTCCTCCTTCTTTACGGGCTCGGCTGGACTATACCCTGACCAATACGGCAGAGGAAATGGGAAAAAAGGAGGATAGTATGCAGGATACATCACTGGATAAGATGATTGTGAGTTATCATCAGGATTTGATGGTTCAGGGCCTGCAGGCTCGCCATCATTCGAGTTAGTCGAAACCATGGATTCGCACTCTTCATCGAGGGTAGGAGGACCAAGCAAGGGGTCATTGCCTTCTGTTTCAGCTTCAAACTGATTAGTAGACAAGAAATCATGCTCTACTATTGGAGCTTCGGCTGCCTGCAAAATCATGGAAAAATGAGAAGATTCCAAGGGAAAAGGGTGAGGTAAGTTAAATCTAATAAGGGATCTCAAAAAACCAGCACATGAGAACATAAAATGTTTACAGCTACCATAGAGCTATGATTTAATAAATAATGTAAACAAACATTATCCTGGAACACAGGTAATCAGTCAAGTCCTTCGTTGTCAAATGCACAGCAGAAGAAGAAAGAAATGGAAAGTTTTCACAAATTACAAATGACCATTGATTTTAACAGTTATAATTAAGATTTAAGAAGCTAGAACATGTCACCTATGAAGCACTAAAGCAGAGGCTGAGCACTGGACAAGAACAGAACAATGTCCGAAATAAAGACACAAACACACATATATGAGCAAGTCAAATGAAGTTAAATATGAGCAACATGACTAAAGATCTAAAATGAGAATCAGAATTTATATATTCATTTACTTAAAACATCCTGCTAGGATTTGCATTTCCCCGATGATAATGAGCTCAGGATTTATCATGTTGCCTAAAAAAAAGTATTGAAAACAAGATGGATTATACCTTTCAAGTTTCAACTCAATCTATTCATGTACAACCAAGAATTAAGAAAAAATATGATCTATTTAAAACCCTTGGAAAGTTGTTTTGAGAGAAGAAAAAAATATTTTTTTTAGATTTTTTAAAGAGTTGTCTCTTTCTAAGTGCCAAGCTATTTTGGAGTGTTGGCTGAGAGTCCAAGCTGCGTCCCAGACGAGCTCGAGGCGATAATTATTTTTTAATTGGACACCTAGTGAGCAGTGTCCAACATGTGTCCTATAGGTGCCAGAGAAGTGTTAGTGTCAAAAACATGTCCGACACTCTAACACCTAAATATGGAGAGGATTTCCATGCTTTATAGCATGTCACACAATCCCTGAAGGAAAGATTATTGGGCATGGACAGATTATATGCATCTCGGTGTCAAAGAATAACATATTTCATGCATAGTATTTGCAAATAAGAGTACAAACTTCATCAGCAACAATATCAAACAAGCTAGAACGCCTTTTCCTCCTAGACACATTGCTTTGCCTGACGAAATACTTCTGAGCATGACTGGCCACTTGAGTTGGTGTCCTAGATATAACATAGTTCCTTGAAATTCCACGCCAATCGCCTTTTCCCAGCTTCTGTAATCCAAGTAAAAACCTTCTATGTTCTTCCTCGGTCCATGGAACTCCTGCATAAAAATTAAGATAAGTTTCACCTAAAAAAGAAAGCATACAAGATATTCTGTGTTTGGGCATAAGTAGATCAGATATTGAAGTATTTTATGGACGTCGTCATTTAAGATCCATAAAGCCAGTAGAATTGGGCTAGGGGTGAAGTGCATGGGGACTTTGAATGAAGTCATAGATTCAAACTTCATGAATATCACTGTCCCCCAATAGAACATGATTTATGATAGAGAACTATGGCATCGTTCAATCCATGTAACCAACCCCACCTAGTAGGATATAGGATTAGTTGTTGTTGTTATACATAAAAAACTAAGTTGTCTGAAATGGCCTTGGTAACATGCTATATTTTCATCGGGTCAGACTATTCAAAACTTGAACAGACTCCTTAGCAATTAGAACCTTCCTTGAGCAATATGAACTACTTTTTAAAAGCGGACTTGAGATTAATACAAGTTTCATGTGTATATCTTCGTTACACAACATTCAATATTGTTCAGATTCAAAAATTGTGCAGCCAAGCATACATATGTCATACAAGGGTTCCAATAATTCACTCATAAAACAATCTCTGATGAAATTATCATGTATCTTTTTCCTTGGTACTTGTTCTTTCGGCAACAAAACAACAACAAAATTATTGATTTTTGTACTAAAATCATAAATACAAAATCAAGGTTGGTTGGTTCAAGTGGCAAAAGGTAGGGTTGGCAATAAACCAAACCAACTCGACATTTGTTCAAAACTCGACTTATTATTTAGTTCGACAAACTTGTTCATGAACAAAATGAATCCAACTTGAGCTAAAGATTAAGCTCGTTAAATAAAGAGTTGAACTTGAGTCAAGTACAGTTCGACTTGTTAGGTTCATGAGCTGACTCGATTATATATATGTACAAAAATACTTATATATATATGTTTGTATATATATGTATGTATAGATATATATAGAGTACAATATTTATACACGGTCACTATAAAGATTTATACACAATTACTACACCATACATCAATAATTTGTATTACTTTTTTTAAAAAGTCAATGTTTACTAAAAATGAATGGTGGGTGATAGACTGATATTGTATAAATATTTTACACGCTCAGTGTATATATTTTCTTCTCACATATATATATATATATACATGTGTGTGTATGTTTGTATACATATAGAAAATCTTTAATTTTATACATGTTAAATAAATAATCATCATTCGAGCTGACAAACTAAATCAATCCAACTAATGAGTTGAACTAAACGGTTCACGAATTATTGACGAACCAAACCAATTCGAGTTGATGAGTCAAGTTGAACAGTTCGCGAACTTCAAATGAGCCAAATTCGAGCTTGAAACATAGTTTGTTTCAAACTCGAGTCGAGCAAATTCTTGTCGAGCTGAACCAAGTCGAACCCTCTCATTTCCAGCCCTAGCGAAAGGTTTGATCCCTTTAATCAAGGTCTAGGGTTCAAGTTCAGTACATGAAAAAACTAGGCACTGGATGAGTTTTGCCCGATTACATTAGTCTTCCCGGCTTTATTCTGATTAGTCGAAGTTCTAAGTGATTTCGAGTTACTCACTGTCTCCAAAAAAAAAATCCTAAACACACACTAATCCAAACTAAGATCACATAGTTAACCCAATATAACTGACTGTACCTAACTTGATCAACTTACGCAAAATATCACTTCCCAATTCTCAAACAAAGTAAAAATAAATTACATGCAATTTTCTCCTTAAACAAATAATAACACTGAACTAAACGAAAAACATAGATTTACATTTTTCACATCTAGGATGAAGAACCAACATTGGTTATCTCAATAACCTTTCAAGAGAAACTTATGTTAAGATAACTCCATATAAGAATATGGCTGAGCCAATGCTTACAAGGCTTAGACAACCCTCACCCTACGAGCTAGCTTTTGAGGTGAGTTAGGTATAATCACTCCAATAACTTATGAAATAAGCTCTTTTTTCTTATTTCAGAAGAAAAAAAACATATTGAATAAGCGTTAAGCTATGTACGAAACTAAAAATAAAAAAGTGCATGCAATATAGGATGAAGAATCAAACCTTTTTTTCTTTCACGGGAAGTAGAAGATGAGCCAGGAAGGAAATCCTCGGAAGCATAACCATCAGCAACGGCAGCAGCACCGTGATCAGTGGTTTCGACACCGGGAGAATTGGATCCAGCATAGTGAGAAAGATTGCCCATGCTGGCACTCTTACGGATCGAGCCATCAGTTAATCGAACCCCGAATAGCTTCACCCCTCGGTTCGGGCATGTACGAGAGTTGTGCCCATTGTGGCTGCAATGTGAGCATTTTCGGGTCATTGGTGTTTGGGATTTCGATTACAGGATCAGGGACATGTAATAAGGGGTTTCTGTCGATCTAATATCTAAACACATTTAGTATCATTTATCATGGTTAAATATGTGACTATTTATATTCAATCAATTATTTATATGGAATAATGTATATCTACATGAAGAAGTATTAAATATTATCTCCTCAAACTCATTCAATGACACACATTTGTAGATTTGAGGATATAGTTTCCCTTATTTACAAAAGAGAAGAAGAGGTATATACTAATAGTTGTAAAAAAATTCATATAACACAAAAATAGTAACATTTACTGATTAAATATTATAATTAAATAGCAAAAATGTTACATCATATACCACAAAATACAAAATACTAATATTTGCATATAAGAACATTAAATTTAAATAATACAAGTGTTATATCATACTATTGTGTCCCTTGTAGTACCTTGGTCCGGTGACTTGGTTGTTGGTGGTGTGTGTCTGTCACTCTGTCTAGTTCATAAGGAGAGAGATGGTTTAGAACGGAACATTATCCACTTATCTTCTTCTCTGAGAATAATCAGAGAGTAATACGTGATTACTTTCCCAATTATGTTCCTTAAATAAATAGTCCTCTTTTGTGATTTTGATGAAATTTCAGTTTTAAAATATTTTTTCTTTCTGCTTACCGTTTTAATCTCTTTTGTTTTATGTTATGGGTCAAACTGTTGTTTTCTTATATTAATAATATTAATGATCAAATATTCTTAATTAACGATATGGTTATTATTCTCTAACACCATATTACTCTGATATGATAGTAAAGCATATTCTCTGTTATGTTCTAATAAGTTTAAAGTTTTGATAATGAAATTTCTGTTTTATAATATTTTTTTCTTTCCACTTACCTTTTTAATATTTGTGATTGATGTAAAAGGGGAAGAAAGGAAATTTGTTTATATCATGGGTAAAAAAATTGTTTTTTTGTATTGATGATATAAATGATCAAATATTCTTTATTAATGATATTAACTATCATATTTTATCCCCTACTTTATTTTGCTCATAAAATATGGTTATTTATCGAGTTAACAAAATTATCCATAAACTACTATTCATTTAAATATAAGAAAATTAAATTCATCTATTAGAGTGATGAATATAAATAATTATAATCTGATAAATGTTTTAGTAATTGATTAATTTGAATCTATCATTTGATATTCAATCCGTCCAAAAAGTAAATTTTCTACATGTTCCGTTGTTTTTAATTTTATTCACCATCTAAATTCTTACTTTTTATAGTCTTTGTCACTCTCACTTTAATTTTCTTATTACATTTAGATCAATTATAAGATAGGTGGATATGATTATTATTAATAGTTAGTTCTTAAAAATATATGATGTATAAATCTTTGTTAAAATCTTTACGAGTATAACCTTAAAGGCACTATTGTAGAGTATTGTAAAAAATTTCTTTCAAAAAGTCACCTTTGTAACAAGTGTTTATTAAAAAAAGTAAAAATACTTTTGAAAAAAATTATTTTGAAAGTGTTTTTTAAATAATTTTTAAAAGTGATTCTAGTGAATGCTTTATGAAATAATGGTTTTAAAAGACGTTTTTAGTTCCAATTAAAAAAATTAGATTGACGAATATTCATTCATTCAATCCATTAAAATTGTTTCATGGTTGATTGGATTAATTAGAATCCATCAATTAAGTTTGAATATAATTGAATTGAATAATTTAAAATATAACTTAAATCAACTTATATGAATTATTGTATGACTTTTTATCAATCCATTAAGATTCAAATCTAAATTCATGTATATGCATCCATTATGATTTAAACTCAAATTCATCCATATACATTCATTTGTCCCTGGTAGTTATGATTACTATGATACCATTTTCCTCTAATATGATACTCAAACATATTCTCTCTTATGTTTTGATAAGTCTAAAGTTTTGATACTTCTTATGCATGCATAATCTAAGCGCTCTATATTTTTTGTTTTATCATCTCATACGCATCAAATGAACATTTATTTCACATCATTAAATAAGGAAAATGTTAAAATCTTACTTTTTATAATACAAGTGTTAATCATATATAGTTTGATAATTCTAAATAGATTAAGTATGATAATATTAACTTGTCTAAACATTATAATTAATATATTAAAAGTTCTAGAAAATCATACAATCACAATGAACTATTGAACCTGATCAAATAGGGGAGAGATCCACTTATTCATCATCATAACCATCAATTCTAAGAAAATTCAATGATTTAAATTAGTGAGTAGATCTAAATCATTCGATGTCCATAAAATTGATGGTTAGGATGTAAAACTTACTCATAGAATAAATGGATTATCACTCGATCAAATATATACTCCTGTAATAGTGATTAATTTATGACAATCTCATTAGTCTATTTTCACAATCATTTATAATTTATGTTCTTAACTTCTCTTTGTTGAAAGACTAGTATCAATTCCAAGAATTGACATATATATATATATGAAGTGCCAAGATCTTCCTCTACATTCATATTGCTAATGTGATACAACAATAACTCAAAGAAGAAATCCAAGTTTTTAATTGGGAATATACTTCGTTTAATAGACTTAAATGAACACCTAGGTAAATTAATTGCTTTTTCTATCTACTAATCAATAAACCTTTGACATGCATCAGACCTTCCTATCTAGTCTCCAAGAAAGCAAAAACACTTTATTTGGATAAAAATATTGTTCCAAGGACAAAAGTAATATGTGTTGCCTTGTTCTTAGGATTAACCTTCAGAATAGAAAGTTTCTCTCACATTAACTAGTTTCAATCGCTCCAATGCTTCTCAAAACGTCTATGAAACTTTTAACAGAACTTGGAGAAGCAAAGAGAATAGGAACTAGATTACTTAATAGTGCACATCTTATATTTCAAAAAGTGTTTTATTTTATGTGTTATGGCTTGTGATTGGTTACAAAATACTTAATTATTAAAATTTTAACTTAAATATATTTTTTCAATCAATCACAAGTAGTGATTGTTAGAAATTTACGTAACTGCAAGTGCACCGTATCGTCCAAGTAATAAAATCCGGTAAAATATCGGGATATCGTCCTCAGGGAGCAGAGTGAATTTACACTAATTCCTACAAGAATAAATTGAGTATATATTTACAATGATGTTTTTATAAAATTTGTGTTTAATTGTGAAAAATCGTAAATTGAACGAAAAACAAGTAAAATAAATAGGGATCGAAATGCATCATTCTTTCCCAATGACATTCATGGATTCAATTCCAAGTTATTTGTGAAGTTACTGATTCAGATGCACATATCATTCAAATCATATCATTCACATCAATCCCTTGAGTGTAAAATCCTTGATAATCACTCAAATACCATCTCCTTAGATATTTGACCGATTAACTACCATTAAGTTCATGTAAAAGCAATTCATGCATCATTCTCCATTCCTAGAGAAATGATGTATGAATGAAAATGATCCAGGTTTGATGTCAAGTTTAACTTCCCAATTAAACTTGAACCTAAGAACAAGAAATTCCCAAAATCAAATAACAATTACAATGGAATCGAATCCAGGAGTACAAAGGTTATAAGATTACATTTCGAATCCCACTGCAAGATCTAATCACTCCTTCTCGCTATTACAACACTCGAATCATGAAATTATACAAGGAATATTGCGAAGTAGAATCGTTTCCACAATTTCTATCCTAATCTCCCCGTGTTTCTCTCTATTTTCGTGCCAAATATCCTTCAGAAGTATTTCGATAACCCCTTTTGCTGCCCAGAACTGCCTATATCAAGTTCCAACTGCCACTCTCTTGCTCAAGCTAAGGATTCTCGCTTGAGCGAGAGAAAAAGTCCCTTCCTTGCTTGAACACCTCGCTTGCGCGAGGGAGAATCAAAAGCTATCAGGTTTTTTACCTTCAATTGGCGCTTGGGCGACAATTCGTCGCTTGGGCGACAATTCATCGCTTGGGTGAGGGGTGTCAGTATTTTCTGGTGATTTTCTTCGGAATTATGGCTTGAGTGAGCATTCCCTCGCTTGGATGAGGCCTGTGCTGTTCAGAAACTCATTCTTCTCTTTTTTATTCCTTTGTTCATCATTCATAAACCTGCAAACAATAAAACACGAGTAAGTTCCTAAACAATACAAGATTAGCTAAGTTATTGGGAATTGTATGTAATGACAGCATAAATACGCGCTAAGTGCCCCAAAAACATATAAGTTTTCTTAACAATTTGGCACTTAACAAACTCCCCCAACTTAGAATCTTGTTTGTCCTCAAGCAAAGTAACAAAATGCAGCTCAGTTTAAAGTATCTGGTTTTTTTTCCAAAAATAATCATTCATTCAATCATGGCATGGCTAGAGTCATTCATTTATCCTTCACAAAGACCTGTTTCATGATCAATCATAGTGGACCAAGTTCTAACTAATAACAGAATGCACATGTCGTTCAATTACAACCAGAATAATAAGAATAACTACTCAGTTCAATCAAAGGAATATCGCGATCTCACAGGTTATGTGTTTACTCATCTCTTTGTTGGACCCCAAACAATTGGACTTTGCCTTTCAGTTTAATGAAACCATGTACACATGTTCAATCATGGATCTTAAGGACTTCATCAGGGTTGTAATGAGGCATGACTACAAATAATATTGGTTTTTCTAGGATTCAAAAAGGGAGGTAGACCATTAGTGCATACTTACATTTTCTTCTCATGTTTCCTTCCCAATTTCTTTGTATCATATTCTTTCCTATCAACCATTGGATTCTCCTTCTTCAACCGACTCTTTTCTTTTGAGTCACTATTTTCTCGCATGACTTATTTTTCACTTGTTTCTTTCTTTTTGTTGCTACACGCTTTACCATTTATCACATGGTTGAAGAAGTAGCCTTTTTTATTTCACTACCCTCATAAACACAGACTTCATTTCATAATGCCCTGTAAGACTCATATGCACTAGTGATCTCTCTCCACGGGTATGGGGATTGATACATTTTGATGTGGTTTCAGTGTATAATTTTTCACAATAAAGAAAACTTTTCAGCTCAAAGGGGCTACAAAAAAAAATCAAGTTCATAATTCATTCGGGCAGGCTTCCTAGTTGTAGTTCAATTATCCTAAACTTAGCCTTAATCATTTCCGTGCTATTCCCTGCTTAACGACAATAAAAATAAGGCAAAGTTCATTGGTGAAATCCAACAAAGACACTCATCTATGTTTGGGTGCACCCTCTCACCCGGTTATAGGCTTTGTGCTTTGACTAACTGCTCATTATTTAACCTATTCAGTTTGTGTCTAAATCAACATCCACATCCCGAAACAGTCAAACCTTAGAACACTAATCATTTACAATCATAGAGTCTTATCCCAACATTTCATTTACATGTTTCTAGCACATCATAATTGGAAAACAGTGGAGACACATTTAACCAAACATACTTTCATTAATGACACATTTTGTTACTGCACTTGAAAACTTGAGACAAACAAACGACATACAGAAGCAAAACACATAACAATTACTCCTACATCCTAAACATACATTCTAAACAGTGGTCCTAAACATACATCCTAACCATACAACCTAAACATTGAAACATAAACCTAAACATTGAAACATAAACAACAAGATAAAGGAACCAGATTCAGTCCATAAACTCTTCAGAGTATGAAATCCATTTCATCATCTTCATGATCATCACCCTCTGCGGTCGTGGTTCCCGAAGGTCCTGCCCCCTCTGGAAAAATAGGCATGACCCCAAGCCAGGGGAATTGCTGAGTAAAAGTGTATGTGGATCCCCAAAATTGGTTCCCTGGAACCAAAGACTGGAATGCAGCAAACATCCCTTGGTGATGGAACACTTGTCCTTGCCGGATCATCTCATTATGGAGCTCGAGATGCTCCATATGCAATCTGAGTTGGTTGAGCTAATCTTGGATGGGCAGCTCCTGAGATGGTGCCAAATGAGGCATCTGTGGTTGTTGTGGTGGTGGCTGAATTGGAGATGACTAATGAGGTGCCTCTGGCTGACCGCCCTGCTGAGGACTAGACTTCTTTTTGCAGTTGTGGCTGATGTACTGCAGGGTGATGGGGGTTTGATCTTCTCAGTTCTGTTCACCTGAACCCCTTGATGAGAAAAGAGTTCAGTGATCAATGATGGGAACCCCAAAGATCCTTTCTTCTCAGTCCGGACTACAATTTTGTATATCTCCCAGACAATGATCTTTGCCACATCAATTGTCATGCCCTTTAAGATTGCATAGATGAGACAAAAATCAGAGAGGGGCAGAGATGGTATGTGACTGTTTGGAATCACGTTGTGGAGCAAGAAGATCATCCAGACCTGAGCCAGAGTAGTCATGTGCTTCCTATAGATTCGGAGAGATTGTCCATCACTATTGGTGTTATATGATCTCCCAACCACACACAGTAATGCAGAAATGGGTCCATTAGTGAACTCTCTATTGACTTCAGCATCATAAAACTAGCACTGGTCCCCCTCCCATGCCTCAAATGGGTTGTTCATCAGATCATTGACTGTATCTCTATCAAATAGGACAATCTTCCCCCTAACCCACACTTGTATGCAAACTCTTCCCCCTCCAATGGGTAGGCATTGGCATATAATTCACGAACGACGTTTGGGTCAAACTTGTCAGCTGGTGTGGCCAATTCCCACCATTTCAGCTCTGTCAAGGGTGTTGTGAAAACGGGATATTCATCCATTTCCATTTGGACCCTTCTTTCAGGAACATAAATACAGTTGAGGAGAAGAGTATATCGTTCATGTTTCCCTTAATTTCTTAATGTAGCATGATCAAACTCTGAGGGTCCCTGTGAAGTTGATACTCCTTTCAACTTCTTGGGAGGGGGTTCTTGTGAGCCACAATCTTTTTTCTCCTGTAATACACCAAAACAACAATCAATGACAATCCCACAAACAAACACATTAAACATTATAATCATGCATGAATGTCACATTTGTGAAATAAACTAGAGTTTCCCACTTAGAAACCTAGATTCTCTTAACAATGACATTCACAATGTATTAACCAATGACCACAACATAGCATCAAGAGCGCCTAATCTATCCTAAATGTGCCTAAAACCATTGAAACTTAGCATAACGCACATGTAAGAAGATAATGAGATAAAAATTACACTTACAATCCGCTCATGATGCTTGTTGGAGGTTGTGAACTAGATAATGCAACAAATGTGATTCTAAATCTTCGAGAGAGCACTAGCACGAGTTTTATTTTGTTTTTTGTAATGGGGATGTGAGGGAACAAACCCCACACCCCCCTTTATAAAAAGAAAATTGTGTCCTCTCGCCCAGGCGAGGGATTCTCGCTTGGGTGAGCCACTCAGGATATGAAGAGTTTGTCATCCTCACCCGGATGAGGGATTCTCGCTTGGGTGAGAAGTAGACAGTAACCAACATAATTTTTTGCGCTTAAGCGAAGATTCCCTCGCCCGAGCGAGGGACCTAGTACTGGAAGGTCACCGTCCTCGCTTGAGCGAGGGATGTCTCGCTTGAGCAAGGGACCTATCACTAAAAGGTCACCCTCCTCGCCTGGGCGAGGTGTCCCTCGCTTGGGTGAGAATTGCCCAGATATTCCTTTTTTTTAACACTAAATATAACCTAAATAACATACAGAAAATAATAAAGCTAGATTTCCTTCCAGTTAGCGTTTGTTTAACGTCATTAGCTCGACGCCTGTTCTGTTATGCATATGATAAGTTGATGATTATGGTGAGCTGCTCGATGTCACCACCCAAGTAAGGTTTCATCCTTTAGCCATTGACTACCCAACTTCTCTGAGATGTTGGGTCTTGTAATTTGATCGCTCAATGCGATTTAACTTCCTTAATTAGGAAGGATCATGACCATTTAGACCCAGTTTGCCCAGAAACAACTTCACTAGGGAGTTGAACAACAACACACTCTAACCCACCCATAAGCCTTTTTGACGGAGCTTCCAGTCATGATACAGCTTGACCTTCTCTTTGTATAATTTCGAAGATTCATAGGCAGTGAGCCTCATCTCCTCCAAATGTTGCAAGTGAAGTTTCCTTTGGTCAGTTGTTGCTTTAGGGTCCAGATTGAAAAACTTGAGGGCCCAAAATGCATTATGCTCAAGCTCTACAGACAAATGACAAGCTTTCCCATATACCAGCTGAAATGGGGATAATCCAGTGGGTGCTTTGAATGTTGTCCGGTAGGCCCATAGTGCATCATCCAATCGAAGAGACCAATCCTTCCTTGCGGTTGACATAGTTTTTTTCCAGAATTCTTTTGATCTCTCGATTGGACACCTCCGCTTGTCCATTTTTTTATGGATGATAAGGTGATGCTACCTTGTGTCGGACCCCAAAGTGTTGTAGGACCTACTCCAATTGTGAATTGCAGAAATGTGATCCTACGTCACTAATGAGTACCCGAGGTGTGCCAAACCGACTGAATACATTCCTCTTCAAAAACTTGATCACAATCTTATCATCATCCATTTGTGCAGCTATGGTCTCTACCTATTTGGACACATAATCCACCGCCACCAGAATGTATACTTGTGAGCATGACGGTGGAAATGGTCCCATAAAATCAATTTCTCAGCAATCAAACACCTCAATTTCCTGAATGTTTGTCAAAGGCATTTCATTCCTCTTAGAGATCCCGCCTAATCTCTAGCATTTATCACATTGTTGTGCATAGTGATGTGCATCCTTGAATACAGAAGGCCGGTAGAAGCCAGTTTGGAGGACTTTTGCAGCTGTCATCTCTCCATTAAAGTGCCCTCCATATGGCAAACCGTGATAGTGTCATAAGATGCTCTTGGCTTCTTCTATGGATACACACCTTCTTAATAGACCATCCGAACCAATCTTAAAAAGATGAGAGTCATCCCACACATACTGACGGGATTCTCGCAAAAATCTTCTCTTTTGATGCCATGATAACTCTTCAGGAATGATCCCTGCAGCTTTAAAGTTATCCATGTCAGCAAACCATGGCCTTTCCTGAACCATGTGAAGCTTCTCATCAGGAAACTCCTCCACCACCTTTGATTCTCTTACTGTGACCTCTTGATTGACCAGTCTTGATAGATGATCTGCTACAAATTCTCGCTCCATTTTTTCCTTGATCACCAAGTCAAATTCCTGCAACAACAAAACCTAATGCAACAATCTCGGCTTGGAGTCCGATTTAGTTAGCAAGTATTTTATAACAGCTTGATTAGTAAAAATTATGACTTTGGAGCCAATCAAATAGGATCTAAATTTCTCCAAAACATACACAATAGCTAGTAGTTGTTTTTCTTTAGTGGCATAATTAACTTATGCCTCATTGAGTACCTTACTAGCATAGTGTATGGCATGAAAAACTTTAGCCTTTCGCTGTCCTAGTACCGCGCCGACAGCATAATCACTAGCATCACACATCAGTTCAAAATCAAGATGTCAGTCGGGTGCTACTATAACAGGAGCAGAAATTAGTTTTTGTTTTAAGGTTTCAAAAGATTTAGCACACTCAACATCAAATTAAAAAATAGTATCTTTGTTTAAAAGATTGCTGAGTGGCTTTGCTATTTTGGAAAAGTCTTTAATAAACCTTGTATAGAAACCTGCATGTCCAAGGAAACTCCAAATTCCCTTGACATTAAGTGGTGGTGGAAGGTCCTTGATGACCTCAATCTTTACCTTTTCAACTTCGATGCCCCTGGAAGAGATCTTGTGTCCCAAGACTAGTTGTTTTTCTTTGGTGGCATAATTAACTTATGCCTCATTGAGTACCTTAATAGCATAGTGTATGGCATGAAAAACTTTAGCCTTTCGTTGTCCTAGTACCGCGCCGACAGCATAATCACTAGCATCACACATCAGTTCAAAATCAAGATGTCAGTCGGGTGCTACTATAACAGGAGCAGAAATTAGTTTTTGTTTTAAGGTTTCAAAAGATTTGGCACACTCAACATCAAATTGAAAAATAGTATCTTTGTTTAAAAGATTGCTGAGTGGCTTTGCTATTTTGGAAAAGTCTTTAATAAACCTTGTATAGAAACCTGCATGTCCAAGGAAACTCCAAATTCCCTTGACATTAAGTGGTGGTGGAAGGTCCTTGATGACCTCAACCTTTACCTTTTCAACTTCGATGCCCCTGGAAGAGATCTTGTGTCCTAAGACCACTCCCTCAGTCACCATCAAGTGACATTTTTCTCAGTTCAGTACGAGGTTTGTCTCAACACATCGTTACAGAATGATGTCCAGATTTGCCAAGTAGCTCTCAAATAGCAACCTAAAGACCGAGATGTCATCCATAAATACCTCAATGCACTACTCCAAAAGATCATAAAAAATAGCTAGCATGCACCTCTGAAATGTTGTCGGTGCATTACACAGTCCAAATGGCATCTTCCTGTATGAGAAAACACCAAAAGGGCAAGTGAAAACTGTTTTTTCCTGGTCTTGGGGATGCACAGTGATATGATTATAACCATAATAGCCATCCAGGAAACAGTAGAATTCTTGTCCAGCCAATCTTTCCATCATTTGGTCCATGAATAGTAGAGGAAAGTGATCTTTGCGAGTGGCCTGGTTCAGTTTCCGGTAATCAATACACATTCGCCAACCAATGACTGTTCTGGTCGGGATGAGGTCATCCTTGTCATTCCTGACCACAGTCATACCTCCCTTCTTTGGGACCACATGAATAGGACTAACCCACTTACTATCAGATATGGAATAAATCATCCCAACATCTAATAGTTTCATCACTTTCTTCTTCACCACTTCCTTCATAGTGCGATTAAGACGCCTTTGAGGTTGCGCCACCGGTTTGTAATCCTCTTCCATACGGATCTTATGCATGCAATAAAATGGACTGATTCCATCCAAATCAGCCAGTGTCCACCTTATTGCCTCTCCATTCTTCCTCAGCACCCCAATTAACAATTGTTCTTCATCACATGTTAGGGCACTGCTGATGATTACTGGTTTTTGCCCTCCTTCTTCTAAAAATACATACTTCAAATGTAAAGGAAGTACTTTCAACTCCACCTTTGGAGCTTCAATTGTCTTCTCTTTCTCAAACTCTTCAAAACGATTCTGATTAGATACAACCTTGCGGGGTGTATCTAACTCTGCCAAACATGTCTTGATAATCGTATCCTCATTCATATTGTTTCCCTCTAGGTCTCCCCTTGAAACCTTCTCCAAAGGACTACTCCTACTCAAATGAATGTCATCGAGAGTGAATAAGTCCTCAATGACATCCACCCAAAAGTAGTGTTGCTTGTCCCTCGGATGCTGCATAGCCTCAAAAACATTAAAATTCACCTCTTGGTCTTCAACTCTTACCTTCAACTTCCCATCATCAACATCAATAATAACCCGGGTAGTCTTCATGAAAGGTCTACCCAGAATAAGAGAAACCTCCTTATCCTCTTCAATATTCATGATGACAAAATCCACAAGAAAGACCAACTCATCTACCTTCACCAAAACATCCTCTCTAACTCCATAAGGATACTTGAAGGATCTATCTGCAAGTTGCAAAGTCATCCTAGTAGGCTTGATCTCCAAATCCCTAATTCTTTTCAGCATAGAAAGGGGCGTCAAATTAATGTTGGCACCAAGATCAAGCAGTGCCTTTCCCACAGATAATTCACCAATAGTGACCGGAATAGTGAAGTTGCCCGAATCTTTAGTCTTCTCAGGCAAAGACTTCTCAATGATAGCAGTGCACCCAGCTCCTAAGGTCACCGTCTCTTCCGAAAACTTTCTTTTCTTTGTCAACAAGTCCTTCATGAATTTAGCATACACATGCATTTGTTCCATCGCCTCCATGAATGGAATGTTGATATGGAGGTTCTTGAATAAATCCAAGAACCTAGCATATTGTCGCTCCTTGTCTTTCTTGGAAGGTCTCTTTGGATAAGGGAGATCCTTCAACTGAGGTAGGTCACCCTTCCTCTTATCACTGTTCTCCCTTATATCATCCTCATTAGTAACAACCCCTTCCTCATCTTGTATCACTTCACCCTTTTGTGTCTCTCTGATTATCTTCTCTGATCATCTTCTCTGATCTTCCAGCTTCAGTATTTCTCAGAACCTCTTCCTCAACAACCAAGTTCTCACCAATACCCTTACCAATGACCTTACAACTTCTAGTAGTGATGGATTTGTAGTGTTTTTTTGGATTGGTTTGAGTGTTGGCAGAGAATTGATGTCTATCTGAGTTTCTGTTCTGTCATTTGCTTAGCCAACTGACCCACCTGAGTTTCCAAATTTCTGATAGAAGCATAAGTATTTTTCTGGTTGAGATGGAGACTTGCATAAACTTCTCTTATGTTTCTTCCAACTTTGTCTGCCTCTCATGTAATGGTGGATGTGGACCTTACTGATAAGATGGTTGATATGGTGGTTGCCTGTTAGATGGTCTTGCATCCTACCTCCACCCAAAATTCTGATTCTGGTTCTGATTTCCCCTTCAACCCTGTGAAAACTGATTGTTGAACGAAGGATTGTTAGGGAAATTAGCATGACGAGGTTGATTGTTAACATATTGAACCTCTTATACTTGTGTGTTGGTAGGCATTGAGCAATGACCAGTAACATGATCTCCCCACAAAACTCACAGTGTAGCACCTGTTGATGAACATAAGGAGTTTGCACCACATTCAATTGTTGAGGCAACTTGGACATTTGCTTTGTAAGTGCCTCAATCTTCTGTGTCGGAATTTTGTTCTGAGCCATAATGGCATCAGAAGTATTCAAATCTAACACCCCTCTCTTTTGTATCATCCTTCTATTATTCTGAGCTTGCCGATCTATAGCAGATAATGCAGTAATAATTCTGGTAGTTTACTCAACATCCACTGCCATCATGGTGCTACCAGTTGCGGCATCCAATATCATCTTAGTCTATGGCTTCAATATATTACAAAAGATGTTTAGTTGATCAAAATCTTCAAACTCATGATTGGGACATTTCCTCAGCAACATCTGGAAATGTTCCCATGCCTCATAAAAAGCTTCCTCAGCACCTTGTCTGAATGTTGAAATTTCCAACTTTGCATGCACATACCTCGCTGGAGGGAAAAATCTTGTCAAGAACTTTATTTCCAAATCACTCCAATTGGTTAAGCTTTGGGTTGGATGTGATTTTAGTCATTCCCTAGCTTCACCAAGGAGGAAAAATGGAAAGAGCATCATGTATGCAGCTTCCCTCTCGGTGTCTGAATATCCATAGTGGCCATCAGCTCATAAAAATTGTCCAAATGAGCATACAGATCTTCATAATCCTTCCCCGTAAACTGATGAGTACTGACTAGATTCAGATAGGCAGGCTTGATTTCCACTGCCCTGGCGGTGTGTGGAATCACAATGTTAGAGTAGTGCTGAGGACCTTAATACATAGCATAGTCTCCTAAAGTCCTCCTTCGAGGATTAGGCCTTGGGTTACTATCAACAACATTATTGATATTCTCCATCTTCTCGAACTGAGATTCTGAAACTGTAGGAATTGTAGCCGATTCAGAGCTACACTGTGCTTCCTATGGACCCTGATGTCTCTTCTCTTTTGCTTTCTTCTGATTACTTTTAGCAGACTTCTCAATCTCTGGATTGTATTGTAGTTGCTCTTCTTTAGATTTACCTCGCAAAAGCATAAATAAGAAGACTACATCAAAGGTTAGCACAAGAGTTAACACTATACTACAAAGAATTAAAGAATAACTATGTACAAAACTCAATAAACTCTATAAAGAACTAATGTAAATCTCTCATTGCTCCCCAGCAGCGGCGCCAAAAACTTGTTAGAAATTTACGTAACGGCAAGTGCATCGTATCGTCCAAGTAATAAAATCCGGTAAAATACTGGGATATCTTCCTCAGGGAGCATAGTGAATTTACACTAATTCCTTCAAGAATGAATTGAGTATATATTTACAATGATGTTTTTATAAAATTTTGTGTTTAATTGTGAAAAATCATAAATTGAATGAAAAACAAGTAAAATAAATAGGGATTGAAATGCATTGTTCTTTCCCAATGACATCCATGGATTCAAATCCAAGTGACTTGTGAAGTTACTAATTCAGATGCACATATCATTCAAATCATTCACATCAATCCCTTGAATGTAAAATCCTTAGATAATCACTCAAATACCAATTCCTTGGATATTTGACCGATTAACTAGCATTAAGTTCCATGTAAAAGCAATTCATGCATCATTCTCCATTCCTAGAGAAATGATGTATGAAGGAAGATGATCCAGGTTCGGTGTCAAGTTTAACTTCCCAATTAAACTTGAACCCGAGAACAAGAAATTAGTAGCAAAGTAAATTCATGCATCAAGAATGGGATGCACTTCCCAAAATCTAATAACAATTACAATGGAATCGAATCCAGGAGTACAAAGGTTAGAAGATTAAATTTCGAATCCCACAGCAAGATCTAATCACTCATTCTCGCTATTACAACACTCGAATCATGAAATTATACAAGGAATAATGTGAAGTAGAATCGTTTCCACGATTTCTATCCTAATCTCCATGTGTTTCTCTCTATTTTCGTGCCAAATATCCTTCAGAAGTATTTTGATAACCCCCTTGCTACCCATAACTGCCTTTATCAAGTTCTAACTACCACTCTCTCGTTCAAGCTAAGGATTCTCGCTTGAGCGAGAGAAAAAGTCTCTTCCTCGCTTGAACACCTCGCTTAGGCGAGGGAGAAACAGAAGCTATCAGGTTTTTGACCTTCAATTGGCGCTTGGGCGACAGTCCCTCGCTTGGGCGAGGGGTGTCAGTATTTTCTGGTGATTTTCTTCTGAATTATTGCTTGAGCGAGGCCTATGTTGTTCAAAAACTCATTCTTCTCTTTTTTCTCCTTTGTTCATCATTCCTAAACCTGCAAACAATAAAACACGAGTAATTTCCTAAACAATATAAGATTAGCTAAGTTATTGGAAATTGTATGTAATGACAGCATAAATACGCGCTTAGTGCCCCAAAAACATATAAATTTCCTTAACAATTTGGCACTTAACAGTGGTATATCGAGTGACACACTTTGTGAGATAGCAAATTGTTTCTTACTTAAAATATGTGTTTCCAGAAACATTAAATCCAAATTGCCTTTAAATTTTTAAACATAAATTAAGAAATATTTTAATTATAGATATAAGCTTGATTTATTATTAAAAAATTGATATTGTTAAAAGACCATTATATTTTTTTTTTGGTAGACTTGATCTTGCTCTAGAGTTGGGAAGTCTTGTAATGTCAAGTGATCCATGAGACCATGACCATCACAAAAACTAGAGGAAATTTTTGATCTCCAATAATGTTGAGGGAGTAGGTTGTTACGGACTTACAGTTGAGGAAAAATAATGTTGTTACGAACTTACAGTTGATCTCCAATATTGTTGAGGAAAAATTCTAACCATTTAGAGGTTTGTTTGCGAATTAGTTTTTAGAGATCAATAAAATAAAACATAATACTTATGAGTCATCTTATAATATCATAAGTTTCTATTTTCACTAAAAATATGAATAATTATTTTTTTAATGTATTTTTTAATTTCTAAGAAATTAATTTTAAGTAATTAAAAATTACTATTATAAATTAATGTTAACGATTAGATATATTTCATAGCTCACAAATCTTTTTATTTATGTCATTATCCTTAAACAATCTTTAAGATAATTTATTTAAACAAATCTCTAAGACTACTCTATTGTGTCATAATCCTTTTGTTGATCAACTTTATAAACATGTGATTGAGCACAAAAAAGTTCTTATAGGTCTCGAGGATGTCTTGGTAGATCAACATGTTTTGCATTAGTTATCCCCTTAATGAAACCCCTTGATTTTTGTCAATAAGCTGAGGTAGAATCCATTGAAATCTTGTGCACATCAATTTTGATATGCATTTGTAGATAGTTGTGCACCATGTTATTATTGGCATAAACTCATTGGGGCTATTTGGGGTGTTAATTTTGTGTATCAATGTGATTATAGTAGAGTTGAGCTAGTTTTGGAATAATAATTTTTTTTCCAAAAAATCCAAAATAACTTGCGTGATTTCATGACTAGAGATGCTCCATGTGGCTTAACATGACATACTTAACTTCTTTGGAATAATATCATTATTTAGTTTGGTAAGATTTTAGATTTTGTAATAAAATGTAATATTTATACACTGTCAGTATAACAATGTCAGTATAAGATTTTAGATTAAGTTTATTGTTTATCATTTATTTGCATTACTTTTATCGGAGAGTTAATGATAATTAAATATGAATGATAAATGATACAGTGATAATATATCAAACTTTATAATGTCAGTGTATACATTTTTTTATCTCTGTACTCGACTAATATACTTTTGGATGGGAAAAAAAGAAAATATTAAAAAAGGAAGGCCATTTCAAAAGTAAATAAGGAAACAATAAATACTATAAAACTAAACCTTGATGAGCAAGAAAAGGAAATACGGAAAAGGAGGAGGTGATGAATTAGCATTTAGCTTTGACAAAATCTTAAGGGATGCTGCTTTTCATACTTAAAAAAAAAAATTCACCATATATTTTTCAGTATGATTCAAAGTTTCAAACAAATCATATAATATAATATGAGGTATTGTTAATTAGTGAAAGACACTGATTAAGTTAATCCAAAAATAAAAGTAAAATATTAAAAATCACATTTTTAAACTATTAATGCTTTATAAATTAAGGCATTTGTTAACATTCACCAATTTATAATTATTGATATGTCTTGATAAAACAACTTATGTCAAAATCCTGGTATGGAGTCCAAATCAGTTTTTATTTGAATATAGCAACAACAAAAGAATAGTTTTACTTTTTCAGTTGATCCATGTCATATTTATCAAAATTTATTTATTTTAAGACAAGTTGAAAAATCAGTTTGGGTCAAACTCACTTTTTAATGTAATATTTTGTTTTATGTTGTATCATATTGAAAAATCAATTTGGGCCCAACCAACTTATCAAATTGGGTTTTGAAGTATTTTTATAAAAAATGATTTGAGGTGATTGTTTTTTGTATTTATGAGAAAAGTAAATGTATTTTTAATATCTAATTTTTAGGTTTTCAAATTTATATTGGAAATGAATTGTGTATTAAAAGTTGCTAAATTATTACAATTACATTTAACAATTTATTATACAATCTCAACATAACATAAAATCAACAACTTTAAAAACACCCAAAACAACCTATAAAACCCTAAGGCTTTGTTTGAGAGTTAGGAGGGAAAGGAAAGGAGAGGGATGAGAGGCTAAAGAGGGGGGAGGAAAGGAAGGAGAAGGGAGGGCAAATCCAATTAAACTTCTCCCTTGTTTGGGAGTGTGGAATTTAGATAGGAGGGGATGAAGGGTTAATGTAATACAAAAATACTATTTTACCCCCTTCCCCCTTTAAAAAATCAATAGTATGTTATGTATTATATGTTATAGAATAATATTAGTAAGGGTAGTTAGGTAATTTGACTTATTTTCCTCCCAAAACACCTCAATTTGGGGGAACTAGGTATTTTGGCATTTGGAGGGTTTGAGGGGGTTTGAAAAATCCTTCAAAACCCTCCCCTTCCTTCCCTCCCCCTCCAAAATGTTACTCCCAAACACACCCTAAGGCTTTGTTTGGGAGTTAGGAAGGAAAATGAAGGAGAGGGATGGTTAAGAAAGGGAAGGAAAGGAAGGGGAAAGGAAGGAAATCATCCCCCTTGTTTGGGAGTATGAAATTTAGATGATGGAGGGTAAACTAATAATAATATAAGAATATTTTTTATTTTTTCTTTAAAAATGTAATTAGCAAGGAGAAATGGACAATAATATTTAATTATATAATATTACTAAAAATATTTAACTATTTTGACATTTTATCTCCAAAAAACCTCAAATTGGGGGGACTTTAAAAATAGACACATCGATGATTTTGGAGAGTTTGAGAAACCCTCTAAAACCTTCCCCTCCTTTTGATCCAACTCCCAAACAAGGGGAAGGATTTCCAAAACTATCCCTTCCCTTTCCTTGTCTTTCCCTCCAAGATCTCACTCCAAACAAGTCCTAGTTCTACACCTGCAACAATTGTGTTTGATAGAAAACCCATCATTTCTCCATTGTCTATCTTGCTCATCATGCTGGGAAAAAGCCAAACACGAAAGAAATAAGTCAAACCTATATAACATATAGTAGAGTGACTTTAACAAGTCCATATTATATTAACCTAATGTATTCACATGTTTAAAAATAAAGTTTATATCCGACATATTTAAAAGTGCGAATTGACATGTAAGTATATTTAAAAATTTATTATTCTATATAAATTTTAAATAGGCTACCAAACTTGCTTTTAAATATGATAATATATCTAATTTTAAATATGTATGTTTAAATTAGATTTCTTTATTCATTTTTATATTCAAATTTCACTTAAAATAATTGAAGTTATATAAAAATAATGTATTTTAAGTATTAATATAATATATAATATTATATAATTTAATAGACTGTATTACAAAGTTTAATAAGCCTTTTAAGCAACATGAAGTTAAATAAAAATTAAGATGCTTTAGCCACCTATCAACGAAAATAATCTAATATGCCCCAACTTGAACCTATTATATTTCAGATAATAGACTCCTCACCTAACCTATTTTCTCTCTATTGTCCATTAAGAGTTTATTTGCGAGTTGAGTTTTATAGGGGAAAGAATAGAAAACATGCTTCAAAGTCATATTGCAAGTGTATTTCATGCTTCTAGAATCCTTTTGCAATGACACTAATGGAGATACTTCAACTATTTCACCCAATCTCCAAGTCCTTTTCCAATGGTGGGAACTTTCACCTCATGACACCTCTTCGGAGAATTAGGTCACTCTTAAGGATCACTACTAACGTGTGGACAACATGTTGATGGGAGGATTCGCGAGTATTAGCAGCCTAACTGTTGGGTTTATTCAAGTGTGAAGTCTCACATTGAATATGAGGGTAGAGGTGAAATAGTTTATAAGTGGAGAAGAGTGATACAATTAATGCCTTAAGATTTTGGTTCAAGACGTCCTGTCTCACTGGTGACTCTCTTTTTCCATACCCTAGTAACACTTGAACTCCCTGATGGTTGGAAGCTCTATAGTCGTAGTCTGATTCAATAAGTGGCATTAGCGATGGTTCGTCTAGGACATGATGGACTTAAGAGGGAATGAACTGGGAAGTGTGTGGTACCCACACTTAATGTGAGATTGTTGTGTTTATTCAAGCGTAAAGTCTCACATTGGATATGAGGGGAGGAGTCACAAAATTTATAAGTGAAAAAGGCATATGGAACTAATGCCTTGAGGTTTTGGTTCAAGATATAGTGTCTCACTTATGGCTCTCCATTTTTCCCATACTCTGGTAACAATGAAACTCCCCAATCGCAATATGGTAACAAAAAATAGCAATTGGGCCATCCCAATCAAGAAGGCCCAAATATTAACAAGAAACCACAACCAATTTGAGGAAGGAAGATCGATTAGGCATGAAATCACACCTAACAAAATATATTCACCAATAATAGTGTAAGTCTGTAAGAGTTTGTTACACTATTAATACATCATTCATTATTAATATTTAATTATTATTAACTTTAAATACAAAATATAAGTAATATATATTGGTTGTATATAAATCTTTATACAAATAGTACATATAGATGTTACATTATAAATATGATGGCAAAGATAATTTAAAATACTATTTCTTTTAGATGGCCTAAGCATAGAGTGTGTCTTAGTCATTGCATTATGTTATTTCGTCTAGGTTTATAATATAACAGACATCTAACACTCATATTTACAGACACTTAATTATAAATTTACACATCATTAAATTGTGGGTCTCACTCTACCAATTTACTTTTTTCTTCCCCTTTCTCTCTTTCTCTTCCACTTGTCTTTCTCTCTCTGATTTTTGAATTATTTATTTCAAAGTCCATATCATACCCTTTCTCTTTCTCATCTCAAACCTTCTTCTTCTAGAAAATGTTAGATTGATATTTTCCTTCTAATTTTACTTCTTTTCTTTCTTCCTATTTCTCTTTCTGATTTATGAATTATTTATTTAACGTCCACATTCATATCAAACTAGTAATATTTTTTTAATTTATATTTTATATTTGACTTGAGCTTGTTGAATGATTGATCAGGTTATGATTTTGGAATATGAGGTTATGGAAAGTTTGAAATTTCTAATTTTGATATGATTATTATTAAATTGTTGAATAGTGTTGGATATTTATGAATTTCTATTAGGAAGATAATTCACTTAGCGAAATAGAAGAAAATAGATACGAGTAAGAAGTAGGAAGAGAGGAGAAAATGATGTTGGTGATGGTGGGTTGTCGTTGAGGGAGGTGGTGGCACTATGTGAGGCGGTGGAGGAGGAACTGATGAAGGAGGTGAATACAATGGATTTGGAAGTTCAGAAGCTTGAGAATGTTGATAGTAATAGTGGAGACAAGGGAGATATGAGGAGAAAGATAAGCTGAAGAGAGAAAGGGGAAGAAAAAATTGATAGAGTGAGACCCATAACTTAATGTTGTGTCAATTTATAATCAAGTTCTGTAAATATGATGTGTTAGGGTTTTCTCCAACCAAGTTTTTCTCGATAGAGAAATGAGAGAATTCTCTTTTTCTTCTCTTATTTGATTGAAGGTAGAAAAAGGGAAGAGAGAGGAAAATCTGGTGGATCCTACCGCTTTTTATTTCTCCACTCATTATATGAGAAAGTGAGTGAGGAGAATATTGTATTTGTAAAGTATAATTTTATCTTTCAACATCATTTCCAGAAAATTAATATTACAAGTGTATTATTGCCTATTCATAAAAAAATCACCCCGTTTTATTTTATCTTTTTCTTTTTATCTTCTACCAAACATCCCTTAAATTCATTATCTTCCATACTTTATTCTCTTTATCATATCTTGTCTTGTTATATTCTCTCCTACCTTTTTCTTCCCTAAACCTGAGAAAGACTTAAGGAGTATGAGATGAAAAAATGAATTGGTAAGTATTTTAGGCATTCTTTTAATTCCACTATTCAATACTTATATGTCAATCATGAAGTTCTATTATATGTTCAGTATTAAAAATCAAAAGAAAAAACTTGGTTGGAGACAACCTCACCACGTCATATTCACATACACCAATTATAGATAAACACATCATTAAATTGTGAGCCTCACTCTACATCCAACTCTACCAATTTATTTTATTTCTTCCAACAAGATGACGTCGTCGTATTAGAAAAAAGTTTGAGATGAAAAAGAGAAAGGATATGAATTTGGACTTGAAAGAAATAATTCAGAAACCATAAAGAGAAAGACAAGTATAAGAAAGGAGAGAAAGGAAAAATAAATAAATTGATAGAGTGAAATCCACAATTTAATAATATGTTATGTGTTTATAAATATGATGTATTGGAACTCTCTCCAACCAAAATTTTCTCTTTCTCTATCTTCTTTCCACTTAAAAATCACACCAACTATTAAGTATTCCCTTCCTCAATATTCATAGTTCACAACAAGGCCCAACTACTAGGTCCATAAAGGTAACAGTACCTAGATGAGAATAACAAAAAAGATAAAGGGTAGAAACGTATGAAAAATAATAGCAATGAGAATTTCATTTGACAAAGTCCATATACTCCTCCATACTTCATAGTCCAGTCCCTTTTCTCAGTCACGCAGCTGCGACGACACCGTTTTAATCATACAGAAGAACCCAAATGGCAACAGCACCAGTGAAATCTCAACCTCTTCACAATTTTCCACTCTCTTTCCTCAAATGGGGTAGCACTACCACCGCAAAAAACAACCACCCTAACTCCAACAACCACCACCACCACCGTTTCCGCCGCCCTACCTCCTCCTCCGATCTCCCACCTTCACTTTCTCCCGATCACCCTTCCGATGCTGACTCCGAACCTCCCCGCTTCGGACCCCGAACCTCACGCAATAACCGCTTCGCATTCCGTTCCTCACCCAAACAACTCAGCAACAACGACCAAACCGAAGACGAAGCTTCCGAAACCAAAACCGAAGGCGCCGTTGCTGAAGCCGAAGAAGCTATACAGAAGCCGTGGAATTTGCGGCCGCGGAAGCAATCGGCTGCTCCGGTTGTCGCGATCGGTGTGAAGAATGGTAATGGTGAAGTGCGGGAACGGGTTCATTCGGCTGCCGAGAATAACGCTGGAACGGTGAAGTCGCTTAGGGTTAGAGGAGATACATCGATGGTGATGCAATGTGGTGAGAGGAAGAAGGAGTTGAAGAAGAACAAGTTCTGGATCGCGCTTTCGAAGGAAGAAATTGAGGAGGATATTTTTGTTATGACAGGGTCTAGACCTAATCGAAGGCCCAAGAAAAGGCCTAAAAATGTTCAGAAACAAATGGATGTATGAATTTTTGTCACTCCCTGTGTTTCAATTAGTTTATTATACTTTATAAATGAATGTTGTGATGAAGAAAAAATCATTGATTTTGTTACTTTTTATTTGCAGTTTGTTTTCCCTGGATTATGGTTAGTGGGGGTCACTGCTGATGCGTACAAGGTTGAAGAAACACCGTCGAAGGTTCTCCCTTAGCTTCATTAAGTTTTCGATAGTAAAGCATAGTTGCTATGTTGTATGTGTAGCAAGGGTTTAAATTGCGGTCCACATTTGCAGTTGCAGTAAGGTTTCACATTGCAATTGTAGTCGTGAGTCGTGATTGCATTGCATTTTTTTTACAATTGCAAACAATTTGTGGGAATTGCAGCCTTGATGTAGTTGCTTCTGCTGTTTAATTTTAAAACCCTGGCAGCTTCATTATTGTGGTTTTGTGTCACAAGGGTTTAAATTGACGTGCAACAGAATTGTGTGCATGTGGCTGTAATGTTGTGGATTTGGTAGTTCACACTTGCAGTTGTATTTTTCTGCAATTGTAGTAAAAATGCACCATAACTGCAGCACAATTTAAAACCATGTGTGTTGGGTATTGTGTGTGTTTTCTAGGCCTTGATGATTGCTACTATTTAGAATTTTATAATTGCTGTCTTTTATGTGTAGCAAAGGTTTAAAATTGTGGTCGAAAATTGCACTTGCATTTGTGGTACTGTGGTTTTTATAGTTTTCACAATCACTTTGTAACAACAATTGCAGTTGCGTTTTTCTGTAATTGTCCACCATTGTAGTTAAATGCAACGTAACCACAACTACAACTCTCTCATGATTGCAATTGCTGTTGCATTGGCTAAAATATCCTGCAATTGTAATAAATGCAACATCATCACAACTGCCATTTTAAACCAAGTGCATGTGGTTGCTATGCCGTGGTGACTGCTTCAATTTTGATTTTTTTTTTTGTAATTTATGGTGTTGTATTGAGGAAATGAGCAAAGGATAATGCTTGTGCACATTTGTGCATAATTGCTGTTTTTTTGTGTGTGAAAGGTTTTAAATTTGTGGGCAATCACAATTTTGGCATTTTGGTGGTTTTTTCACAACCGCATTGCAAATGCGATTGTGGTGACATTGCTCCAATTTAGTTTTTTTTAAAACCACATGTGTGTTTGCCAGGGCTTAATGGTTGTTTCAATTTAGTTTTTCTGGTATTGCAATGAGTCATTGAGGATGAAAATGAACAATTGATGATGATTTTCTGCAGAGGTAGAGAAGCTGTGAATCAAATTACAGCTTGCGAAACCAGTTTAGAACGTTTTTGGAGATGGTAAATAGGACCTCAGATGGATGGAAGTACAAATGCACAGAATTTTGTAAAGGCAAAATGAGTGATGAAAAGGGAGTATTGGAACTTGGAAAGTACAGTAGATACTAATTTCCTTGCTTGTGTAGTTTTGTTGTTTCCTGCCACTGCTAGACTTGGATGAAAGGGGCAACTTTAGTTGTTTAGGTTTAATTATCATTCCTGCTAGTGTTTTTCTGCAAGCAGAGATATATATATCTTTATATATAGATTAATGAATAGTTGAATTCAATTATAATATTCCAAGGTTTTGTTTGGCATTTTTTCTTTTGGTTGAATTAATTCTTATACATCATAACTGCTTTTCAATGTTTGACAGGCTTCCCTACATGATTGGGGGGCAGAGTAGCAAACATGTTAATTTGCAAAACCCTCAATTCAAATATTGGTTTTATTAGGGGAGACACTGCATTGCTTCCTAGCTCCGGAAGATGCCTTTGTCAGAAGAGCCCTGACGGTATATGTCTATGTTTCGTATTCTTAATCATTCATTCATTCCTTTATAATTTTTGCATTGATAATCTCAATCATGGCATCAGTAGATTTGAATGAAGACAAGTATTTCTTCAACCTCAGTGGAAAGCTAAAATGGTTTTTAGCTCATTTTAGTCACCCAACCAGTTGGGTCATGTTCTGACTTGGATTCCAGGGTCGTGCACTTGACCCAGACTGAGTGCTGGTTGACAGTAGCCTCCTCCATGGGTGGTGGCTCTCTTGTTGAAAGGGGTGAGTACCCGCAAAGACTCATAAGTTAGGCTTGACCGGATTCTGATCCAAAACAGGGGAAAAGAATCAGAAAAATTGGAAACAAAGATGTTTGAAATTTTCATTATATGTTTATTTTAATTAAATATCTTAATTTTTTAGTTTTATTCTATTAATATGTTTATTTTTACAAATTATATAATGATTTTAGTACATTTCATAAAGTTTAATGTATTTTCTGTTAATATGTTTATTTTTTTATGTAAGTACATAATTTCTAGAAAAATCATTTGTTTATAAAACTATCACGGATAAAGTGTGAGAACTAGTAGCTACATAATTTCTTATGTCAGGACTGGACCCGAGTGTAGAGATTTGGTTAAGTTGCAAGCCAGGTTTTTTGCATAAATGATTTCACATATCTCATCAGCATAGAGTTAGTGTCATTCACTCATTTTAATTCCATACAAAACTAGTACTTTAACGTTCATGCTGATGTATTTTCAGAAAGAGTTAATTAGAATGTCTGATTATTGTAAAAGCTTTTTTCATTGACAAAGAATCATCATTACAAAAATGTTTGACTATTATAATAACCATATGAAAAGTCATAGAAGTGATACATTGATAATGTAATTTTTTTACACGAATAATATATCAAAATTAGACTTTTCCAAATGCCCAAGATGCCAAATACACTCTCACGCCATAAATCCTAATTTAAAATAATAGTATAGCTTGAAACCATAATTACTGTATATCAAATATTTGAATGGTAAATGCAGATAATATCAGCAAATCTGTCTATAATAGTATCATAAATATAAATTTATGCAGGGGAAGTAGGAGAGGAATACAACTACAACCTTAAAAACCGTGGAAAGAAAAATCCACTTTAGTTACATCCCATTTATAAATAACATAGTACACTACACAAGGATCTTCAAGATTACCTTGTAGAGTTTCTAGGAATCTTTGTAGTACTCCTCTTGATAGACTCTATTCTCTGAAGCCTTATTTGCTCTCTGAATTTGGCAATGAACTCATCAGCCTTCTTATCAACATCTTGTCCTTCATCACCACCAATGCCACTAGAATTAGTTTCATCTGTTTTTGAACTTTCAACACTTTCTTTCTGAATGATTCTTCCTCCAACATCTTCATCTTCGGTTTTGGTATATTCATCAGCTGACTCCATAACCACCTTGTCAAGAAAACTTTCTTTCTGTTCTTCCTCACCAAATTCCATTGAATCATATCCCATACCCTTTCTTGTTGTCTCTTCCATGTAATGTTCTTCATCTTCCGATTCTTCTTTATCCATCGTTCCTTCTTTTCCAAGCAAAGATTTATTCTGATTAGCTCTAATTTTTCTCACTGATTTTCCAACATTTGACATATTTTCAGCAGACCCTTTTGGCTTAACTTCTATACTTGATTCAAATCTATTCATTTTCATGCCATTTGTCTCACTTGAGAAACTTCTCTTCAACTCCTTATCAAAGGAATAATGATTAGCTCTTTCATTGAATGAACCATACCTTGGTTTCATGGATATCGATTTCTGAAACATTGGTGGAGGTGGAGGTGGAGGAGGACAAGACTTGTTGTAAAATCCCTTCTTCCTCACCAAATCATCTGTGTTCTTAGCAAGTGATTCTGTTGGAAGACATGGCAGAGACCAATGAAGAGAATAGAACAATTGCAGAAAATGTTGTATTAGAATTGTGAAAAGTGAAAGTATACAATATATAACAGGTTTATATAGACAATTCAAGCAACTAAAAAGTGTAACTAATCCTAATTACCTTTAACAGATTCAGGCAAAAATGAAGGTGAAGGCGTAAATTTTGGCGAAGAAGGCAACAGATTTGTTTGCGACGAAAATGAAGTTTGAGACTTCATTATACCAGGTTCCATCTTACTGAATTCAAATTCCTCCAATGAAGGCCTTGAAGCATGTTGGTTAGGTGCCTCAACTTCTAGTTTAGGTTCTAACCTTCCTGATCTTGTTCTCCATGGGATTGGAGAAGGAAGCACAACATTGTTCTTCATCTTATTCTCCACTTTTGCATCACCAGCACCTTCAAGTTCATCATTTCTACCATTATTTGAATTTCTAGAAAACCATTTGGAGCCTGTTTTAGAGTTTGATCTGGTCAAAGAGAAAGAACTAATAGCACTTGATTCATTATTGTCCACTTTTGCATCATTAAATTTCGGTTTCAGTTGTGATTGCGTTCGCGGAGAGTCATTAGCATATTGAACATCACCATCATCCGATAAACGAGACTTCAAACTTCTAACCGGTAAAAGCAAAGGCTTTTCACCAATTCTTGATCTTGTGCTCGTGCTTGCACTTGCACTAGCAACACCATCACCACCACCTTGATCTTCATGTGGAGCTACAACAACTACAGGTTCATTCCTATAATGCTGATTGTTCCATGTTTGGACTTTGGTACTTCCATGGTCAGACTCAGGTGATGAGTTTTCAGCATCAGCTTCTTCATCATCAAAAACAGATGACACATTTAGGAGCCTTGAAACAAGTATTTGTGCATTATCAAACTTTGACATATTGTTCTCTTTCCCTTTGTCTGTTTCATTGTTTCTACTACTGAATAGACCATAAGAGATTGCAATACCAACTAAAAGAAGGTGAAGGAGCTCCCAGCTTCTTGTGAGAAGAGTTTGGTTGATGAATTCAGGAGCTTGTGAAGGGAAAAGTGGAAGAATAACTAAGAAGATTGCAACTATAGCAACTTTGAATAGAAAATTATGATGAAACTTATTAGGATTCTTTTCTGAAGTTGGTTTATTATGGTGTTTGGTGTTGTGGATTGCATTTGGATCAGTACTTCCCATTGAAGAATGGAAAGAACAAAGAAGGGAAGGGTATGTGGGAAGAGACAGAATATTTGTGGAGGGGTGGTAAAGTAGAGGGAGCAAACTTAGACTTTAAGAAAAGAAAAGGTCATGGATGTGAGAAGAAAAAAAGGTCATTGAGCAAATCTGAAGCTTTTACCAAGGGTATTATATATTGTTATTGTATCATCCATCATTTACCATGGATGATACAAAATGTATATACCAAGGGTTTTACCATGGATGTGAGAAGAAAAAATGTATATACCAAGGGTATTATATATTGTTATTGTATCATCCATCATTTATGATTTATTGTAGTTGACTCTTCGAGAAAAAATAATATAAATAAATGTGGATGATATAGTGATAATATATAAATCTTTACATTGATCGTACATATATATTACACTATTATATATATTTACAATACTCATACTGATGAGTGAAGACCACTTTGAGTGCGTTTTTTAGTGATTAAGCCTGGCAATTTTGAATAGAGAAAAGGAGAACTTGGGAATAGAAAAAAATGTAAGGTGCAAATAGTTAGCGTTGGTTGTAGTCATGATTCCCCGTTTTGGATGGAGGTAGTTCAATTTTATATAGCAACAAAGAAAAGGCAAATTCGAGCAGCTGTGTAGGGAATGCTTTTCTCATCTCCACCGTTTTTCTAACGAATAGTTTTTAAAAAGCTGTTTTTGATTTTGACTTATTTTTCACTTTAATTTCTCACATGAAACTTTCAAAAATGAAAATTACATGTTTAATCTCGGGTCGTATTTGATATGAGTCGGTTAAGTACTTTTATAATGTTTACTCATTCTCATATGGTCATACTCACACTATATATAGGTCCTTAATGGGTAGCAGATGTTTTGGGTACAATTTTTAAGTTTATACATCTATTTATATATTTTTTTAATAACCAATATATAAAAAATATTCCATGAAAAATTGTGATAAAAATTTGTCAGTAATTCAATCATTAAATTTCATTGTGACCGGTCTGACCGCTGACCGGACTAGAAAACGGCTCTGGTTTGCCGTCTTAACCGAATGAGAGTTGGACCGCTTTGAACCGGAAAAAATCCGGTCCGACCATGTTAAACCCGGTTAAACCGGATTAACCCGGGAAGTAAACCGGACGGCTCACTTAAAAATAAAAAAAATGGGACAATGTTCTAATATTTTGTTTTACTACAGTCCAGAAAAAGATAAAAACGTATTATTTCAATATATTATACATAATTATTAATTATATAAAGTTTTACATTTATATATAACTATATATTTATAAATAAAAATTATTAATTATGTACAAAATCACCCGGTCAGACCGGACGGTTTAACCGTTTAAACCGGTTAAACCTAATATGGGACCTCTGCCGGTTTGACGTCCGGCTCGGGTTTCACAACGCTGCATAAAATAGATTATATATAATAACAAACTAATAAATAATATAAAAAATTATTAAAAAGGTATGAATGTGTGTGTACCATTATTCTCATCTTTACTCCAACTATCTCAATAATACTTTAACGTCCCCGCGAGCTTGAATGTGTCATAGATTCCAAGCTAGGAAATTATTGTGTAGAACACACCAATATACTTTAATACCTCATCTTGCTGGTGAGTGAATCTTCATTTCTCAGTCTTGAAATCATAGTGTGAAGCAATAACGACACCTAACCACCATTTGGCAGAAGCAATTTCATTAATTTGATCCTTATATGTTGGGATTTATTGGAAGAATGAAGTTTTGAAGTGGTTTTTAATGCACATTAATGTGGCCATTTATGGTAACTTTTGAGTTTGTGAAATGAAAAAACTCACTAGTCGCATATTGCTTGGAGAAGGGAAGTTGAAAGGTTTTATAAGCCTCAAGTTGCAACCTTGGGGTGTGTCCCAATGAGTACAATGAGTTTTGTGGGTGAGTGAGGACTCACACAAACAAAACCTCTCCACACACACGCGTGCGTGCACCACCACACCACCTCTGTCGCCATCGTCCGGCCGACTCGACTCGTGTTCGAGATCGGGTTTAGGCCCAACATTTTTTTTAAATATTTATTTTATTTTAATTTTATTTTGGGCTATTTGGACATTTTATTTTGGGCTATTTTAAATATATAAGTCACTACACGCATGTAACACATTAGTGATAGAGCTGTTAGTGATAGAGTCATTGGTGATAGAGCCGTTAGTGATAGAGTCATTGGTGATAGAGCCGTTGAATGGTAATGTTTTGCACCGTTCGATCATATAGTCGTTTGATCTTTTGCACTCTTGGAAGGGGAGTCGTTGGAGGCCTTAGGCTATAAATAAAGGAATCCTCTCAACTTGTCTTTCTCCCCCCTTATATTTCGCCGATGCATTTCCAGAAACCTTCTCCCCATTTCTTTTCGTGGCACTTGAGAATTGGCACAAACAACCAAAGTGAGAATTTTGATAACTCACACTAGTAGTCAGTATTGTGAGAAAAGAATTGGCACGAGCAATCATACTCTGGGAATTCGAGAATTGGCACTTGTAGTCATATTGTGGGTGTATTCGAGAGTGATTCTTATAGTGCAGTAAGACATCATATAACAGAGAACTGAGTTGTTTTATCCCAGAGATGATGTGATTGATAGTCTGCTTGCATAATTTTAGCAGTACCACGAAACGTCTTAAAGATAGCGATCTGGTCATGACTCAACCAGTAAGGATTACTTTGTATCATTCAGAATTGTTGTGAGCTACGATAACAACAAATTTAAAATTTTTCTACTCCATTGGTATTCGTAGATAATATTACTGGACCGAACAGCTATGACTTGAACATGCCATTTCGGTTTAACGGGACAAATTTCAAATGTTGGCAACATAAGATGAAATTTTCCCTCACTATGAGAAAGGTTGCCACGTTCTGAAAACCGACATCCTAGTGGTGTCAAATGAGGCTGAAAAAGAGGAAAGGGATAAATTGACTATTGAAATAGCTCCCTAGAATGAAAGTGATTACTTATGTAAGAATTTCATTCTGAATGAGTTGTTTGATGATCTTTATGATTACTACAGCCCATACAAGTCTTCCAAATTAATTTGGTATGCACTTAAAAAGAAATATGATATCGAGGAAGCTGGGACCAAAAAATATGTTGTTAGCCGCTACCTTAAGTATCAAATGACTGATGATAAATCATTAGAGTCTCACTCCCACAAGATACATAAAATCGCTTAGGAGACCATTTCTGAGGGTATGTCCCTAGATGAGCAATTCCAAGTGTTTGTCATAATTGACAAACTGCCTCGTAGCTGGAAGGACTTCAAAAACCTTATAAGGCATAAGACCAAAGAAATCTCTTTGGAATCTCTGATCACTCGTCTTCGTATTGAAGAAGAGGCTCGTAAACAAGATCAGAGAGAAGAGGTGCTGATTGTCTCCAACAATAGCACTAAGAATAAATTCTCAGGTGCGATTTTAAAGCCTTCTGGCACTAACTTCAAGACTCTGATATATACAGATGCTGATGATAAAACAGTATTGTTGGGTGACTCCCACACCACTATTGTTGCTGGAACTGGTGATGTGGAGCTGAAGTTTACATATGGGAAGACTTTGATTCACAAAGATGTGATGCACACTCCAGAGATGATGAATAATCTGGTTTTTGGTTTTCAACTTAATAAGGCTAGTTTTACCCAGACCATATGAGCATACTTGTATACTCTTACTGAGAATGAGGTATTTGTTGGGAAAAGGTACATCACTGATGACATGCTTAAATTAAATGTTGATGTTTCTATTAATAAAATTTATGATTCTATTTAGATGTTATGTGATTTTAATATTTGGCATTATAGACTTTGTCATATTAATAAACGTGCAATTTCAAATTTGAGTAGCTTAGGTTTAATTACAAAGTTATCTAAAAATGATTTTGAAATTTGTGAATCATGCAGTGAAACGAAAATTTCAAAAAAACCTCATAAATTAGTAATGCGAGAGTCTGAACCTTTAGATTTAATACACTCAATATATGTGAATTAGATGAAACATTAACTAGAAATGGTAAACGTTACTTTATCACTTTTATTGATGATTGCTCTGATTTTACTTATGTATATCATATGAAAAATAAAAGTGAAGCACTTGACATGTTTAAGTTATATGTAACTAAAATTGAAAATCAACTCAACAAGAAAATAAAGAAACTCAGAAGTGATAGAGGTACTGAGTATGACTCTAACATGTTTAATGATATTTGTGAATTAAATGACATTATTCATGAATCAACTGTACCATATTAACCTAAAATGAATGGTAAAGCTGAAAGAAAGAATAGAACTTTAACTAAATTACTTGTAACTATTATGTTAAGTTATGGTGCAGCACCCTCTTGGTGGGGGTGAAATCTTATTAATTGTATGCTATATGCTAAATAGAATCCCCAAGGCTAAAATCAAAATTTCCCATATGAAATTATTAAGAATAGACAACCAAACTTGTCTTATTTGAGAACTTGGCATTGTCTGGCTTATGTCCGGATATCAGACTCCAAGAGAGTTAAACTTGCAAGTAGAGCCTATGAATGTGTATTCATTGGGCATGTTGTAAACAATAAGGCGTACAGGTTCTATGACCTTAACGCAAAAATGATCATTGAGTCTAACGATGCAGACTTCAACGAAATGAAATTTCCTTTTAAATTGAGGAATAGTGGAGGCACAACACCTAGTCACATACATGTGATTAACAATAATGATAATAATGATGAGTTAGAAATAGAACCTAGAAGAATTAAGAGAGCTATGACTGCTAGAGATTATGGACCTGATTATATGGTCTATACATTGGAAGATGATCCATCAACATTCCAAGAAGCTTTGACTTCTTTGGATGCTGATTTGTGGCAAGATGCCATAAATGATGAGATGAATTCTCTAGAGTCTAACAAGACCTGATATTTAGCTAACATGTCTCCTGGTTGCAAACGCATTGTTTGTAAGTGGATATTGTAAAAGAAACTAAAACCTGATGGCATAATAGATAAATTCAAGGCTCGCCTTATAGCCAAGGGTTTCAGGCAAAAGGAGAATGCACCTTTTTTCGACACCTTTTCACATGTTATTAGAATAACATCCATTAGAGTACCAATTGTAAGACTAACATTACAACTAA
>NC_032026.1:7443143-7446513 GCF_001865875.1 Lupinus angustifolius | reverse complement strand
TAAAACTATTTCAGAAAAGTGTAGGAAAGTTGTGAGAAAAGTGTGAAAGAGTTGTTCAAAGTGTTTTTATCATTGTGTGTTCAAATGCCTTTAAATAGGCATTCCAATCAGTCATTGTGCCTTTATGAAAGAGTAGGAATTGTTTGGAATGAAGGCATTTTGTTTGGGATGAAAACCCTTGAGTTTCAAATCTAGAAAACTGATGTAACAAATCTCAGTAATCGATTACCGAAAGTGGGTAATCGGTTACCCAAACGTGACATTTTGAAAAATTACATTGAGTAATCGGTTACTCAAACTCTCTGTCCAACAATGAATTAAAATTTACTTAGTGTAATCGGTTACTCAAATTTGAGTAATCGGTTACTCCAATTTAAACATTGTTCGATAACTGATTCTCACTCATGTAACCTGTTACTCAAATTTCAGTAACCTGTTACAAAGTATTTTGAAAAATGTTTTCATTTAAACTTGAAGTGTTTTAATTTCTTTTAAAATATTTTAGCATTACTACTTGAGTATATTAATCTTCTTGGTCTTCATAAGTAATCTTCCTTTTCTTCTTTTTGGTGATGTTGGTGTCTTCATCAAAACATTTCCAAGGTCAGGAGCAAAGATCTTCTTCACAATCTTCCCTTTTTTGATGATGACAAACCAAGATCTTTTTGACAGTGTAGTTTTCTTGAGAGTAGCATACTTTGAGATATGTTGAAGTTTGACTTGAGTATGCTCCCCCTTTCTTTTAGAGTAATGTGCCTGAAATAATTTTACAGAAAATACACTTCTCCCAACTTTTCTCCCCTTTTGACTTCATCAAAAAGTAGAAAAGCAAAGAGATTCCATCACAATATATATAGCATACATACACTTATATAATCAAGATATACCAATATGATATTATATACTCATGTATGGATCAAGATATAGATAAGCAAGTATTGCAATGCATAAATAAGATGTTTCAAACATGTATCCAGGAATGGAACAATAAAGCACAAAACATCATAAAGTAACTTGTCTAAGAATATGCAACAATAACTTCAAAACAACAATAAGCAGAATTAAAAATTTGTCCGAATTTTAAAAGCAATACAACTAGAAAATCCTAACAACAGATATTCTAAGATTCAGACTCAGAATTGTCTTCATCAATATCCATGCTATCCATCCTAGAGGAAAGACAATGAAGTTCATATTGGATTTGTTGATTATGAGAGTCGAGAGCATCCATCCGATTAGTGATGTAGCCTCGGAGAGAAAACAACTCATCCATAATCATTTGGTTCGTAGGCATCGCAACAGATGAGGATGATTGAGCATGAAACTCAGACAGTTGTGGTTCAGGAGAGTTAGGAGGTTCAAGTTCAGATGGTTCAGCAGCAGTAGTCGGTTTATCGGTTCTATGTGTACAAGTGCGGGTTCGAGGGTCTTGGGTGAAACCCATTTTGTGGATCACTTCCACATCAATTTGGCTTTCTCGAAGATTCAGAGGCACATTTGTTTCACCATTTGTAGAAACACCGAAATGTTAAAGAATGTTGGTTATGAAGATTACATATGGCAAATGACTTTGAGTACGTCTAACAGTCCACATTTGTCTCATTATCAATAGAGCCCAATTGATCTTGATGTTAAACTTTAAAGCATACATCAATTGGAGTTCTATGCCACTTATTTGAGAATGATTTGATTTTTTTAGGTAAGATGACATAGCTCAAAAACTAATGAAGCAAACGGTCCTCAAGCTTGAGATATCCAGCAGATAGGATGTATCGGTTTTTTACGGTCTTGCCAAAGCCCCGTTGCTTACGCATTTCTATTTCCCTTTTTGAAAGTCTACATAAAGTATGATAAAAATCCTTCCGATCATAATTATCCCATTCACACACAAGGCCATAACCCGTTATGCTACCTTGAGAGGGTATGTTACACAACAATGAACTAAAGGTTTTAAGATCCAAAATAATGTCTTTTCCTTTGACATATGAAATAAGACGATTTTTACGAAAGTTCATATTATAGTAAAATACTCGCACAAGTTATGGATAAATTTCATTTGTCTCACAAGAAAAATCAAAAAGGTTTTGTTGACATTAAAGATAAGGGAAAAGAAAATCTCCAAACTCAAACTTTCCAACATTACCGAATTTTGGAGTGAAAATAATGCGTCCGTGGAAGTGTTCTTCAAACACTTTGCATTGTTCCTCATTAGCTAGAAGCCTTGCCAGATCTAGAGGGTTGGACTCCATAGAAGTAGTTCCTTGCCTTTTTTGAGTCGTGGAGGTGCATTGCTTCTTGGTTTTTGAAGAGGAAGCCATGGATTTTCGATTTTTGAAGGTTTAGGTTTTGAAGTTTTGGAGATTTGGGGGGTTTTGATTTAGGTTACTAAACATGAAAATGATGGTTTAGAAGTGAAAATGTGATAAGAATAGACAGAAATATTACTTAAAAAGATTAAAAAATGAAGATTTTAGGGTTTGAGAGGGTTGAGCAAGAGAGAACACGAGTTGATGAGGAAGATGAGTTTGAAAAAGTTTTAAAAATGCATAAAAAATACATATATAACAGAACAGAGTAATCGATTACTCAAATTAATTTTTTTTAAAAATTTTCACACAACAACTAAGAGTAATCGGTTACTGAAACACGCTGTTCAACCCTGTAATTGGTTACTCTATAGTGTAATTGATTACTGATCCCAAAAAAACTTATTTTTAGGCAAAATTAAGCTATGAAAATGATTTTTAACCCAAAAATTGAAATTTTTAAACATAAATAAACACATTTAAGTTCAAGTAGGCATGAAATAGATATAATGAAGCATACATATAATCATATATAAGCATTTAAGATAAGTATGCTTCATCAAGAATGCCTAATTCTCGTCTAATTTTATTGAAAGGTTCTTTTGCCAAAGGTTTAGTGAATATATCTACTAGTTGGTTATGAGTATCAACAAATTCTACTAACACATACTTCTTTTGGACATGGTCCCTAAGGAAGTAATGTCTTATATCAATGTGTTTGGTTCTTGAATGCATAACCGAATTCTTTGAGGTTTATTGCACTAGTATTGTCACATTTTAGAGGAGTGCAACCCAAGTCTAAACATAGTCTCGTAATTGTTGCTTAAGCCACAACACTTGGGAACAACAACTACCTGCTGCAATATATTCAACTTCAGCAATGCTTAGGACTACACATGCTTGTTTCTTACATGCCTAGGAAACTAAAGCATTCCCTAAAATATGACAAGTACCATTTGTATTTTTCCTCTCAGTTTTGCATCCTACAAAGTCTGAATCTGAATATCCAACCAAGTCACATATACTTTCCTTTGGATACCACAGTCCAACATTAGTTGTGCCTT
>NC_032026.1:7441360-7443043 GCF_001865875.1 Lupinus angustifolius | reverse complement strand
TTGGTTTGGATTGATAGCAAGCACACAGACACACACTAAACATGATATCATGTCTACTGGTAGTTAAGTATAAAAGAGATCCAATCATACCTCGATACTTTGATATCTCGATGGATTTTCCTGCTTCATCCATATCAATGTAAGTTCCAGATCCCATAGGAGTAGCTATTGGCTTGCATCCATCCCTGTCAAATCTTTTTAGCATATCTTTGCAGTATTTGGATTGACTTACGAAAAGACCATTGTCAAGTTGTTTGATTTGTAATCCAAGGAAGTAATTTAACCCATATCATAGACATTTAAAACTCTCTTGCATCGTATTTCAAACTCATTAGTAGAACCGAAACTAATATCATCTATATAAATTTGAACAAGTAGAGTATGATGATTTATTTTCTTTATGAAGAGAGTAGTGTCGACCTTTCCTTTGTTGAAACCTTTTCAAGTAGAAATTTAGTTAGACGATCATACCATGCGCGAAGAGCTTGCTTTAAGCCATACAGAGCTTTCTTTAATTTGTAAGCATAAGAAGGTTTGTAATCTTCAAAACCAGGAGGTTGTTCAACAAACACTTCTTCTTGAATTTAGTCGTTGAGGAAAACACTCTTTACATCCATTTGATATAACTGAAAATTCAAAGAGCAAACATATGCAAGTAATAGCCTAATAGCTTCAAGTCTAGCGACCGAAGCAAAGATTTCATCAAAATCGATACATTCTTCCTGGTTGTATCCTTGGGCTACTAGTCTAGATTTATTTCTAACTATAATACCATTTTCATCAGATTTATTTCTAAATACGCACCGAGTTCCAATAACATGCGTATTTTTAGGTCTTGGAACAAGTTCCCAAACTTTGTTTCTCTCAAACTAGTTTAATTCTTCCTGCATAGCAAGAACCCAGTGTTCATCCTCGATTGCTTCATCAATCTTGGAGGGTTCGATTTGAGAGACAAAGGTCATGTTAAGACAAGCTTTATCAAGCATTCGTCGGGTAGTGATACCCGTATTTACTTCAATAATAATATTGTCAATTGGATGGTATCGATGAGTTCTCCACTCTTTTGGTAAATCTGAATGAGTATGCTCATCTTGAGATGGTAGGTTATCATTCATTTTCAATTGCTTAGTATCAGTTGTAGATTCAACAATAGAAATTTCATTTGAAGAAGAACTTGGCAGTTCTTCCTCATCAGGAGTTACCACATCTTTTATCTCAACATTGGTTTCATCAAAAGATATATGAACGAATTCTTCCATGGCTTGTGTTCTTTTATTAAACATTATGTAAGCTTTACTCGTAAGAGAGTAGTAGCCTAGGAAGATGCCTTCATCTGCTTTTGCATCAAACTTGCCCAAGTTATCCTGTCCATTATTTAAAATAAAACATTTACAACCAAATATATGCAAATGAGAAATGTTTGGTTTACTACCTTTAAAGAGTTCATCGGGGGTTATCTTGAGAACAGGTCTTATGAGAACTCGGTTTGAAACATAACAAGCAGTACTTACTGCATCTGCCCATAAATATTTTGGCAAGTTAGTTTCATTCAATATTGTTCGAGCCAGTTCTTCTAAAGACCTATTCTTTCTCTCTACAACACCATTTTGTTGTGGTGTTCTAGGAGCAGAAAAGTTATGATTGATACCAAGATCATCACAGAATTCTTCAAAAGAAGAGTTT
>NC_032026.1:7440718-7441260 GCF_001865875.1 Lupinus angustifolius | reverse complement strand
TTCTTATAGCAGCGATTTTAAGTGATTTTCATTTTGTACTCTTTTAGCATAAATGCTAAAAGCTTTGAATGCCTCATTCTTATGTACTAAGAATAGAGTCCAAGTGTATCTCGAAAAATCATCTACTATAACGAGGGCATAGTGGTTACCACCATAACTTTTTGTCCTTGAGGGGCCAAACAAGTCCATATGTAGTAACTGTGTCTATTAGAAGAAACCATGTGCTTTGGTTTGAAAGAAGTTTTTGTTTGTTTACCCATTTGACAAGCACTACATAGTTTGTCTTTAATAAACTTCATTTTGGGTAAACCAACAACTAAGTCTTTCTTTATAAGTTTGTTTAAATGGTCTATGTGAATATGAACAATTCTCCTATGCCATAGCCGTGCATCATGATTATTGTTTGCAACTAAACATGTTATTGGTAAAGATGAATTCATATCAATCATATATATATTATTTATTCTCTTACCAACTAGTTTAGAGTGATGAGAATTCTTACTTTCTATGATGCACTTATCTGGGTAGAATGCCACATGGAA
>NC_032026.1:7439775-7440618 GCF_001865875.1 Lupinus angustifolius | reverse complement strand
ACATATAACACAACTTCTATAGTAGTTGAGGGAGGCTTGCCAATTCTACCAACTCCAAGAATTTTTCCTTTGTTATTATCACCAAATGTGACATATCCTTTGTCCCTTGGAGTAAGGACAGAGAATTTTGACCTGTCGCCCGTCATGTGTTTTGAGCAGCCGCTATCCAAATACCATAGGTTGCAGGCGGCTCCCAAATTATCCTGCAAAACAGGTTAAGTTTTATTAGGTACCCAATTTTCTTTGGGTCCTATATGGTTAGCACCTTTCTCAACCCATTTATAATGACGGGTAGACCATATTTTCTAATTTTGCAAGTGTTTGGTGTATGCCCATGATGTTTACAATATGTGCATATGGGTTGATGGTTATGTATCCTAGTTTTATCATTATTATGTTTATGAGCATGGATACTTCCTTTGTGAAAGTTTATCTTAATTGGGACAATAGGTTTCTTTGAAACATGGCCTTTTGAATAGCCAAGGCCTCTTCGGTCTGTTGAGTGTCGTTGATCATTGATGATCCTATTTAAAATTTTATTGCTCTTACTTAACTTATTAAGCTCAAGATTTAATGTTGTAACTTTGTAATTCAGAAGAATATAATGTTGAGTCATTTACCTCTTCATCGTCGGAATGATAAGATGCCATCAAAGAGAGATGTGCTTGTTCCTCATTTTCTGGTTCAGAGCTGGAACTGGTATCGTTGTCTTCCCAAGCTATGTATGCTCTCCTTCCGGTCTTTATTTCATTCTTTCCCTTGAATGCATTCTTTTTCAAATTTGGAAAATCCATCTTCATGTGGCCAGTCTTGCCACATTCGAAGCATGTAAAATTCTGATTT
>NC_032026.1:7438727-7439675 GCF_001865875.1 Lupinus angustifolius | reverse complement strand
AAGCAATGCGCTTTAACTTTGTTCTTCGAAAAACAGCCTTTAACAACCATTCTGCAAAATCATCATCAAGCTTATCCATCAACAATTGAAGAATTTTGATGAAGTGTTTGTCATCATAAAAACAGAGAAATATGAAATTGCAAAGTGTCAAGGATAGCACTAGCATGTATTTGCCTATGTTTTGATGAAGACAAAGTTCTATCAAAGCTAGAAGATTGCTCAACAATCAACATGCCTTATGCTCATTTGGTCATATCTAGACTAGGACGTAATTTGAGTCTATAATCTAAGTTGTCTGGGATGTGTGCCGTAGTAAGTGAGTATAGGTTAGGTGAACCTAGGTGCTAGTCTCTTAAGTCATCTTAATTGTCATATCATATCCATGAGACATATCATCTAGTTAATTGTATGTTCGCGCATCTATCATACATGTTATATGTGCATATTATGCATAATATAATTAGTAGAACATGTGTATATATTGTGCATAACATATGAGAAGTTTACCTTTTGAAACATATGCATAAATGTTCCAGTTAATCGATTAACGTGGTAACTTAATCGATTAACACAACTGCTTTTCTATTAAATGCGTGTTTTCTGTTTGAACTATATTCTATGTCATTCTATTGCTTTGTTAATCGATTAACGAAGAGTCTTAATCGATTAACTTGTCTGTTATTTGTTATAACTGAAATCTGGTTTAACTGTTTAAACTGTTTTGCAACGAATGTAACCGTCTATTCTCTATGCTATAAATAAGAGGCAACGTTCAGAGAACCATAGCATTGCATTCTATTGTATAGGGCTGTTTAGATAGCATTTTGCATACTTCTTTTACTATTTTTGCAAGAGAGATTATGTTGTTTTGATTGTTATCATATGCTTACTAGTTTTGCATAATTGTGTATCCATTCTTATCTTGCTCACATGCTCATGCATTAGATA
>NC_032026.1:7434524-7438627 GCF_001865875.1 Lupinus angustifolius | reverse complement strand
CTGGTTGCACCGTGCACACACCCGCGTTGGATCCAGACGCCTAGATACGTCCGGACACGTGGCGTGATAAGACTGGATGGGAGGGTGGGCTCACGGATTGAACAATGAGCACGCGTGCATGGAATCCGCGCTCTCCTAGGAGGGATCTGGTGTGGCGTGGTGTAGTGAGACCGGGACGCGTTTCGTCCCGGGATTGGCCAATCTGGAGCGTGAAGGTGACAAGGCCACGCGGCGCACTGTGAAGCGTGGATGGGCGAGGGTGTAGGGTGGCGTGATGAGCGCGCCTACACTGGATCCCGTGTGCACACGGGATGAGTATTCAGTGTGGACGTTTTTGGTGAGCTTGGGTGACGTTTGGCTGCCTGATTGGCTGCAGCTAAGTCAACGCGTGATGCCCCAAACGGTCAGCGGTTTGGACGGCTGCGATGCGGTCCTAGGATGAGTGCACGGACACGAAAATGGGCACGCACACACGGGAATATTTCCTGGCCAACCTCTTTCCTTCTCTCTTCTGGCAGTGTTTTTTGCTTAAAGAAAAATGCCCTCCCTCACCATTTTCCTAAACCTCTATTTATAATAACACTACAAAATTAAATCCCTAAACACATGCCTATTTTTTAATTCGTAATAAAATCTGATACAGATATTTAGGAATCATAATAAACCCAATTTGATTCACCATTAACTCTGAAATTTGAAATTCGAATTTAAAAATCTGAAATTCAAACTTGGAAATTTGAATTCAAATTTTAGATAATTTAGAGATTTTTTATTTTTATGTTTTTATCCGAAAATCCATGAATCCTTTTTTTATTTTTATCACTATTTTTTTAATTCCAAAAATAATAAAAAAACATCTTTTTTATTATGATTTTGAAATCCGAATAAAAAACGTTTTTTTACTATTATTAGTTATTATTCCGAAAATAATAAAATAAAAAACGTTTTTTTATTACTATTAGTTATTATTTTTCAATTGTGATGATATGTTAAAAATTCCAAAAAGATAGTTTTTTTTCTTATAAAAAAACATTTTTCTCATACTTTTTATATTCCTCTTTTTATTTTGGAAGGTGACATGCGGGCCTATGGTGGCCCAAAAAAATTGCTTTTAGTGCTTATATTTTATTCGTATTTCTTTGAAATGGAAAACTTCTTATTCTTTAAATGACTTGGGCTTTTTCTTGGGCCAGACAAAAATGGGTGTTCACAGTATTCATATTTAAATATTGTGAAGAAAGAAAATCTCCCTGGACCAGAAGGGGCAAGAAAGGAGCGTCCTATGTGCTTGTAATTGAATTCGTGTTTGTATCCATATTTCAATATTGTAAAGAAAGAAAATCTCCCTGAACTAGAAGGGGAGGCCTGAATGTAGTTTGCAGTGGACCTCAAACGAACCATGACAAAAATCCTTTGTGCACTGTTCTTTCTCTCTTTATCTTTTTTAAGTTTCTTGCTGTTATAAATTGAATCTGTAATTGAAATTCTGGATATTTGTTTACTGCCATATGTTTAATAATTGTGCGTAAAAATATCTGTATTATATATGTTCAATTATGTTTTAATTACTGTGCAAATTGTCTGTCTGATTATTCTGTTATGTGAAATAGTTAATCGATTAAACCTTGCTCTTAATCGATTAACTGGGCTGTTTCCAGCAGTTGGGTTTTGGTTCAAGAAGTGGTGATCGATAACCGTTACACATATTCAATCCCTCCTTCTAGGTGTTCCTAGGCCACTGATACCTAACAAGTGATATCAGAGCTAGTACGACGTGCTAGCTCAACCGAATCCTCGTGATCAGAAGGCAATTAAAATGGGTTCCACCAACCCCTTTGGCGGTGATGGCGCATCCATTAACCGCCCTCTCGTATTCAGTAGCGAGGGTTACGCCTACTAGAAAGTCCAAATAAAAATATTCATTGAGGCTATTGATTCGGATATTTGGGAATCTGTAATGAATGGTCCCTTCGTCCCACTTCACTTAGAGGAAGGCGAACCGAAAGAAAAGCCAAAAATCTTATGGACCGATGAGGAGCGCAAGAAGGTTCAGTTCAACCTTCGCGCCAAAAACATCATTACCTCGGCCCTATCCGACAATGAATTCTTTCGGGTGTCTCAATGTCAGATTGCCAAGAAAATGTGGGACACTTTACAAGTGACTCACGGAGGCACTAGCAAGGTCAAGCGCGCCCGGCTAAACGCGCTAACTCACGAATATGACTTATTTTGTATGCTACCGAGTGAATCGATCGGCGATATACAAAAGCGATTTACTTACATTATTAACCATCTTATTGCTCTAGATAAGATGTTCACCAAAGGAAAGCTCACTACTAAAGTCTTACGTTGTCTTGACAGGAGATGGCAACCTACAGTGACAACAATCGTGGAGTCCAAGGATCTAGACTCCATGCCTTTGGCAACACTCTTTGGAAAGCTTCAGGAGCATGAGATGGAGCTTGGGCGTCTGACAATGCATGAGGAGTCCGATCGCAAAAAGAAAGGAATATCTCTCAAAGTTTCAACATCACAACCCAATGAAGAGATAAATAATGACCACTCCGATTTAGACATTGACGAGGAAATGCTAGATCTCCTTGTGCGAAAATTTGGAAATTTCTTGAAGAAGAAAGGAGGACTTAGACGATTCCAAAGGAAAGAAGCGCGTGAATCAACCAAGAAAGGCAAGACAAAAGAGCGCTTCACTTGCCATGAATGTGGTAAGCCAGGACACATGAAGTATCAGTGCCCCACTTACTTAAAAAGAGTTGATTCAGAGAAGAGCACTCCATGGGACTTCAAGTCAAAGAAAGCATACATCGTCTGGGATGTACCGAAGGAAGAAACAACATCAAGCACCTCGGATGAAGAGGAGAACGTGAAGCTGTGCTTAATGGCGATAACAGATGAGGCTTGCAGATCAGGTAGCAAGGATACTTCAGATGATGTATACTCTGACACATCATCTTCTTCTTCTGATTCTCCCTCATATGAAATATTATATAGTGCTTATGTTAAGATGCATGAAGAACTTAAAAAATTAGCAAAATTAAGTAACGAGAGAAAAAGAATAATTTTGCTAAACCAACAAAAAATAATTCAACTGTAGAAAGAATTAGATGAATTAAAACTGGAAAGTGAAACCTTAGATCTAATTTTTTCCTGTGCTTCATGCGATTGCTCGAAAAATAAATTATGTCAAAATACTACTTGTGAGTCTTGGGAGGACTTGAAAAACGAAAATTTTAAACTGAATGAAAACTCGCAGAAATCACAAATAGTAAAAACCAATTAGACACTCTGCTTAGCAAAACAAGGAACGTTGGTGACCATAATAGATTAGGGTATGTTCCCCCATCCCATAAAAATAGACCATATATGAGACCTCTAACACGCCAATATAAAAATTCAAATAAGAAAAACAATTGAGATACCAAAGCATAAATTGTAAGAGTTATTATCTTACTTCTAAAACTTTAGATGTTTAAGATTATATAAGCATTTTAAAAAACCGTAAAAATTGAATATGATTCAATTAAAATATCCATATTAAATTTTGATATATTTCTACAATTAATTTCTTATCATAAAGTGAGAAACTAATACAGTTAAATGAGGAGAAAAATGAAAAAAATGGTAGTTCCTTAAGTTAGAAAAATTATCATTGATTATTAAATTAAGTAAGAAAAATACTTAAAAAATGTATATTTTAAAATTAATAGATATAATTTATCATATTTTTGTATATATCATGAGATAAAAAATAAAATAAAAGACAACATAAAAAAGTTTGGAAATAGAGGGTTAAAGAAAGGTCAACGCAACCAAAGATTAATCTACTAAAGGTGGGTGTTATGTTGAAAGAGAGCCGTTATTGTGTCTTTTGATTCCGACTGTTGTATCATTCGTGATGTATTATCTAATAACATTAAGTTTGTCAGATATCGAGTAAATAATATTTATATGGTTAATCTGGAGGATGTCACTTCTCTTTTCTCAAAATGTCTAGTTTCCAAAGAAGATGACATCTGAATTTGGCATAGATGCCTCAGTCACATACATGTGAAGCATTTAGAAAAATTATCGAAAAATAATTTAGT
>NC_032026.1:7433954-7434424 GCF_001865875.1 Lupinus angustifolius | reverse complement strand
TCAGAAATGTAAACAAGTCAGGAATTCATTTAATAAAAAGAATGTGATATCCACTACTAGACCATTGGAGCTTCTCCATATGGACTTGTTTGGACCATCACAAATTATGAGTTTTGGTGGGAGCTATTACGCCTTAGTTATCATCGATGATTTTTCTAGATTCACTTGGACTTTATTTTTAGCATCAAAGAACGATGCTTATAAATCTTTGAAATGTCTAGCCAAGCAAATCCAAAACCAGTCTAACCTAAAGATTATTTACATTTGATCTGACCATGGGGAGAATTCAAAAATTATAAATTTAATAAGTTCTGTAATAAACATGGTATATACATCAGTCTTCAGCTCCTCGTACCCCTCAACAAAATGGAGTTGTTGAGAGGAAAAATAGAGTTGTAGAGGAACTCGCGAGGACTATGCTAAATGAGAACAAGGTCCCAAAGTATTTCTGGGCTGATGCAGTTCACACA
>NC_032026.1:7431846-7433854 GCF_001865875.1 Lupinus angustifolius | reverse complement strand
AGACCTACTTCTTCAAAAACACCTTACGAAATTTTTAAAGGTCGAAAACCAAATATTGCTCATCTTCATGCTTTCGGGTGCAAATGTTTTATTTTAATAATGGAAAAATAATATTAGGAAAGTTTGACTCAAAAGCTGATGAGGGCATATTCTTAGGGTATTCATTACATAGCATGACATTCCGTGTGTTTAATAAATATACCATGAAAGTAGAAGAGTCTATTCATGTCCATTTTGATGAATCTTCTCCAAAAGATAAGAGGAATGTCTTTTCTGATGATATTTCAGGTACACTTGGAGAAGTGCCATACCAGGACATGGATGGAATCCAACAAGAAGCGGAGCAAACAGTAGAAGAGCAACATCAGGAAATGCCTATCGCGTGGAAAACAAAAAAGGATCATCCACTCGATAAGGTGTTAGGTGATATATATACGGGGGTGGTAACCCGTAGCTCTTTATGAAACTTTTGTAATTTTGTTACATTTGTATCTCAATTAGAGCCAAAGACCATCGATGAAGCCATCGAGGATGTACACTAGGGTATAGCTATGCAAGAGGAGCTAAACCAGTTCGAGCGAAATAATGTGTGGGACTTAGTCCCCAAACCAAAAGATCATCCCGTTATTGGCACCAGATGGGTATTCCGTAATAAGCTAGATGAATCTGGTTTAATAATTAGAAATAAGGCTTGCCTAGTGGCCAAAGGCTACAACCAGGAGGAGGGCATCGATTATGATGAGACCTACACTCCTGTAGCCAAACTTGAGGCCACTAGGATGCTCTTGTCATTTGCATCAATCATGAACCTTTTTAAAATGGGCATATTCAAGAGGAGGTGTACATAGATCAACCACCAGGGTTTGAAAACTTCAAATACACGAACCATGTATATAAACTCAAGAAGGCCCTCTATGGCCTAAAACAGGCTCCCAGAGCCTTTAGGATAGATTGAGTTCGTTCCTACAAGAAAAAGGGTTCGAAAGAGGTTTGGTCGACACCACTTTCTTCATCTCTAGATCAGATAATCATGTTTTACTCGTACAAATATATGTTGATGATATCATCTTCGGATCTACTAATGACATCCTTTGTAAGGAGTTTTCTGAGTTGATGCAGGGGGAGTTTGAAATGTCAATGATGGGTGAGCTGACCTTCTTTCTTGGACTTCAAATCAAACAAATGGAAAGTGGCATCTTCATTCATCAGTCGAAGTATTGCAAAGAATTATTGAAGAAATTCGATATGGAGCAGTGTAAGGACGCATCTACACCTATGACATTTGCATGTTATCTAGACAAAGATGAAAAGGGAAAAGCGATTGAGGTAACCAAATATCGTGGGATAATCGGCTCCTTATTTTATTTAACTGTTAGTCGCCCCGATATTATGTTTAGCGTTTGTATGGGTGCTAGGTTTCAAGCTTTGCAAAAAAAATCGCATTATATTGCTGTAAAACGTATCATGAGATATCTAAAAGGAACTATTAATATGGGATTATGGTATCCTAGGGATGCCTCCCTATCCTTGGTAGGTTACTCCGATTCCGACTCTGTTGTGTGTGTAACGCCCCGAAAAATACTTCTAAAAAACATTGCGGAAAAATGGGTAAATTTTTTTTGAATAAAGAGATATAAAATTTATTTCCTTTTCAAAACCTTCCTTTTTCCGGGACATCACGTTAAGTAACTCGAATGCGGAAAATCAACTTATCGTTATCAAAGGATAACTTAACCTGATTCACAATTTCCTGAATTAAGTAATGCATATAATCAATTAAGTCATAATCAAATCCTACAGATTAGTTCAATAAAGGCGGAAACTACATCACCACTACATATACAAAATCACCAGATACACAGCCCCCATCAAAAGCAAACAAAAGGACATCGACTGGCCCCCAAGTTGACTTAGAAGATTCCAGGAATGCTGGACCCCTCACTCGGGTCCTCCTCCTCTTCTGAGTCCGACACGAGGTCAATCACCTCCACCGAACTCTCCACATTCA
>NC_032026.1:7431106-7431746 GCF_001865875.1 Lupinus angustifolius | reverse complement strand
CAAGAACCCGGCTCCTCTGGGCTTTGCGGGATGACGGAGCATCCAAACAATCCGCCCACGTCCTATGACTGTGGGAGGAACCAATGTCGTCACTCCTGACTGGCGGGTGTCGAGGTCCAACATATGGAGACATCAGACCTGTTGGCGGCAAGGTGAAAGAAGCATCGATGTAAGCGTCAGGGTGAGGGATCATCATCGATGACCTGTTGCACTTAATGTGCAACGACAGACTGCAGGGACTTGTGTAAATGTATAGGTGCCCATCACTGACCCATTGTCCCGCCGTGGACATCGTGAAGTGATAGCCGCGAATGTGGGTGCTGTTGTGGGCCATCTGCATAACAAACATATACAAAACAAGAACAATACAACAGAGAGAGTAAGACATCTAATGAACATAAATTCATTGACGGCGTGGACTTACTCAGAATATCACACTCAGACATAAAATATATTTAAACATATAATTCATCAGTTATCATCAACATCATGAAGTAATACATAACTTACCAATTATTCCAACATTACCAATATATCAAATCATATAATCAATATTCTACTCATAACCATATCACACGCATAAACGTAGAAATACACAATGATAGTAGCTCGCATGTGGGAATTCACTTCCAAAATGATA
>NC_032026.1:7429100-7431006 GCF_001865875.1 Lupinus angustifolius | reverse complement strand
TGACCAAGCCTCTTACGGTCGGTCGATCGTTGTTCAGTGATATCATGTATCCTTACTAGGGTACCCCCTAGTTCACGACCTCGAGTCGGATACTTGCCCAACAAGGCATAAACACAAACAATGCTTTCATACCTTTGTGGAGTCATGCTTCACATCTAAGACATGATCTCATTTCACAACCTTTAGATCACAACACACCCTACCCGGGTTCATCACATTGTTCTCAATATCATTTTATTCCAATCTTCCCACACTGTCCCTCGCCCAAGCGGGGACGAGTCGCTCAAGCGACAACTCCTCTTTAAATCCTAAATCAACTGGAGCTTTCCTCGCCCAGGCGAATGTATTATCACCTAAGCGAGGTCTCTTCTCGCCCAGGCGAGAGAGTTCTAGAAACTCCTTAAGTTCTGGATTTTTTTTCGCCGAATCGAGTTTTTGCTCGCGCGGACGGACTTTTGCTCGCCCGGGCTCGCCCAAGCGGACTTTTGCCCGCCCAGGCAACAGAGACTGGACAGAATGCCAATTTTTGCCCTTTTTGACAACCAAAACACATTTAAACATGGTTTTTCAAACACCTGCACCCACTCTCTCACCTTAATGAAGCGTGCTTTACGAAATCCCTATGGTTCGGTTGGGTTGCAAGGTTCAAATGCCGGAAATCTTCGTAACTACCATAATAAAACTCGTTAGTTTCCGATATTTCTAAAATCGTTACCAAAATACTTAAAACTCCATATTCCGATTTAAAACATTCTTTGATAATCTTACCACTTTAAAGTAAGTTATACAAAGTATCATTTAAGAGTTTCATGAGACCTTCATGTACTCATAAACCTCAACATCATTTTTAACAAAGATTTCTATTTTTCCAACTTGATTCAAGCCATGGTTTAAGGCTAAAAACAAATAGAAATACATACATTCTCATTTTTACAAAACATTTCCTAAAGGTTCCTTTGATTTTATCATCATCCCCTTTGGCTAAAACAACAAAAGTATGTAATACAACATTATAACAACTCTATGAACACAAGTTGTTCATGTTTTCAACAAACTATTTTCATGAGTTCAAGAACCACATCATTTTCGGTTTTGAAGAGAAAATGAGTTAGAAAGCGTTTTATAAAGTTTCAACGGTTGAATATGTTCTTGACATACTCATGAACAACATACTTAAATCTCATCAACATCCATTGGTTGAATGTTGAGAGATCAAAGATTGAAGATGGAAGAAGACATGAGAAAAATGAGAGGAAAATGGAGAGAGGATTTACCTCTTCTTTGAAAATGCAAGAGTGAGTGAGTGAAGTGTGAAGTGTGAGGGTTTAAGGGTAGAGAAATCAGATTTCAACTAGGCAATGATGGCCAAATCTCCTAGGGTGGCTAATGATGAGCTCATGAGATATGGTGAAAGTGTGGGAGATTTGCTTTATGGAAGTCAAATCTCTCATCCCAATGCGAAATAATCACCTTGCGAACACGTGTGATACCCATGCCCGAGTACTATCGGCCAATACTCGATCGGGTATTTTAAATCGCCCGATCCTAATATCCGATTAGAATTTCGGATTTCGGCATTCCGAGTGAAAAATATTTAGAAAATAGGTATGAGTGTATTCAGGGTCTATACTGACTCAAAATTAAATTACGAATCTAACGGCGCGATCGGAATTCAATTCCGAGTTACGGAACTCACAAAGACACGTTTTGAGCCGTACCGGGCGGATTTCAGCCCCGACAGTGGTACAGAACCGACTGTCTCCAAAAATTACCAAAATTTACCACAAAATCGGGAATAAAATTTCAAGAATAAAACTCAACTAGAGTTTCGTCTAATTCTTTACCTAAAATTCCTAGAAATTCATTTTCGAATATATAATTAATGAAAATATTAGTAAAATCTTAT
>NC_032026.1:7421605-7429000 GCF_001865875.1 Lupinus angustifolius | reverse complement strand
AAGCACTAGTGTGACTTGTCACCTATTAGGCAGCTCCCTAGTTGCATGGCACAGCAAAAAGCAAGCGTGCGTTGCTTTGTCTACCACTGAAGCGGAATACATTGCCGCTGGCGTGTTTTGTGCTCAAATCCTTTGGATGAAGCAACAACTTAAGGACTTTGGGCTCATATTAGAAAAGATCTCTATTAAGTATGATAACACGAGTGTCATTAACCTCTCCAAGAATCACGTCTTGCATTCTAGAACTAAGCATATTGAAATAAGACATCATTTCTTGCGTGATCATGTTCAAAAAGGTGATTGTATATTGGAATTTGTTGAAACATCTAAATAATTAGCAGATATTTTCACCAAGCCCCTCTCACGAGATACTTTTTATGTTCTTCGAAGAGAACTAGGAATCCTTGATGAAAAATATCTTGATTAATAATTTTGTGATTGCCTTGCATAATCCCTTTGAATTCTTTGTAAATAATGATTGAATGTTTATGATTCCTTGTATAATCATGATTATGTGCTTAAAAGCTTTAAATATATGTGATAGCTTAAAATCAATTAACCAATTAAGTTTGAAATCCATGCATGCTTTTAAAACATCCAAAACGTTGTAACTGATGCATTTAATCGATTAAGTAAATCATTTAATCGATTACCTAGGTCAAAAAATTTAAAACTGGCATTTTAACCGATTAAGAGATGCTGTTAATTGATTAAGAGATGCTGTTAATTGATTAACGGCATCAGTATATCAAAAACAGAAGCGTTTCTGAACATTTTTCAAAACCTCATTCATCCCCTTTTTTCTCCAATCTCAGAGGAACAAGTCCAACATCATCCTAAGCATCATCCTAGCCCTAAACAGTATCACCCCACTACATTTCCACTCCATAAACCATCTTACTCATCTTGTACTTCCAAGAAATTCGTTTTTCCCCAAATTGAAAACCTTACCCTAGGTTTCCCTCAACCTTCCTCTAAACCTTCATCATGTTTCAGTGTTTGATTGCTATGGACAGAGGACGTGGAAAGATAATCAAGACAATCACGCAACGTCCACCGCATGCTCCAAAAATTGTGCCATGTCCACAACCAAGGCAGAACTGCGGGGACCCATACTACTCATTGATTCTACAAGAAACTCGGTTGCAGAAATTTCAGGGAAGAAAACCTACGTATATTCGGTTTGCGAATGTGACTAGGCTAGCGGAACAGAACTTCGAGTTTCCGCATGGCTTGCAAGCTCAAGGGGTTGTCCCCTTCTTGGAATTGAAAGGTAATATTTACCCTGCTCTAGTTAGGGAGTATTACGCGAACTTTAGATATAAAGATGGAAAATATTGGTCGATGATAGCTGGAAAGTTGTTCGAAATTAATGAAGAAGTGTTTATGAATGTGGGTTGTTTAGCTTGTTCTGGTGCTAGTTTAAGTGATTGTGGCTGGGCAAAAAACTACTCATTTGACGTTGTTGAAATGTATAAGTTGTGTTTGCATAGACCTCAACTCTCTGTCCAAGGCCAATTGACCAAAGCTGGGTCATTGTCCGTAGAAAATAGACTCTTATACTACTTGATTGGCTACATATTGATTCATAGAAACAAAAATCATGCACAACCTACCGTGAATGATTTGAGGTTTATGTTTGCTGTGAAGGAGAACAAATCTACAAAATAATGAAATTAATCATACCACATATACAAAATAAACAAATTAATGAAATACTAAACAACAAAATCAAAGAAAAAATAAGAATATATATACATAATAAACAAAAAATCAATTAAAAGATCTAGAAAATAAGAACACATATTAAAATATGAACATATCCACAAATAAAGAAATGAATGAAAAAATCAATAAAAATGCACTTTAAACAACCTATTTACAAAATAAGAACAAATCTACAATGATGAAGATTGAATAGCGGGATATGGGATATAGAAGTCATCATATTAGGTTTAAACGAAATGAAGATTGACGAATGAAACATTTGATTGTAGACATGAGAGAGAAGAAGAAAGAAAGATGAAACGAAAGGGGGAGAGAAGGAGATGGAGATATGAAATGATAATGGAGAGAAAAGTAATTCACATGTGAAAAGGGATTCAATCCCCTTTATTGTGAGATGTAATTTATTCATAGAATAAAAAACAAATGGATCCATTATTCATTAGTATTAAAATGTACAATGTACAAAAAGAGAATATACAATGTTGAAAGGTACATATGATTAACATAGACATGTTTTCAAGAGAAAATTTTGATTGAGATATTAACACATGTCATGAGGGACAAAGTTTTGATTTAGATATTGACACATGTCATGAGAAACCTTATAGGTAATAGATAGATTTACGACATAGCTCATGTCACATCAGCTAGGGACACGTGTCAGCATAAGCTTCTGACACATCAACTAGGGACACACGTCAGCATCTCCTACAAAAAATTTCCTACTAAAAATTCTCTATCTTTTAATGTGTAGCCACACACAAGATCAAAATATTCCTTTATCATTTATTTGTACATAATAACCCATTAAATAACAATTAATAATAATGTTAAAATAAAGGAATCCATTAAATCATTATCGGCTCAACTTTACATTATCATTAGTAACATAGTCATAGCATGTTGCGATACAAAAAACTCATCTTGGTATTCATTTTAAATCTGGATGAACGAGGGAGGGACAAAACGACATTATGCATTTTTCTCTCTATTTGTCGTTTCGTTAGGATATTTCTTCTTTTCTAACTTTTCTTTCACATTTATTGTTTACTTTGTTTCTCCAAAGGAAGATGGCTCGTGAGAAGAATCTCGAGAAGCAGAAAGGCGACTCTAAGGTAAAACCTTTCTCTCTCCAAACCTAATCATTTTCAATTTTTTTGTTTTTTATTTTTGTATAATATCCTGTCGTTTGTTCTTCCAATTCTTTATTATTTTGTCATAAAGGATCGTTGCTTAATCATCATACACCAAAATTTGACGCCTTCAATTTTTATATAAAAAAGACGATAAAAAAATAAAAAATAAAGGACAAAAAATTGCCCAATGTGATTTTAATAATTTTCTTTGACATGCGCAGGAAGCCAGTTGGATGCAAACAAGAAAACAATGTCCATCCAAGTAATATGGTGTTTACAGTTTGTTACCAGTGTGACTTCCTATACCTTCTGTGTTTGTACTGCTTTTAATTTTTGAACACATAAATTGTATAAGATAGATGGTGACCATCCATATAATTGGAAGTTTGTTTGCCTTGTGACCTGTATGAGATGGATGATGATGCCTTTAGCGTAATGCACTCGACTGTTTTTTAATATATAAATTAAATTGGACCAAGAGTTTATACTACTATAGTACTACGTAAAACAATGAAGTTTATAGTGAAGTTGTTTTAACTGTTCAACTTTTGGATTATTGGATTCTTATATCTTATGAGTTACTCATTTCATTTTTTGTGAGTGTAATAATTGATGACAAGAGACAATTTGTAATGTAATATGGTGTTGATTTCTTCTTCTTTTTTTATTAATTGTTGAAAGTATAATTTTGTAAGTATAAATGAGTCTATTCAATTTTTGTGGATAGTTGATTATTTCTTGGACCATTCAGCATAAAGATGGAAAATAATCACTTGGTCATACAAGAACCAGATTGTCTCTATGTGAATCATATTTGTGGTGCTATGTGGATTTTTTACATTGGTAGAATCTTTTGTTCTGAAGAGATCATATTTGCCTTCATTAACAGCCACAAGTCCCCCAAATCTCTAAAAGGATCCTATGTAGCTGTTTTGCAGGTTAAATAAACGAGTTTTCCTAAGTGCATTAGTGAATATCAGGACTACACTCCATGCACAAATCCAAGGGTAATGTTGCAGGAGCATATGGGCATAACTTGCATGTTCAACTTGCCATGTTATATGTCATGGTATGTCATAGAAAGGGCTACTTTAATTTAGTTTTTTTTTTTGTTAGTAATGTTTTCAATTTATATGACAACTAAATTACTTAATCTTATGTAGGATGTTGAATATTACAATAAATTTGAAGATCCAACTATTATGAAAAAAAATGATATGTTGGATCTAACTTGTGTTTAGTGATCTCTTCAATTTCTTTGCATTCTAATTTTGTTTGTTGTGTAGATCACATATGGGTTGTGAAGTGATCGTCAAACCTGAACTTGATGGAATCATTTAGCTATTCTTACTTTCTCTTGAAACTTTGTTGTTGATGGTTATGTGCCTAATCAATGTTAATTGGAACTTTGTGACTTTAGATAAGCACAAAATGCATAATAAATTTTAGTTGTTTATCCGAGAAAAGATAAGATTTTTATAATTTTGATTGTGTCAGATCATTTAAAAATCTGCAAGTATTTTAGTTTTTTGCATTTTTTTATTTGTGGTGTAATGAATTAATGATCATTGATATTGGTTGTGATGTTATTATGTCTGTAGTTTATGTTGGTGATGATATCACAGTATTGTTTCCATATAACTATTACAAGAAATACAACAACAAAAATCCTCATTAATGAACAATAGAAAGTGCACGAAGAATAATGTTTTTTAATTATGTGAATGTACGAGTCATATGTGTTCTTAATAATATATATGCATGAATAACATATGTATTTTTAACCATATGAGTATATCAATAATATATGTATTCTTAACTATGTGAATGTATATATAATATGTTATCGTACGCAAAAAAAATACCATGTGAATGCATGGTTATATTGCTAGTTTCATGAGAAATTGTGAGATGGAAATAGTTGAGTCTTTAGATAATTTTTATTATATGTCAGATTAATTATTTTCAACCACAATTAATTGAACGCCAGGTGACAAGGACATTTACTGGTTTAGTATATTTGTGATCATTTTTTATTTAATTTATGATTCTAAATTTTCCTAATTTATCTTACTAACATTTTTTATTTGAGAAAATTTTGAATGTTGTTTATATTTTAAAGATAACAATACATTTGTTTATTTACTCATTCTTTCATTCAATACTTACTTAGTTTAAGCTTAAGAAGAGTTTCATAAGAATTTATCATGACGATATAACAAAAGCTATATTGTCATATTATGTTTTAAATTTTCAAAATAAATTTTTTTTTTTAAATTTTATCTAGTAAGTATTGGGAAACAGTTAACATGACCCCTTTAAAGTTTTAAACACCTGTTCCGTTAAGAGAGAATGTTTAGTAAAGCACACTAAGTTATAAAGTAGTCAAATAATATGTTTTTTCTTTTTCCTTTTTCTATAAAAAATGATATCAGAGCTATGGGTTAAGGAATCTTTTTTTGGAAGAAAATACTCTTATTTGATAACCAAATAAAGGTAGCCTATAGATGACAAGTTAAGGGTTACACAAATAGAGTCCTTATCAATTTAAAAAAAATGATTCATAATATCATCCCTAATTAATATCCATTGTTATATGTGCATACCCAAATATTTTAATTTACCTAATAATAATGGCAACACAAGTTTATATAATTTGAATAATATGATTCTTTAATAAATGTGTATAAACATATGGTGTATATTAGGCATTTCATCAAATTGATGAATTAATTTACTTAAGATTTCTATTTCAGTTATCTCCTTGTAAATTTTAAACTCTAGGATCCTACTCTTTTAACTGTTTCGACCATAAATAGCTTAAAGCTCTTGGATTATCAATGTAGGTAAATATATATTTCATATAAATTGTGTTTTGAGATTGAGTGTAATATCTATACACTTAAAGACTTATACATAATCAATGCATTATTCACCATTTATTTTGATTACTATTTTTAAAAAGTCAATAATAATTGAAAATGAATGGTGGATGATCCATTACATTGTTAGTGTATACATCTTTTTCTCTTATTGATTATGATCGATGAAGATATAAACACAACAATAAATTAACTTATAAAACTTGAACATACTATTTTTCTATTTCTTTCTCTTCGTTTATGAATTATATTTTTTATAAACAAAAATAATTCCAACCATGTATTAACACACATCATTTTCTAACACAACTCATCCTTAAAATAGCTTAAAATATAGATGTATAAAAGTATTTTAACGAGTAATACATAAATATTAAGAATTTAATATAATAATGTTTTTACTAGGGATGACAATCTGGGTTTGGTCGGACGGGTCAACCCATTTGGCCTGCCATATTTAGCAGGTCCGGTTGGGGATTTGAGTCATTTTAGCAATAGGGGTCGGGCCAACCCATATTTTGGCGGGCCAAAGACGGTCTGACCCAGCCCATACTTTGGTGGGCCAAAGACGGGTCGAGCATACCCATATTTTGGTGGGCCAAAGGTTGGTCAGGCCGTGCTTATAACACCGCGAATTTTAAGATTTTGAATTATAAGATTTTATTAATATTTTTATTAATTATATTTTCGAAAATGAATTTCTGGGAATTTTAGGTAAAGAATTAGACGAAACTCTAGTTGAGTTTTAGTTTTGTAACTCGATTTCCAATTTGGTAGTAAATTTTCATGATTTTCGGAGACAGTCGGTTTCGGACCGCTGTCGGGGCCAAATCTCACCCGGTACGGCTCAAAAAGTGGTTTTTGAGTTCTGTAACTCGAAATCGAATTTCGATCACACCGTTGGCTTCGTAATTACATTTCGAGTCAAGATAGACCCTGAGTTAGTCCATAACTATTTTCTAAAATATTTTCACTCAGAATGTTGAAATTCGAAGTTCCAACCGTAAAGTAAAATCGGGCGATCATTTTTGGCTACTCGAATATTGGCCGCAATACTCGAGCATGGTTTTAATTGCGCACATTTCGCCGAAGTCGTCTCATCGCATGAGTCACTTCACAAAATCTACTTACTAAATCTTATAGATTTCACTCGCCTTGATTTACTACCACCAAATCCCATAAATTACTCACTTAACTCATGATTCACTCACCCTCTTGGATTTGCTAGATTGCCTTGGGAAATGGGTTTAGAAATCAGATTTCTCCCACCCCACAACTCTATAAATACCCATGTATCCTCATGCACTAACACTTTGCAAAAATTTGGCAATGTGAAGATTTGAGAGTAAGTTACTCTCATCATCTTTTCTTCTTTTTTCAATCTTCAATCTCTTCACATTCAACAAATGGATGTTGATGATATTGAATTATGTTGTTCATGAGTATGTCAAGAACATATTTAACCGTTGAAATTTTCTAAAACACTATCTAACTCATTTTGGAAGCAAAACCGAAAATGAGTGTTCTTGACAATGGCTTTGAAATTTTTAATATATGAATTTTTACTTGTTTAAGCCTTTAACCATGGCTTTGGACAAGTTGGAAAATGGATGGATGAAAGAGTTTTAAATATTTTAATAGTAATGAGT
>NC_032026.1:7420753-7421505 GCF_001865875.1 Lupinus angustifolius | reverse complement strand
GGTGTCCGAATATGACACCCGGATCTCCTAAACCATCTCAAAGGTTTTGGAGTTAACTTGGGTTTTAAGAAACCCAAGATTTTTATGTTTGAATGCTTTTGAATATATATGATTGTCGATGAAATGTGTTGAATATTGTATATGAATGTTGTTGGGAACTTTTCTGGGTGCAGGTGTTTGAAAAACCATGTTTAAATGTGTTTCGGTTGTCGAAAAGGGCAAAATTTGTATTATGTCCAAGTCCCTGTCGCTTGGGCGAGGACTGGGTCAGGGATTAGGCGAGGGGAAGTTTTGGTTCTGGGATTCCCTCGCTTGGGCAACAGAATCTCGCTTGGCCGAGCAAGCCTCGCCTGGGCGAGGAAGGGCCTCGCTTGGGCGAGGAAGGGCCTCGCTTGGGCAAGAACGCTCAGGATTTTAATGAGCCCCTGGAACTCTCTCGCTTGGGCGAGAGATGTCTCGCTTGAGCAAGGAGAGGCCTCGCTTGGGCGATAGTACCTTCGCATGGGCGAGGAAGGCTTCAGTTTATTTGAGATTTAAAGATGAATTGTGGCTTGGGTGACTAGTCCCTGCTTTGGCGAGGGACAGTGTGGAAAGATTGAAATAAGATGATGTTGTGAACAATGCGATGAACCCGGGTAGGGTGTGTTGTGATATAAAAGTTGTGGAATGAGATCATGGCTTAGATGAGAAGCATGACTCCACAAAAGTGTGAAAGCATTGTTTATCTTTATGCCTTGTTGGGCAAGTATCCG
>NC_032026.1:7419679-7420653 GCF_001865875.1 Lupinus angustifolius | reverse complement strand
CGGGAGATGGCTTAAAGATGGGCCGATCATGTGTTTGATTAATACATTTGCATTTGACTTTGACTAGGAATGCATTGCATTGTGACCATGAAGTAGTGGAGAGGAAATATACTGGACGACTTAGAGCACCGTGATGTAAGTAGGGACGGCACTGATTGGACGGTGATTCGCCAACAATGTCTTGAGGGAGAGTCTGGGTGAGACGAGTCCCTTGTATTCCTGTGGAGGTACCCTGTTGGATCGGACAGTTCTCAAAGGCCAAACTAGGCAATCTCTGACAACCCCTTGATTGCATTCGAGATCGTTGAGAGGGATGCCCAGAAAGCATTGTTTATCTTTATGTCCGAGTGTGGTATTCTAAGTAAGTCCACACCGTCAATGAATTTATGTTCATTAGATGTCTTATTCTCTCTGCTGTATTGTTCTCGTTTTGTATATATTTGCTATGCAGATGGCCAACAAAAGCACTCACATTCGAGGTTATCACTTCACGATGTCCCCGATGGGACAATGGGCTAGTGACGGGCAGAGATATACATACACAGGCCCCTGCGGTCTGTCGCTGCACATTGTGTGCAACGGGTCATCGATGATGATCCATCACACCAACACCTACATTGACGCTTCCTTCACCTTGCCACCAAAGAGGCCGATGTCTCAAGAGTTTGGACTTCGATACCCGCCAATTAGGAGTGATGGCGCTGTTCCCTCCCACGGTTATAGGACGTGGCCAGATTGTTTGGATGTCCCGTCATCCAGTAGAGCCAAGAGGAGCAGTGGTCTTGGAGGAGATCCCTGCAAGAAGGCTCCGGTTTTGAGAATGTCATCCCCTCCGAATTATGTCGTTGGGTTATGGCATAATGAAGTGGAGGAAGATGAGGAGGGGGACGAGGTCGTTGAGCTCGTCAATGTAGAGTGCTCGGTGGATCTGATCGACCTCGTGTCTGACTCGGAAGAGGAGGAGGACCCGAGTG
>NC_032026.1:7417961-7419579 GCF_001865875.1 Lupinus angustifolius | reverse complement strand
TTATTCAGGAAATTGTGAATCAGGTTAAGTTATCATTCGATAACGATAAGTTGATTTTCCGCATTTGAGTTACTTAAAGTGATGTCCCGGAAAAGGAAGATTTGAAAATGAGGCAATTTTTATATAATTCATTTAAAAAAAATTACCCATTTTTCCACAATGCTTTAGAGAAGTATTTTTCGGGGCGTTACAACATGATATCAGAGCGGCTATATCCTATTCGGCCTGGGCATAGCCTTACATGCTTTCTTGTGTGACTTTTTGTGATAGTTGTTTGTTTGAGTATGATTATTTGATTGTCGTTGGAGTTCGACGATGGAAGTTTTTGGCGAGAAGAGTATCTCACCTTGTTTAAATGTGTGGTTAATAAGATGGCTGGAAGAGGAACCGCAAACTTGGACTTCATGGCAGTGATGACCGCGGCAATCCAAGGTGTAAATGCTAATTTACACCAACTGAATCAGCAACAGCATCAGACTCAGTCGTCTCAAGGGTCGACTCAGTATAAGGGGTTGGACGAGTTCTGTCGTCGTCAACCCCCAAGATTTGAAGGAGGATTCACACCTGAGGCTGCGAACGAGTGGATCCAAGAGCTGGAGAAAATATTCCGGGCACTCATGTGTACCGATGAACAGAAGGTTACCTATGCTACTTACATGCTAAGCAAGAAAGCAGATAATTGGTGGGAGTTTACCAGGAGGCAGATGGTGCGTGAGCACCAGGTGGTCATCTGGACCACATTCAAGGACAAGTTTCTGCAGAAGTATTTCCCTGCTGATATGAAGACGAGGAAGGAAATGGAATTCCTGAAGCTTCAACAGGGGATTTTGTCGGTGGGAGAGTATGGCGCCAAGTTCGAGGAATTGGTGAGGTATGCCCCACATTACAATGAGATTGGGAAGAAGTGCGCTAAGTTCGAGGATGGACTTAAGCCCGACCTAAAGGTGATGTTCGTTCACCAGAAGATACCAGACTTTGCAACTCTGGTCAACAAGTGCAGGCTCTACGAGGAGAGCATCATAGCGAGGAATGCGACACTGAAAATGTTGTATCACCTCCAAAATTGGTCAGTCCACAGAGGAGTGGTGGACATGGCTTTGGAAGGGAAAGGCCCTTCAACCGCAATCAAAGGTCTGCTGCGTCTTCTTCGGGAAGTCATCAGATGAGCTTTCAGCCTTATAACAACAGAGGCTTCAGACCAGGAAACAACAACAGCAATAACAACAACAACAGCCGCAACAACAACAACAACAGTCGGATGAGTTCGTCTGTTGGGAGCTACAATCAGACTGCGACACCAGTGCATCCCAAGTGCAAGGGAAGGCACGTTGGTAACACCTGTGTGACTTGTTTTCATTGCAATGAGGTAGGGCACTACAAGTCTTCATGCCCAAAGCTAAAATGGGAAGCAATGAACTCAGTGCAGGCGGCACGACCCAGGGCTCAGGGCAGAGTGTTCACGATGAGCGGAGCAGAGGTCGGGGCTAACGAAGATCTCATTCAAGGTACCTGCAACATTAACGAGATTCCTTTATCTGTACTGTTTGATTCGGGTGTGACCCATTCCTTTATTGCTATTGATGTTGTCAACCGTTTAGCTTTACCTGTTGTGTCTTTA
>NC_032026.1:7417297-7417861 GCF_001865875.1 Lupinus angustifolius | reverse complement strand
AACTATGAGGCTAAAAAATACATCTGCCAATGAGATGGAGAAGTTGTTGAAGAACGGAGCTCAGGTGTTTATGATGTTGGCTTCGTTGGAGAGGGAAGGTAGAGCAGAGATTCAGAGCCTACCTGTAGTCAGAGACTTCTCCGAGGTATTTCCGGAAGACATTCCTGGATTACCTCCAGTAAGGAGGATAGAGTTTGTTATCGATCTAGTTCCTGAAACTGGACCGATCTCTGTCGCTCCTTATAGGATGGCGCTGTTGGAGCTAACGGAGTTGAAGAAGCAGTTGAAAGATCTGCTGCAGAAGCAATTTGTCAGACCTAGCGTTTCACCGTGGGGTGCACCAATATGGTAGCATGAGGTTGTGCACCGATTACCGGCAGCTGAATAAGGTCACCATCAAGAACAAGTATCCATTGTCGAGGATTGATGATTTGATGGATCAACTGAGAGGAGCTACAGTGTTTTCTAAGATCGATCTGAGATCTGGATATCACCAAATACGCGTGAAGTCGAAGGATATTCTGAAAACTGCTTTTCGGACGCGTTATGGCCATTATGAATACC
>NC_032026.1:7416451-7417197 GCF_001865875.1 Lupinus angustifolius | reverse complement strand
CAGTATTCATGGATTACATGAACATAATTTTTCATCCTAATCTCGACACATTTGTGGTCGTATTTATCGATGATATTCTAATTTACTCAAAGACTGCAGAAGAACATGTCGAGCATCTGCGAGTGCTGCTGCAGATGTTGAAGGACAACCAGCTTTATGCCAAACTTTCGAAATGTGATTTTTGGCTAGAGTTTGTAAATTTTCTCGGTCATGTGATCTCGAAGGGAGGAATTGTAGTGAGACTGTAATGGACTAGAATTCTCCTAAGTCAGTAACGGAGATCAGGAGTTTCCTTGGTTTAGCAGGCTATTACCGGAAGTTCATTGAAGGATTCTCACAACTGGCGTTGCCACTGACTATGCTGACAAGGAAAGATAAAGCGTTTATCTGGACGGCCAAGTGTGAAGAGAGTTTTCAGAAATTAAAGAAGAGGTTGACCACAACACCTGTTTTGATCTTGCCAAATCCTAGCGTGAACTACAATGTGTATTGTGAAGCATCGAAGCAAGGGTTAGGTTTTGTGTTGATGCAACAAGGGAAGGTGGTGGCTTATGCGTCAAGACAGTTGAAGACTCATGAGCATAACTACCCAACGCACGATCTGGAACTAGCTATGATCGTGTTTGCTCTCAAGATTTGGAGACATCATCTGTACGGTGTAAGGTTTGAGGTTTTCAGCGATCATAAGAGCTTAAAGTACTTATTTGATCAGAAGGAACTGAATATGAGGCAAAGGAGATGGATAG
>NC_032026.1:7414368-7416351 GCF_001865875.1 Lupinus angustifolius | reverse complement strand
TCCGAAGACTCAGAAGGGTTACGATGTTGTTTGGGTAATTTTGGACCGTTTGACCAAGACAACTCACTTTCTGCCTATCAACATGAAGTACTCTTTGGAGAGATTGGCGGAGTTGTACATTAAAGAGATTGTCCGATTGCATGGTTATCCCACCAATATCATCTCGGATAGAGATTCACGCTTCACTTCCAAGTTCTAGAATGGTTTGCAATCAGCTTTGGGGACTAAGTTAAGCATGAGTTCAGCTTATCACCCGCAGACTGATGGTCAATCAGAAAGGACGATCCAATCATTGGAGGATCTTCTTAGAGCATGTGTGTTGGAGAACCCAGGAAGTTGGGTTGATCATCTGCATTTGATCGAGTTCACCTACAATAACAGCTTTCATTCAAGTATCGGTATGGCGCCGTATGAAGCTTTGTACGGCAGGAAATGCATAACGCTGTTATGCTGGTTTGAAACGGGGGAGAATTTGAATTTAGGACCCGATGTGGTTCAACAAATGACGGAAAATATTCGAATGATAAGGGAGAACATGAAGACAGCTCAGAGCAGACAGAAGAGCTACTATGACAAGAGGAGGAACCCTCTCAGTTTTGAAGAAGGCGATCATGTATTCATGAGAGTGGTTCCGACAACTGGTATTGACAGGTTATTAAAAGCTCGTAAGCTTACCCCAAAATTCATTGGACCTTACCAAATCCTTAGGAAAGTTGGACCAGTAGCTTACCAAATAGCCTTACCACCTTTATTGTCCAATCTACACAACGTTTTTCATGTGTCTCAACTTAGAAAATACATTAGTGACCTGTCGCACATAATCGAATCCGATTCAATTCAGTTAAAGGATAATCTTACGTTTGAGACATTTCCAATAAGGATCGGTGATTGGAGTATCAANTTTGAATTATAAGATTTTATTAATATTTTTATTAATTATATTTTTGAAAATGAATTTCTGGGACTTTTCGGTAAAGAATTAGACGAAACTCTAGTTGAGTTTTAGTCTTTTAATTCTATTTCCAATTTGGTGGTAATGTTTCATGATTTTCGGACACAGTCGGTTTCGGACCGCTGTCGGGGCCGAATCTCACCCGATACGACTCAAAAAGTGGTTTTTGAGTTCTGTAACTCGGGATCGAATTCCGATTGCGCTGTTGGCTTCATAATCACATTTCGAGTCAAGATAGACCCTGAGTTGGTCCATAACTATTTTCTAAAATATTTTCACTCGGAATGTCGAAATTCGAAGTTCCAACCATAAAGTAAAATCGGGCGATCATTTTTTGCTACTCGAATATTGGGCAACAATACTCGAGCATGGTTTTAATCACACGCGTTTCGCCGAAGTCGTCGCATCGCATGAGTCACTTCACAAAATCTACCTACTAAATCTTATAGATTTCACTCATTAATGCCTTGATTTACTACCACCAAATCCCCTAAATTACTCACTTAACCCATTATTCACTCACCCTCTTGGATTTGCTAGATTGCCTTGGGAAATGGGTTTAGAAATCAGATTTCTCCCACCCCACGACTCTATAAATACCCATGTATCCTCATGCACTAACACTTTGCAAAAATTTGGCAATTTGAAGATTTGAGAGTAAGTTACTCTCATCATCTTTTCTGCTTCATTTTCTTCTTCTTTCAATCTTCAATCTCTTTACATTCAACCAATGGATGTTGATGATATTAAAGTATGTTGTTCATGAGTATGTCAAGAACATATTCAACCGTTGAAATTTTCTAAAACACTTTCTAACTCATTTTGGAAGCAAAACCGAAAATGAGTGTTCTTGAACTCATGAAAAATGTGTGTTGAAACTATGAACAAGTTGTTTTCAAGAAGTTATTACATTGTTTTAATATATGAAATTTTACTTATTTAAGCCTTTAACCATGGCTTTGGACAAGTTGGAAAATTGATGAATGAAAGAGTGTGAAGTATTTTAATAGTAATGAGTTTTGAAATATCGG
>NC_032026.1:7413677-7414268 GCF_001865875.1 Lupinus angustifolius | reverse complement strand
GTGTGGAAAGATTGAAATAAGATGATGTTGTGAACAATGCGATGAACCCGGGTAGGGTGTGTTGTGATATAAAAAGTTGTGGAATGAGATCATGGCTTAGATGAGAAGCATGACTACACAAAAGTGCGAAAGCATTGTTTATCTTTATGCCTTGTTGGGTAAGTATCCGACTTGAGGTTGTGAACTAGTGAGGTGCCCTAGTAAGGATACATGATATCACGGAACAACGATCGACCGACCGTAAGAGACCTGGTCATGTGACCGTCCAGGATTATTCGGTGATGGGTTGTAGTGAATGAGATGTTACCATGAGCATGTACGGTTGACGTACTATCGGGTCCCACGAGAAGCATTCCTTGTCGGGAGATGGTTTAAGGATGGGTCGATCATGCGTTTGATTAATACATTTGCATTTGACTTTGACTAGGAAGGCATTGCATTGTGACCATGAAGTAGTGGAGAGGAAATATACTGGACGACTTAGAGCACCGTGATGTAAGTAGGGACGGCACTGATTGGACGGTGATTCGCCAACAATGTCTTGAGGGAGAGTCTGGGTGAGACGAGTCCCTTGTATTCCTAGGGAGGTAC
>NC_032026.1:7399838-7413577 GCF_001865875.1 Lupinus angustifolius | reverse complement strand
ATTTTTAATTTCTTGCGAGGATATGTTATTTCGGGTGCGTACAAAGAGGCTTGGTGTGGGACCTGTACTCTTGATTATTTCCGATTAGGATGTTGGATGGATATTGGTGTAAGGTGGATAATCATGACATATCATGCATACATTATCATTGTGGAAGTGAATTCCCACATGTGAGCTACAAGCATTGTGTATTCCTACGTTTATACGTTTATGCATGTGATATGGTTATGAGTAGAATGTTGATTATATTACTTGATATATTGGTATGTTAGAATAAATGGTAAGTTATAAATTTCTTCATGATGTCGATGATAACTGATGAACTATATGTTAAAATATATTTTATGTCTGAGTGTGATATTCTGAGTAAGTCCACGCTGTCAATGAATTTATGTTCATTAGATGTCTTACTCTCTCTACTGTATTGTTCTCGTGTTGTATATATTTGCTATGCAGATGGCCAACAACATCACTTACATTCGAGGTTATCACTTCACGATGTCCCCGATGGGACAATGGGCTAGTGACGAGTACAGATATAGATACACAGGCCCCTGCGGTCTGTCGTTGCACATGGTGTGCAACGGGTCATCGATGATGATCCTTCACCCTGACACCTACATTGACGCTTCCTTCACCTTGCCGCCAAAGAGGTCGATGTCTCCAGAGGTTGAACTTCGATACCTGCCAGTCAAGAGTGATGGCGATGTTCCCTCCCACGGTTATAGGACGTGGCCATATTGTTGGGATGCTCCGTCATCCAGTAGAGCCAAGAGAAGCAGTGGTCTTGGAGGAGGTCCCTGCAAGAAGGCTCCGGTTTTGAGAATGTCATCCCCTCCGAATTATGTCGCTGGGTTATGGCATAATGAAGTGGAGGAGGAGGAGGACGAGGTCATTGATCTCGTCAATGTAGAGTGCTCGGTGGAGGTGATCGACCTCGTGTCTGACTCGGAAGAGGAGGAAGACCCGAGTGAGGGGTCCAATATTCCTGGAATCTTTTGAGTTAGCTTGTGGGCTAGTCGATGTCCCCTTTTTGTTTTTGGTGGGGGCTGTGTTTCTTTTGATTTTGTATATGTTAGTGGCGATATAGTTTCCGTCTTTGTTGACCTAGTCTGTATGAATTGACTATGACTTAACCGATTATATACATCGTATTATTCAGGAAATTGTGAATCAGGTTAAGTTATCATTCGATAACGATAAGTTGATTTTCCGCATTCGAGTTACTTAAAGTGATGTCCCGGAAAAGGAAGATTTGAAAATGAGGCAATTTTTATATAATTCATTTCAAAAAAAAAAATTACCCATTTTTCCGCAATGTTTTTTAGAAGTATTTTTCGGGGCGTTACAGTGCTGGCCTGTATTGCCACTCCTAGTAATACCTCTTCATGGCACCCCATGATTAAATTATTTGTCCTAATGATTTTATGAGAGTAATGATCAAGAATGTAATTATCATTTAAATACATTAAATTTCATCAACAAGAATGTGTCTATGAAAATTTCACCATCTCATGATCAAGAATGTGATCATCATTATTTGAAAGATTTGAAAGACTAGTAATAGAAAAAGGGATGCATCTTCTTCTTAATAGTTAGAGGCTTTATTATGAACTAGAAGTCTAAAAGTATAAGACTATGTTAGCTTGTTATTTAGAACTTGCAAGTTTTAAAATAAGACGTTACGTTGTAAAATTGTGAACTTTGATTTGTGATTTTTTGTTTTAAAATATATTTAGGATGCGTAATGATTATTTATTTTTGAAATTGCATTTGAGTTGGTTATAAATGTGTGTTTTGAAAATAAAAAATAGGTCAGTCCACCAGCCTGACAGCACTCCCAAATATAGGTTGAACTGACATTTTGAGCCCTTTAAGAATAAGGGTTGGTTTGGGCCAACCCATATTTTAGCGGGCCAAAAGTGGGTCGGGCTGGCGCGTATCGCCACCCCTAGTTTTTACACTACCAACAAATCATCCATCACTCATATGTTAACTATCATTAACTCTTAAATAAAAGTAATATAAATCAATGATGATTAATGTACTAACAATATAAAAAACCTTACATTATTATATTTTAAACTAAAATATAAACCTTTCTTAAAAAGTTTATTCAATGCCAAATATAATCGGAGTAATGTGGGTGTAAAACATTAATGGAGGTAAGGTAATATAGTTTATTATTTATATATTAATATTGTAAATATTTATATATAATCATTATATTTTATTTTAATTTCTATTATTTTTATTTAATAATCAATAATAATTAAATATAAATTATAAAAATAATAATAGTGTAAAAAACTCTTACATATTACATATTAAATATTAAATATATATAGGGTAACACTCGCGCAAGATAACGTAAAGGTGAGGTAATCCTCTAAAACCGCAAAAACTCCGAAAAAAGGTAAAGCCTAAACCGTGCCTTACGTGTCTATTTATCCAGGACTTTCACCTTCCATCTGTCACCATCACGTAACTTTAAAACTTTCTCCTCCCATTCTATTTTCTTCTCGTACCCTTTCATTCCCATTTCAGAGTTTTATAACGACGAATTTGCGATTTTTCTGAATTCTCATTCATTCTATTCGACCAAATCAAATCTTAGGGTTTAGGTTTTTGGATTCCAATTATTCCCAAATTTCGATTCTTTTCCCTCTGCCTTTTCCTTCATCACCGAATTTCTCTCTCTCTCTTTGGAATTACGATAATCACCGATGAACATGCTCTTATTTTCTCTGCAAAATTCCCCTCACCTTTTTTCTTGTCCAACCTTTCATCCTATCATTCCTTGTTCTAATCATTGTAGAATTCCGATTTCCTAGGTTTCGTCCATCAATTTCGTCATTCGCCAACTCCAATCGTGTAAATTTGATGTGTAATTTTTTTTGTTTATTAGGTTTTGTAATAGAGTCGTTGATACGCAAGGGGTGTGAAAAAGTGTAGATTATACGTGTGGAGAAAGGTGTATATAACTATTTGTTATAATTAGGGTTTTTGGGGTGAATCTGTTGATATTAGTGTAATTGTAATTTTTGATTTTGGGAAGAGTGATGCATATAGAGGAATTGAAGGGAGTGGAGGTGGTGGAGGAAGGTGGAGAGGGGGGAAAAGTCTCAAGTGTTGTTGTTTCTGATGCGAAAAGGGTTCTGGTTGGAGCAGGGGCTCGTGCTCTTTTTTATCCAACCTTGCTTTACAATGTTGTTAGGAATAAGATTCAGGCCGAGTTTCGATGGTGGGATAAGGTTGATGAGGTATGCTTTAACATATATTGAATGATGTTATGTTCTTTTTTTTAAAATCCATGGCATAGGAATGAATGTGTTAGGGAGAAAGTTTGAAGCTCCTATTGTAGAAAATATGGTAGAGTTGCGCCTTATGTGGTTTAGGCATTTGGAGGTGACGTTTAAATAGAGTTTAGTCCAATTTCTAATCCCAGAAGGAGGCCAAAAAAATCATTTGCGAAACCATTAGATTTTTAAAACATTGTTTGGGAGGAAGGTGTATTTGCAATGATATAGGTGTATGTGAGAGTTAGAATTTAGTTTACATGAGGTATTCCCCAATTTTATAAGTGGAACTACAATGTTGGAAGGTTCATAAGGCCAATATCCCCGGTAATAAATAGATGCGTTAGTCTTCATGCGGGCTGTTACACAGTTAGGTATCGATTAAAACCAAATCAGTTATGGTGGACTGGATCTCGGTCCGCCCAGTAGGGAAAAATTGCACTTTCTTGTGTCGATGCTGGCTAGTGAGGACCCATTTATTTCTCTTTAATGTGTTTATTTTTTAGCTTCAGTTTAATTATGGCACATTGACTTTTATGCGCTGCCATGAATTTGCTGAGTGTGTGTGGTTATCACTAAATTGAGAGCTTGCATGTGAAAAATGTTGTTTGTTTTTTTATACAATTGGTTGAATAATGAATATGCTTGCTGAGTTAGAAAGATTACATATATACCCTTCTAATATAGAAACTTTATGCAACTTGGCATATATACGCTAATTGAGACCTTGCATGTGAAAAACGTTGTTTGTTTTTTATACCTTTGGTTGAATAATGAATATGCTTGCTGAGTTAGAAAGATTATGTATATACCCTTCTAATATAGAAACGTTATGCAACATGGTGTATATATGTTACCTGTTATGCATGTCATATTCATGTACTCTTTTAATGTAGTGCTTTCTCCTTTCTCTTTTGGCTGAGTTGACAGTTGCATTGAATATTGTCTTATGTTATTTTGAGGACAAGGCTTCTCCTAAATCTGATGCACTTTATTTTTCAGTTCGTATTACTAGGTGCTGTTCCATTCCCCATTCATGTTCCCCGGTTGAAGGAACTTGGTGTTTGTGGGGTCATTACACTGAATGAGCCATACGAGACTTTGGTTCCAACCACATTATATTACGTGAGTATTCTGTATGTCCTTTATATTATTGGCCTCTTATTGTTTTTTATTTGAGTTGATTAATATTATTGTCTAGCGGCTACTTTTCTAAATGAACCCTTTGATTGCTATAGTGTAATAAAAGCATGATGTTAAATTATAAATTCAGAACTTGTGAAATTTTGGAGTTAGAGTTCAATATTTGATGGCCCTTTTGTGATTAGATGAAGCACATATTCTTATAAACGGTTTAGACTAATAAACTGTGAGGTAGCTTATGAATCAGATGACCAAGGAACACTGTTACTACAACTTATATATATGTATACCCTTGTGTTTTGTATAATGCTTATTTGTTTTTATCCAATGTAAGGGACTCTTGGTTATTATATCATTAAAATCGAGATTTCAATGAATGCCATTTGTTTTATTTCTATAGTAATGATAACTAGTATCGGTTCTAGACTTCTAGGTAACATGTTGATGTGTTTTGCATTGTTCTCTCTCTCTCTCTCATATGCACTTGTGATTCAGGAAAAGTGAGGGGACAACACTTATTTATGAAGCTAATTATTAGATCAGGTTTTTTTAGTTCTTCTCAAATATTTGTCTTCTCATAGACAGTGTGGCATGCTGTAAATGCAATGGGTTATTATAGCATCTTGATTGTTTTCATGTATTTTAGTACCTTTAATTTCTTGTTGATTTATTGTTAAAATTTTGCAGGCTCGTGGTATTGACCATTTGGTGATTCCTACTAGAGATTATTGTTTTGCCCCATCATTGTGCGACATATGCCAAGCTGTGAACTTCATACATGGTGAGTAATATGCAGATTTGTTAAAGATAATGATATCAACCTATAAAGTGGCATAAAGAAGCTTGTTTCCTTGTAGGGTTGGCAAAATTCTCCATGAGACCATCATCCATCCAAATCTATGACCAATCCATCCATTTAAGTTAATAAGTTTAAATTCGTAGGATCCAATGGATAGTTTTAATGATGGATGGATTTGAATCCAACCTAAATATCCAGCCCCAGAAATAAAAATGCAGAACAGTCATTGTTTTTATCAGCCAAATATCCCAAACATAACATAGTCCTAGAATCACTTTTCCAAAATCCAAAATGGATTGACTTATTACCCAAAAATAATTTTATAAAGTGGTTATTTGATAAAGAGTGCCTTCTAAGAAATTGATTTTTCAACAGGCAGGTTTGGTCTCAATTTCTTAAAATATAAATAAATGGATATATATATATACCCATCCAACCCTTCCATTTGCCACCCCTGATTTAAATTAAACTATTTCTGTGACATTGCATAGAGTGGTCAATAAGATAGCAGCATCATCATGAATTAATGTTTATCGGTTGTATCATTACTATCATGTATGCTGTATGTTCCTGATCCTTTTGCTCTGTATTTCTTTTCTCTTGAAGTCCTTACACCCTTCTCTACTCCCCATAAAAATAGTATTAAAACATTAAAAAAAAATATAAATGTGTAACTGCACTACTGAAGTTATAAAACTCATACTAGTGGGCTTGTACCAACTATATTCCTTACTATATGCTCATTTTGAAATTAATTTTTACTTTCCCTCCTATCAATTAGACTAATGGGTTCTTTTGTTGAAGAAAATGCTTTGTCTGGACGCACTACATATGTTCACTGCAAAGCTGGACGGGGTCGCAGTACAACTATCGTTATCTGTTATCTGGTTGGTGCCACACCTTAAAGAGGGTAGAGAAGATCAAAATAGTGAGTTACTGTGATTGACCAATTGTTCTTACGTTTTGAGCTTCTCTGTAGGTTCACCACAAACTGATGACGCCTGATGCTGCATATGCATATGTGAAGTCAATTCGGCCTAGGGTGCTTCTGGCTTCTTCCCAGTGGCAGGTAAGTGTGATGCTTGTATTTTGCTTATTATTAGTTTTCTGCTTGTCTTTTCCACTTGTACGTAAGTTTTACGGTCATTGCAGCACCATCTTATCTGGCATGATTCCAGATTATGTTGGCCAGTGAAAATATGAATGGAATTTCTATTTACTGAGTGATTTAAGCCTCTCCTTTTATAGTATGTAATGTACACTTCTGTATTTGAATGGTGCTACCTTAACTTTAAAAGATGAAGCCCATGCTTTTTGTTCTTTCTCGATCCATTTTCTGTCGCAAAAAAATCCTTTTGATTTGTGGAAGGAAAATGATTAATGATAATGTTTAATTTTCATATTAGCTTATTGTATAAATTTCAGGCTGTTCAGGAATACTATTGCCACCTTATGGTGAGGGGGGCTGTTGGATGTGCTCCTGCAGGCAATCTATCAGTAAAGCCTTATGAGGCAGCAGCAGCAGCTTCGCGAGATCATGTAATGTTCGATGATAGTTCTGTAGTTGTGGTAACGGAATCAGATCTTGAAGGATATGATCCAAGTATTCACTCAGGAACTATGACAAGTGAAATATGGACAGATTTGAGTGTTGTTTACCGAACACGAGTTGTTGGACAGGCAGCATTGGCAAGAATCTCATGCCTTTGGCTGCGATACAGTACTAACCAGAAGATATCGTCGGAGAAATTGAGCAGGGAGAGCAGCTGCACGATCAGAACTGATCACTCAGGAGGAATTAGTGTGGATATCCATGTGTACTGAGATAAATGAAATAGCTTAAGTTGCATATGAAGGTTGACATGTTTTCAGAAATGTTCTGCCCAAAAATACATGTTTGGCAGGGCTGAGTGTGAGACTGTTTTTCTCTGTATAGTCTGTCTATTTATTCTTTTATATTTTGATAATGCTTGTTATCTGTGAAATCATTTCTGTTGTAAAATATATTTGGGAATGAGATCAGCCACCCGTTTATGAATCCATGAATTTACATGTCAATAAAAGCAAATTGACTAATTATTAAATTTATAACATTTTCTTAGTGCCCCTTTGCGAGTTAGTTTTTCGAGGGCAGCGAGTTAGTTTTTCGAGGGCAACGGAGGGGAGGGATAGGCTTGAGAGCCTTAGAATATACTTGTTAGCAAGGTAGTTAAAATCGAGATTCTACTTAGGATCGGAAGGAGAGTCAAAGATCGTAAATAACATGATTCGTAAGATCTTGCTTTTCAATATATATGGACATAAATTCATATGTTTATATATTAAAATTTTACTAGAAATTTTTTAAATAGATAAATAGTTCCAACATAGAGAATAGAGAATTAAAAAGGTTTCATATTTTTCTTCTAGATGATTATTTGTTTTAGTATAGTTAATATGGTTCAATCAAGAGTTTAGAGATTAGATGCTTTTATATTAAAAAAAATACTTAGTCTTTGAAAGAAATAAAAAAGGATTAGATACTTATAAAATATAAACAAACATGTCAACTCACTCTATCAAAAAAATAGGCCAACTTACTGTATAAAAAAACAGACCTTCTTAAAAAAGGCACAAATGGATCTAACTTGATCCATTATTATAAACCTAATTGCAGTCATGATATAAAAGGCCTCCTTAAATCTAATGGCAATTGTGAGTCATCTTCTCCTTTATTCTCATTTTGTAACAAAACAAAAAGCATAGAAAATAAACAAAGTGAAGATATAGTTAAACTCATATAAATGGAAAACGGAGATCGAGAGAGAAAAAAAAGCTAGATCGATAGAGGAAATGAAAGTAGAGGAGATGTGTTGCAAACCACAGTGAGCCGAATATGGAATCGGAAGGGTCGACGATTTCACCCAATTCCACCGAGGTCAAGCACGGGTTGATATCGAGCATGGGTTAGCTCTTGAAGATCGTAAAGTCGTGCGATCCCACTTGCGATTTTAACTACCATGCTTGTCAGGTGGCTCTCAAGTCTTTCCTTTCTTTTCCCTCCAAAACCAAACTCACAAACAGATTCTTAAGGACAACCATGAGAGGGAACGCAATGTACTGGAAATCATTCTATTACTATAAAACATGAGCAAGATAAAGCAAATTAACTATGCCATTTGTGCAATTTAGACATAGCTTACCATATTGTCTGTCTTCAAGATTTTCTTTCAGTATAGCTCCTCTTGATCATCCAAGTTTTAAGATCTTTCATTTGGTGTTGCCTACTACAGTATACATATTCTTCTAAAACTAATTTCTCTACATACAAGCCTGGCTGGAAAAATACTTAAAGTTATATATGATAAGTCCATGATTAACTCATTTAAAATGAAGATATGCATAATTAAATTTGAAATTAAATATTAATTAAGAATTACATGTCCCTTTTATAAATGAGAGTACGAGATTTACTCACTATTACAAAAGTATACTCTAATTTAATATATAGCTGTAGAATGTGGTCATTTTAAAAATCTTCATCCTAGAAACTAGTATCAACTAGTAAATTTGAAGATATATTAAGAAATTAAAAATTAAAAAATTACTTCGTATAGATGACACTCACTCCTGAGGAAAAAGATTATGGAGAATGTCTCACATCTAAGAGTGTGAATATTAAGATGTAGGCTTGGATGTTGATATTTTTATATACATTTTAAATTTGAAGTCCTTAGTTATCTTCTGGGAGTTTTGGGTTAGTCCCATAGTTTAGCCCCCATAGTCTCACAATCTTAAAGAACTGGTCCATGTTATCAACTTTATCTAATTGTTGGTGATGTTGGCATTAGTTATTGGTTACTGATAATAGATCCTACATGGCATCATGCAATGCGAACCTGAGGAGAAAAAAAATCCTGAAATCAACCTTAGCATTGTTCTTGAAAATCAATACCTCTTTGTATACAACATTTTCCAGAGCCCATGGTTTAGTAAGAATTAATGGAGGTCACAAAGGATCTTATGAAACTAGATTTGACCTACCCAAAATTCTGTGGCTATAAAATCGTACATTGACTAATTACTTTACTGTGTACTTCATCATTTTTTACATTAAATAGTAGCGATCAATAACCAAAAAAAGGTTAAATTTGCCAAAGGATGATACAACTACACAATCCAATTAATAGTTGTGAATTTGCTTTAATAATATCTAGAGAACAAGCTGTCCATTTTCAACATAGGACATATATATTACGTAGTAACATACTATCATACTAGCAAATACAAAATATGTCATTTGAAGTCTGCAATATTTCTAAGTTGTGAAAACACATTAATAATATTAAACTTTCATGGTCACTATTTTAGGTTTATATTGTTTAGGAAAAGTAAATATCATCCGATCATATTATTCACAACCAAATGTTCATTTACCATGATGCAGCAAAATGGCCATGCTTGAATTTTCTTAACATCAACGATTTTTTTTAAAACATCAATCATGGATCATATCATAATAAATGAAAACCATAAGCTGCAAGTAAGTCAAGTGGTCGTTGATATGTTAGTGTTGTGTGAGAAAGAAAAGAAACAGAAAGAAGAAAGAAGAGTTGCAGAAGAAGAAGAAATCGTGGTTAGGGAGGGAAGAATTAAGTTGTGCGAGAGTTGAGTTTCAATGAATATTCAGTGCATTGAAATTATTCATAATCTTTCAATGGTTATAAACTAATATACAACTTTCCTAAAACAACTTCAACCAACTTAACTACTTTCTATAAGTGGCAACTCATCTAACTACTATAACTAGCTCACTTGATTACATCAATTAACATGCCCTCTTAATTAAGGAGTTGTTGTTCATGGTAGTAAGCATTCCATAGCAAAAAACAGAGTTGTTTTTAGAAGCTGAATACATTCACCATATCTCTCAATCTTTTGAACCTATCAACCTTGAGTGCCTTTGTTAAAACATCAACTTTTTGGATCTCTGTTGAGCAATGAACCATCTTGACTCTACCGTTATCAACTTGATCTCTTAGGAAATGGAATCTTGTTTCAATGTGTTTGCTCCTTCCATGGCTAATAGGGTTCTTTGCCAAGCTTATTGCTGATGTACTATCCACCCTTAGTTCGAAATTCTCAAACTCTCCATACTCCAGCTCCGTCATTAGATGTATCAGCCATAAACCTTGGCATGTGGCATTACATGCTGAGATATATTCGAGTTCACAGGTTGATAAGGCTACTACATCTTGCTTCCTTGAGCTCCAAGATATATGTGCACCAAAGATGGTGAACAAATAGCCTGATGTGCTCCTTCTATCTTCCTTGTCACCACACCAATCTGAGTTTGAGTATCCCACAAAACCTTACTCACAGTTCTGCTTTTGGTTTGGGAACAACACACCATAACATAAAGTTCCTTTGAGATATCTAAGGATTCTTTTTGCTGCAATCATGTGTGCCTGTGTAGGTTCGGCCATGTGTTTACTTATCACTCCTACTGCATAGGTTATCTCGGGCCTACTATGACAGATGAACCTGAGGCAACCCACAATATGTCTACAGAGTGTTGTATCTGCTTGATTTTCCAAACTTGCTTCATCCAGCTTCATGTTTGCTTCAACTAGTGTTGATGTAGGTTTACAGTTTTGCATTTGAAATCTGTCTAGCACATCTTTTGTGTACTTCCTCTGATGCATCACTATTCCCTTTTTTGTTTTGAGAAATTCTATGCCAAGGAAGTATGCTAACTCTCCAAGGTCTGTCATTTCAAACTCAGATTTGAGCTTTCTCTTCAATGCTAGGATTTCACTGCTCCCTGCGATAACCAAATCATCCACATAGAGACAGACTAGAATTAATTCTCATGTGCTTGTTAAGTTCACATACACACCATGTTCTACCTTGCACTTAGTGAAGCCAATAGAGGATAGGAATGAGTCAATTCTTTTGTTTCAAGCTCTTGGAGCTTGTTTCAAGCCATACAATGCCTTCTTTAGTCTTAGTACTTTGTTTTCCCCTGTTGTTGTTGTTGTCTCAAACCCAGGGGGCTCAATTATATACACTTCTTCTTCAAGAGACCCATTTAGGAAGGCACTCTTGACATCAAGTTGCCACAATTTCCAGCCATTCTAACTAGCAAGTGCAACAAATAACCTGACTGTTTCGAATCTGGCCACTGGTGCAAACACTTCATCATAGTCGTAGCCTTCTTTTTGCATGAATCCTTTGGCCACAAGCCTTGCTTTGTGCTTGGAGATACTCCCATCAGGTCTCAACTTGACCTTGTACAACCATTTGACTGCTATAGGTCTCTTATCATTAGGTAACTCAGCCTTTTCCCAAGTGTCATTTTTGTTGATGGCTTTGAGTTCTTCCTTCATTGCCTCAAGCCATACATTCTTATTAAGTGCCTCTTTGAGAGTGATTGGTTCAATTTCTCCTAAGAGAGCCAAGTGAATCAAGTCACCTTCATCAGTGATTACATCATCTGCAAACATTTCACACTCACTTAGCCTTAGTGGTAGGTGCCTTGTCCTTGTAGGTCTAGTTTCAGCAGCTCTGTTTTCTTGATTCCTTACTCTTGGAATATGATTCAATTCTTCTGAGTTCTCACTATTCTCTTGCATAGGAATCATAATTACTGATTTGTTGTTCTCATACTTCATGAGGGAATCTTTCCATAGGCTCATCTCATCAAAATACACATCTCTGCTGAACTTCACTTGATTAGTTATAGGATTCAGAAGTCTATATGATCTTGTTGGATTGTAGCCAACAAAAATCATCAATTCACTCTTGTCATCTAGCTTCCTTCTCATCTGATCTGGGATGTACCTATAACAAACTGAACCAAACACTCTTAAGTGCTTCACTGATTGCCTTTTTCCAATCCAAACCTCTTCAGGGATCTGATTGTCAAGAGCTTGAGTTGGACATTTGTTCAGTACATATGTTGCTGTAGTCACAACTTCACCCTAGAGATTATGAGGCAAGCCCTTGCATTTCAACATGCACCTTACCTTGTTCATGATGGTTCTATTCCTCCTCTCAGCCACTCCATTATGTTGTGGAGTGTATGGAGCAGTGACTTCATGAATGATTCCATGCCCTTCACACCAATCTTCTAGCTCTCTTGAATTGAACTCGCCTCCCCCATCAGTTCTGAAAATTCTTAAGAGTTTCCCAGATTATCTTTCTGCCAAGGCCTTGAATTTCTTTAGGTTATCAAATACTTCATTCTTTGCTTTGATTAGGTAAATCCACATCTTCCTGCTAAACTCATCAACAAAAGAGACAACGTATTTGTTTCCTCCAAGTGAGGGCACTTCAAAAGGTCCACATACATCTGAGTATACAACATTTAGTAATTCAACAGCTCTGCTTTGTTTGTGATTACTGAATGATGTTCTGGCCTGTTTGCTAGTTAGGCAATTATCACATACTGAGTTCCGAGTTTTAATTTCTGGAAGACCAATGACCATATCCTTAGTGCTTAACATTCTAAGGTCTCTGTAGTTGAGATGGCCATACCTTAAGTGCCAGAGCCATGTCTCATTTGAGGTAGTTTCTGCATTCAAGCATTGTGACTCTGCAATTCCTAGCTTGATTTGGAATGTTCTGTTACTTGAGAGTGGAGCTTGTAAGATCTTCTTCTTCAAGTTGTCATAGACATTCATAACTCCATCGTTCAATTCCATACTGAATCCTTTTTCATGTAGTTGCCCAAGACTGATGAGGTTGGTTTTCATTTTAGGGACAAATAACACATTTGTTATGTATACTTTGCTACCAGACTTCATTTTTAGAGGTATGTAACCTCAACCTTCAGTGATTACTACCATGTTGTCTGCAAACTTCACTTTGTTTCTCGTGCTTGAGTCAAAGTTCACCAACCATTCTTTGTGTCCAGTCATGTGGTTGGAGCAACTAGAGCCAAGATACCAAGTATCATTTCTTTGGGATCTGCACTCTGTTGTCATCATAAGTTACACAACTTCTAATGAGCAATATATTACACACTATTCATAACCTTAAATTAGCATGATTGATGATTCTTGGTGCCTAATTGACTTTGTTTCACATGGTTTAGTGTTTTAGACTTTATTGGACTAATATTCTTAATATGAGTTAATTTGGGATTATTTGGCCTGATTAAATCTATTATCATTTTCATATCATATTTGGCACCAATGGCATTTTGGGCATTATGGAAGTCGAGGATATGTGTTGAAGTGAAGATTGTATTTTTAATTTAGGAGTCGTTTTTATTGTAACTTAGCTTTGGGCCCATTGTTTAGGCCCAATTCAGTTTATGTGTGTTGGAGGGGTTAAATTCGGATTCCCCACTCCAAACACACACTTTAACTTTGCCTCACTTTGAAAAACACACATTTCAGTTTTCCCTCTTTTTGCTCTACTAGGGTTTCACTCATTCTTCATTTTCTCATTTTCGGTTTGCTCTTCCATTGCCATGGAAGGCTAAATTTCTGGACTAAGTTCCTTTGGTAATG
>NC_032026.1:7355144-7399738 GCF_001865875.1 Lupinus angustifolius | reverse complement strand
AAACCGAGGATTGAGTTGTGAACAAACGAACCAAATGGATTTAGCCGTTTTATTACATTGTTTAACTACTGTTTCTGAATTTGATTTATGTTCATACTATCCAACAACAAAACCCCCTTGTGTGTGTGAGTATAAGGTGTTTGAAGCTTTGCTTGAAAGATAATCCTTGGGAAACGACCTAGGAGTCACTTCCTATTATTGTAGTTTTAATTGTTATATTATTTGTATCGGGTACGACCTCGATCAACTTCTTAATCAAAGTCTTCATTGTCTTCCTTGACAAGATTTGCTTCTGATTCTTGCTTTCTTTGTTGTTGATTCTTGGTAGGTGTTAAGCATTCAGTTGAGTAATGCCCAAGCTTGTCACAATTATAGCACCTAACTTTCTTCATGTCAACTTTCCTCTTCAACCCTTTGAATTGCTTATAACCATATCTCCTATTGGATTGTTCTGGTTGTTCATAATTGTTGACATAGTTCTTTCTCCCTTTCATATCAGGATATCTTCCTTGATTTCTACTTGAATTCATTGCACAGAATCCTCCTTTCTTTGCTGTCTGCATTTGGAGAACTTGGTGTGAGGATCTGTCTATGATCCTCTCATTGAGTCTTTGTTCATGGGCTTCAAGTGACCTTTGAAGCTCCTCAATCTTCATATTTTCAACTCTTCATGATTCCTCAATAGCTACCACCACATAATCGAACTTAGGGAACACTATTCTTAGGATCTTCTCAACTATGGTTGCATCAGTCATCTTCTCACCACAAGCATTCATCGCATTTGCGTGTGTGATCAACCTAGTGAAAAAATCTGCAACTTTCTCACCTTCCTCCATCTGCATGAGTTCATATTGTCTCCTCATGGTTTGTAGTCGGATTTTCTTCAATTGTGCCGCACCAGCATAATGCTTTTCTAGCACATCCCAAGCTTCCTTAGCTGTTGTAGATCCTGCAATCATTTCAAAGTATGCATTGTCCACTGCTTGGTGAAGAAGGCAAATTGCTTTGCAGTCCCATTTCTTGTTTTGTTTATGTGCATTCTGTTGTGCTTCTGTGGCTCCTTCTTCTAGGATTGGTAACCCTTCCTCCACTATATCTGTCACATCTTGATATCCAAGTATTGCTTTCATCTGTATGCACCACCTAGTCCAGTTCTTGCCATCTAGTATAGGTAGTGTTGTGGCAAAGTGTCCAGTTGTTTGTGTCATTTGCAGCGGAAAGATGGTGATCTTCTTGCTAGCTCTGATACCAATTGTTAATGTTGCGTGAGAAAGAAAGAAACAGAAAGAAGAGTTGCAGAAGAAGAAGAAATCGTGGTCAGGGAGGGAAGAATTAAGTTGTGTGAGAATTGAGTTTCAATGAATATTCAGTGCATTGAAATTATTCATAATCATTCAATGCTTACAAACTAATATACAACTTTCCTAAAACAACTTCAACCAACTTAACTACTTTATATAAGTGGCAACTCATCTAACTACTATAACTAACTCACTTGATTACATCAATTAACACGATATTGTTCTCCAATCTTTTAAAGTAGTTTTTCAAGTACCTTATAATTTTTTGAGTCACTCAAAAGATTATTAGAGGCGTTTGGTAAATAAGAATTGAAGGTAATTTATAGCTTCTAAAAAAGGAACTTGTAGCGTTTGAAAATTATTTTTCACACAGTTATTTCGAGTAGCGTTTAAAAAATGAAAGTAATTTTCAATAATATGCTTTCCAATTTTGCCCTTTAGTATTTTAACAAATTACACTATATGCATTTTCAGAATATGTTGTGATAGATAAATTATTTTCCACTAAATTATTTCTGTGATGTATAAATTATTCTTGCTTTTCATTGTTAGGTGATTGCATGAAATATTTTCATATTATATCTTTTAACAACATATAGTGTCAAACTGTCAATGAAGAATATTATAAACTTATGTACTTAATTATTTTTTTAGAAAAATAAATTAAAATAAAACAAACAAATAAATAAAATATTACATATCTAATTATAACTAAAATATAAAAGTAAATGATTTCTTGTAAAATTATCTATTCATTTAATTACTTCAATTAATAAATAAAAATAAATAATGTATTTTTTAATCATTAGTTACAAAACTCGTTTTATCGAACAGCTCTAGTTTAGTAAGATACATTCACAACTATAAACTTCCAGCTATCTTCACAACTATAAGCTCACAACTACAAACTAGGTTTTGAGAGCCATTGTGGGCGAAAATGAACTAAATATAATAAGGACCACAATACATACAATAATTAAATTAAGAGTAGATTATACTGACACCTCATAAGTTTGAGTAAAATTATACAAATCACTCCTTTATTTTTTATAGCTACAAAAAAGCCCTAATTTTTATACACATGCATTACACTGACTAGCCATACGTCATAAATAAGTGCGACCTTTTAAAGAAAAATGATGATAAGTGTAATTAAGTTAAAAAATATGATATATTATAGAGATAAATTCAAAAAGTATATGATACATTTTTCATTATTTTGGTTTATTACAAAATATATCAGTAATTCTAAGGAGGTATGGTATAAATCACTTTTATACTATATTGTAACAAATAAAAATTAATAAAAATGTATTAACTCGTATACTATTTATACTTTTTTCTACAATATTACATATTTTGTTTAACTTGATTACACTTATCACTCATTTTTGTATAAAAATCGCATTTTTATTTCTCAAACAGACATGGTGAGTGTAATGTATGTATAGAAATTAGAAGAGTTTTCTTCGGTTTAAAAAATAGAAGAGTAGTGTATATAACTTCACTAAAATTTAGAGGTGTTAGTATAATTTACTTTTAAATTAATTAAACTTTATACAAAATGTGGTCTTTCAAGTTGATGTTTGGCTCCAATATGATAAGATGAGCAAAATCATTATGAAAACATATAAGTCTTTCCCATCTTGATCATTTAAGACTTATAGAAGTCTTTCCCATCCTGATCATTGACCAGCAACCATTTATTTTTCGCGACAAATAATAAAATGCAAGTCATGTCACGTTCCTGTCCTTTTTACGAGGAGAGTCCAACCGAATTTGACGTTGTTTGCCTTATAAATGAGGGTAAGATGTACCTATAAATGTAAAAATTTAAAAACAATCGATATATTATTTATTATTTATTTATATTAATTTTTTGAATAGTCAATAATAATAAAATATGAATGATGAATGTTTTATTGATAGTATATCAAATTTATACACTATCTATGTATACATTTTTTCATTTAAAATTAATTTTTTTTATGTTTTGTTTTCATATCAGGATTATCAAATTTAGTGAACATCATTGCACCAGAAAATGTTGAATTAACTGAACAGCAAGGAGAAGAGAAAGGAAATGCTCCATATACTGGCATTTAAAATTAAATTAAAATTAAAATAAATATTTTATCATTTATATAAATCATTTAACGGTTAAGTTCATCTTCGTCCACAAAATATTCTGTCTCCATATACTGGCATCATATGTTATAGGGTCTCTCAACAAATAACTCACCATAGTCTCAACAAATAACTCAAAAGGAAATGCTTAAATGATATTTTGGTCCTTTATCTTTTATAAGAATTCTATTTTCGACTTTTATCCTTTTTAGATTTATTTTTATCTTTCTTTTTGAAAATTTTCATTATCAAAATGAAATTTTTGTAAAAAGAATAAAGGATAAAAATAAATCCATATAAAGATAAATGGGTAAAAAGAACTCCCAAAAAAATTAAGGATTAAAATGTCATTTAAGCGGAAAGAAAAATTACCAAATGTCAAAAAAGATAGGAATAAAGTGGTAGAGAGAACAAAAATTCCAAAAATCTAACATAGAGCTAGAAAATTTCATCCAACAACCAATGAAAATGCACTTGCGTAAAATTATGGGTGCTCAGGAGTCATACTCACACACCCTAATAAGTCCTACTGTCCTACCTCCTATATATAATTACAGTTAAACATTCTTGCTCAGGAGTAGATTCCTTTTTTGGTAAAGACTCAGAACAATTTATTCCACTTAAATTAAATTTTTTTGGTTATTACACTTAAGTTATATTTAAATAGTTAAAACTAAAATTATTCAATCAAATTAAATGCATCTCTTAAAATAATTTATTAAATAAGTATTTTTAATTATTATTTGACTTTTCAAAAAAAATAATACAAATCAACATTAATTAAATACATTAATATAGTTTGTCTTATTGTTTATTAAAGTATCAATAAAGAGCTCTAGAGAGATGATGGGTGCCTTGGGGCTATGAGCCTATGACACTCCATATTATCCTTATCAATATTTTTACGTTTAACTTTTATTTTATTTTCTGAAATTAGTCTTTTTAAACTTTCTCAAACCTTTTAACATTTTTCCTTGCACTATTTGAATAATATACTTAAGGGTTGACACTCCATTACATACTTATTACACTTCTAGCAATTTATAAATATTAAATACTATAGTGAACCCATCTTCATATTGACAGCATATAATAATTATACATAACATGTAATTAAATTGGTCAAAACTGTAAAATATTGGATAAAACTAGTCAAAATTTGGTATGAAGATTAATTTTCATATTTTAAGAAGTGGCATATTACAGATTTGAATTTATGCTAATTGATAAGATAAATTTTAGCTCATTAACCCGCTCGAAAATTTGTGAAATTTAATTTAGTTGAAATAATAATTTGACATTAAACTCATGTCAAAACTCGACACGAGTTAATTTTAATGAGTCGAGTTAAGCTGAGTCAAGATCACTCCACTTCTTTCCACACCTAATTGATGGTAATTTTATATTAGGGTATGTGCTTTTCTTTTATGAAAAAGATGCTTTAACTTGCACTCTAGTTTGAATATAAGTGTATTGTAAAAGTGTGAAACATAATAAAAATACAATTAATATGTTTATTTGTTTAAAATTTTATAGTTTTATTTTTATTTATATTTAATTTCTTTATAAATAATTGTAGTCATTAATTTTTACTAGTTATAAGTTTTGTTATTAATTATCTCTTTTATAAATAATATACAAATAAAATTGTGTAAAAATTCATCAGTCAATATTACTTATCACTTGTTCCACCCTGGATAATTTCGGGTTGGTCCGAGCTCATCCCGGACGCATAACCTAAACTGAGCACCCTCATTCACCTACCAAGGGCGGACCAAACTCACTCCAAGTGTCATTAATGTCTTTGACTCATCATTAATGCTTATGACTCACTATTAATGCGTTTCTGACCTATCATTAATGCGTCGTTGACTCGCCTTTAATGCGAGCTGGCATTCCACTTGCCATGCCGCCAGCGAATTCCACCTACCCTAACACATCGACAATTACAAATCTACAGGGTGACTAAAGATTATCCGACACATCCCCATTGTACATACTATATACTAACCAATGGTCAGGCGCCATATTGGCCACTCCAAACTCTATAAATAGAAAACCCCCGTACAAGAAGTGTAATTAATTCTCATTCTTTCATTTATTACTTGTATTCATTGTTCTTGTTCTAACTTCACTAACTTCTCTTTTTTTAGTCTCTCTAGAAACCACATTCTGACTTCATCGTCGGAGAACCTTTTTAGGTACCTACCTGATGAGTCTAGACGACATTCCAACCAAGAATCTTGATTAATCCTACTCAACCGGACACTTGATATCGACCATATCCGATCAATACAAAAGAATATTACTTCTTATTTAAAAAATAGAAAATAATAATGTAGATAAACATTTAGGATGGTTAATAATTCAAAAATAAAAGGAAAAACGGAAGTTCTAGAAATAATTTTGAAGCCACCAACAAGATTCAACTTGAAGACATGGTGTTTTCATTTCACTCCTTCGGGAAATGTCCCACTTCTCAAAATGGGGTATCAATAAGTATACGAGAGGAGAAAAATGGAACTGGAAGAAAATACTATAAAAATAAGTAATCATGTAATATAAAAGAAGAGAAAAGGGAAGAGATGGGAAAGTAAAAATTAAAAAATGCAGAGTAGGAACTTGAAGAAAATACTATAAAAATAATTAATTAGTCAACATGTATGATTTTAACCAGAGAAAAAAATATCATCTCATGTATATATATACGGGTAACTTACTAAAAATATATATATATATATATATATATATATATATATATATATAAGATAAATAAATGAAATCATCTCCATTTGGGTTGAAAAGGAACAAATGTACACTGAAATCGTCCCAATAGGATCTGAAATAAACAAAGAGGAAAAGAAATGAGAAAAAAAAACAAACAGATTTGGAATTTCATACAACCATTAATTGTGGATAACCCACCGCCGGAATGGGAGATAACGGCGACAACGGCGGAACATTAAAAACTCTGTTAACATCGCTTTCCCAAAATCCAGTCCAAATAGAAGGCGTTAACGGAAGCTCATTAACACCTTTCATCTCCGTTACCGTTTCCATCTTTTTCTCTTTCTTCACCACCACCTTTACTTCTTCAACTTCCTCCTCCGCCTCTTCACGGCGGCGCTTCCTCTCGCCGTCACCGTTCTCCGCCGTAACTCCAACTTCAAGCGGAAAATTGAGAATCGCTTTTGAGCCACGAAACCTAAATGCAGCTCGATCGTAAGCTTTTGCAGCTTCTATGGCGGTGTCGAAAGTTCCGAGCCAAACCCTAGAACCACGCTTATTCGGGTCCCGGATCTCGGCGGCGAATTTTCCCCATGGTCTTTGACGAACTCCTCTGTAGTGTTTTCTCTCCTCCGGTTCAACCTTCTGAACCGGTTCCGGTTCGGGCTCAACGAACCGGATCCACTCGGTTTTCTTCGGCACTGAAATAACCAGCGACGGTTTACGACTCAGTTCAGGTTTCTTCTCCTCAATTAGGGTTTTCGGGGTTGCAACTTCAAGATCAGTTACTTCGAGTTTGGACTCGAATTCGAATTGGGGAAAATCGAATTCGCTTTCAAGTAGATTACCGAAGTAATGATTGAGAGAAACAGAAGAGTCAGAAGTTGAAGAAGATTGAGATTGAGATTGAGAGAAGTTAGGGTTTGGATCTTGAAATTGAAAACATCGTTTGTTTTGGTCTGAAATTGCAAGTGGAGAAAGTTCACCTAGGAGATGAAGTTTGATCCGGTTCAAAGCAGAAACTTCAGCTGGGTTCGACATCAGAACCGGGTTTTTCTAAATTAGTGTGAAGCTAAACCGGGTTTTTCTTTGATTAGTGTGAAGCTATACCGGGTTTGTTCGTTCTTCTTTGAAGAAGTATTAGGATTTGGAAATATGTGAAAGATGTAATGGATTTCGGAAGTGTGTGTCTAAGTGGAGTGGAAAAGGGGTATATATAATAGTGGAAGAAAGGTAACGTTTGAATGTTTTAGATACACTTTCAAATGACGTGCTGGGATGTTAGTAGGAAGCATCCTATTTTCTTTTCAAAAATTGTCATTTCATTATTATGGGATAGGGTTGAATTTTCTCCCATGGTTAGGACCACCTAGTAAACCTTGTTCCCTTATCTTGTTTTGTCCTTTGTCTAAATCAACTGCATCTGGCTTTTTAATTTTTATTTATTTTTCTATAATTGTATTTAACTTTTTTTTTTGTTGTAATACTAAGAATATTTCTCATCTTTTTAAGTAAAGAACTACTTCATTTTGAGATTCGTGAATACTCCTCCCAATAAGTATCGTTTTAAAAAATCGAACTCTCAATGAGACCTTACACTATTATATTAATGTTTTGTTAACTAATTTTACCTGCATGGTGACATACTGAACATGTCATCCTTAGTTAATTACCAAATTTTCACTATGTTTGTCCCTTCTGCTGTTGGAATCATAACAATGGCCCTCCTTTTGATAATTTAAAAAACTTTATAATAGATTATCTATTGTTATTTGTTTATGAAACGGTCTGACGCATTTTAACTATTATTCTTTTATATTGCACACACTTTGCTCTCCAAATTAATTTTTTGATCAAAACAAATGTTAAAGATAAGTTGTCCTGAAATAGAATGTAAAGCAATAACCTGATTTAACAAAAAAAAAAGCATTAACAACCCACCACCCAACCATGAATCTTGCTTAGTGATAAAATATATTTTAGGCTCAATATAATTAATAGGAGATAAGTAGTTAGTTTGTTATATTAGTTGATTATTTTGGTAACTAACAAGTTTTCTATAAAATGGTATTTCTTCTTTGTAAATCATTAATTTATTGAATCATTCATTCAATCAACTAAATGCATATTCTTTTCTTATTCATTAATTTCTAACATTTAAGCATATTTGTGACTCTGAAGCATCCGGCACCCACAACGGGTGTTCTTACAGCATGCATGGCCGCTAGAGGGATTCCATTCATAAATGAGTTTCCCTACTTATTTTATATTTGGTTACAATTTTTAACATTTTAAGAACATTCCCTCTAATAGATAATCTCTATTGTTTGCCTGGAAGCACTATAAGAACGAGTTATTGAATACGGACTAGTTCTTAATAAAAACGTATAAGAACAACTTATACAACCACTGAACAACATGATCAATATTCTTAAAAATTTAGTAATCCACAAGTATAGATAAGAGTAATATAAGTTATGGGTTTGAGCTGATGCAAAGGGGTTGGAGTAGATGACTATATATTTATGTTATGTAAACCTAATATAAAAAGGAGAACAATAGCTAAACATAAATTCTTATTCTATAATACATAATGGAAGCCTTTCAACGCTAGTTGGAATGTATGTACAATTGGTTGAACCTCGTTATTAAATCCATTGTGTTATTCGTTTTTCTCTATACTCTTTTACCATTTGATTGTTCGCTTGTTCCCAACAATTGCTATCAGATGGCTCTTAACTCATGTGCCAAATTCGAGGTGGGGAAGTTCGATGGAACTGGTAATTTCGGACTGTGGCAAATGATGGTTAATGATATGTTAGCTTAACAAGGTTTATCATAGGCGTTGCATGAGAATAAAGCAGATGGTATTAATCAACTGGATTGAGAAGAGTTAAAGGAGAAAGTTGCAGGAACCATACGACTATGTCTATCAGATAATGTGATGTATCATATTATGGATTTGACGTCAACAACAGAGGTATGAGAGACATCAGAGAAGTGATTCATGTCCAAGTATCTAACAAATGAGTTGTATTTGAAATAAAGACTCTATAGCCTGAAGATGAAGAAGGATACTGATTTGCAACAACATCTCAATACTTTCAATCAAGTGATCAATGACTTGCAGAAATTTGATGTGAATGTTGATGATGTGGACATCTTTATCAAATTCGTATGAACACTTGGTCACAATATTGACGTATGTGAAAGACTCAATCAAACTAAATGATATCAAACCTGCACTTTTGTTCCGCACTCAAAGAAAACAACATGTAGGGGAAGGGTCTTAGGACGATGGTCTATATGTGAAAGGGAACCAAACACGTGGGAGGATACAAGGCAAAGAGGTCATACTGAAGGGAAAAAACCATTCCAATGGCAGAACACTAGTAAAGTGCTTTAAGTGCAAACAAACTGGGCTTTACAAAAAGGAATGTCCCAGTGAATGGAGCCCTAGCAAGCCGGTAGGGATAAATGGAGTATCTACATATGAAAATGTTGCATAGAAAGATGACTCTGATTACAATAGTGAAGTTGATCTACTATCTGTATCATCAAATCATAGTGCAGATAAGTGGATACTTTACACTGGTTGTTTCCACCACATGACGCCAAAAAGAGAATGGTTCACCACATACATGACAAATAATTTTGGTTTCGTGTATCTCGGAAATAATAAAGCAAGTGAAATTATTGGCATGGGAGAAATTAGAATTGTGATAGATGATTGCATAGCGAAGACGATATGTGAGGTTAGACACATACCATATTTGAAAAATAATTTGATTTCTTTGGGGATATTGCAGGCCAAAAGATTTAGCTATAGAGCTTATGGGGAGAGTGATATTCATCGAGTATGCAAAGGTGCTCTGACTATGATGAATAGAGATGACAATGAAAACCGAATCCGGGGATACCCGCTCGAGCCCAACCTGAATTTAACAGGGAAAATCCGATGTGATTGGGTTCGGGTTTTACTCGGGTTTAATTTTCGGGTTTGGGTTTAGTATAGCAAAGACCATACCCTGAACTCACCACGAAGTAATGTAATTCAATTTAAAATTGAAAGTTCTATCATGTACTCATTGTTTTTAATTTCTAATTTTACTTTACATACTATTGGCTCCTCAAGCATGATACCATACTATCCTTAGTACATTTATTATTTTCGGGGGATGATATCTTTATTTTCAACCCTGTTGAGTTCGGGTTTGGGTTTTGAATTTCGGGTTTGGGTATGTATAAACCCGACCCTGATCTGCCCTATTACTATTCCTAGTTATGAAGGGTAAAAGGACTGCTGAGAACACTTATAAGCTATTAGCGAGAACAGTTTTAGGTGAGTTACTGGAGTGGTTGAAGAGATTTCAATTGATTCAGGCCATGATGTTACAAAATTATGGCACATGCATTTGGGTCATGCTAGTGTGCTTGGAAAATAAACACGAGCTAGTTTCAAGCCCGATCAACATAGGACATGGGACATTCTAGACTATGTCTACACTGATGTATGAGGACCCACGTAGGAACCATTCCTAGGAGGTCTTGGGTATTTTGTTACCTTTGTTGATGACTTTTCTCATAAGGTTTGGGTATATTTTCTGAAGCATAAGTCAGAAGGTTTTTCCAAGTTCAAGGTTTGGAAGGTAGAGGTAGAGAACCAGACTGGTAGAAAAATTAAATACATGAGATCGAACACAATGGTATGGAGTACAAAGACTCACAGTTTCAGAAATTCTGTCAGGAACATGATATTTAGAGGCAGTTTTCAATGAAGAAGACTCCTTAGCAGAATGGTGTTGCAAAGATGATGAATAGTACTCTTATAGAGAGGGCCATATGTATAAGACTGAATGTTGGTCTATCCAAAGGATTTTGGGAAGAGATACTTAGTATGACATGTTATTCATCAATAGATCACCATAGGCTTTATTGGATGGTAAAATTACAAAAGAAGTATGGACAGGTAACTCAATCAATTATAATATGTTACGCATATTTGGTTGTCCTGCTTATGTACATGTACCTAGTGATGAACTATCTAAACTTGATCCCAAGTCAAAGAGGTGTATCTTCATTGGATATACCAAAGGTGTGAAGGGGTTCAAGTTCTAGGACTCATTTTCCAGAAAAATGGTGTTGAGTAGAGATGTAGTGTTTGATGACGATTTCATAATGAAACAGTCAGTTTTGACAAAGGTACCCAAGCCAAATGGTGAAACTTTAAGATATAATATGATTCAAATGAGCAATGAAACAGTTCAAATGAATAAAGGCAAGGAACCAAACACTACTTCAAGTCAAGAACATGATGATTTTTAGGCGAAGAGTTCGGGTGTTCAGGAGTATCTACTTACTAGAGACAAGGATGGATGTCCTATCAAACCTCCAAAGAGATATGTCTTCAGTTGATCTCCCTATCACTTCAGGGGATCCATATAGCTTTCAAGAGGCTATAAACAACCAGGAGAGAGAACAATGGATGGGTGTCATGATGGAGGAGATGAAATGTCTACACAAGAACGAAACTTAGGAGCTTGTTTCATTGCCCCTAGACCATTGTGTGGTTGGGTGCAAGTGGGGGTACAAGAGGAAGCCATTAGTATCAAAAAAAGAAGGGGAAAAGTTCAAGACTCATATTGTAGCAAAAGAGTATTCATAGTAGAAGGGGATCAACTACAATGAGATTTTCTCCCCAGTGGTGAGACACATTTCTATTAGGGTAGTGTTTGCCTTGGTAGCCAGCTGGGATATGCACTTAAAATAGATGGATGTGAAGACTGCCTTTCTCCATGGAAAATTAGTGGAGAAAATTTACATGACATAACTAGAAGGGTTAAGCACAACTGGACAGAGTCATTTGGTTTGCAAGTTGAAAAAGTTTATATAGGTTGAAGTAGTCTTCCAGACAGTGGTACAAGCAGTTTGACCCTTATATATTGAAGCTTGGTTACAAGTATTATGAGTATGATTGTTGTGTTTATGTGAGAAGTCATGATGATGATTCATATTTTTTTTGCTACTTTATGTTAATGATATGTTGATTGTTGCTAATCATTTGAGTGATATCAATAAGCTAAAGGTCATCCTAGGTAAGGAGTTTCACATGAAAGATTTAAGGGATGCTTGGAAGATTCTTGGGATGGAGATTCACAGGGATAGAGGAGCTAGAAAACTACAGCTCTCCCAACAAAGCTATGTTGAAAAGATCTTAGAGAGATTTGATATGAGCAATGCTAAAGTATTGAGTACTCTATTGGCAAATCACTTCAAAATTTCCCTAGATCAGTGTCCAAAGATAGATGAAGAGAAGATGTACATGTCAAAGGTTCCATATGCCAATGTAGTGGGTTGCTTGATATATGTTATGGTTTGCACTATACTAGACTTGACACAAGTAGTTAGTCAAGTATGCAAATACATGTCTAAACCATGGAAGCAACATTGGGAAGCAGTCAAATGGATTTTCATATATTTGAAGGGGACTATAGGTCTTGGTATCATGTTTGACAATCAATAGAGTAAGCCTTCAGTTATTGGTTATGTTGATTTGGATAATGCATGAGACTTAGATGATAGGAGGTCTATAATGAGGTTTATCTTCACCCTTGCAGGTGGACCAATTATGTGAAGATCATTAGTTCAGTCTATTGTTGCTATGTTCACAACTAAAGCAGAGTACATGACAGTTGATGAAGCTTCTAAGGAAGCCATGTGGCTTATGGGGCTGGTAATTGAATTAGACATTGAGCAAAGTGGAGATTCGATGCATTGTGACAGTTAGAGTTATAGCGAAAGCTTAAAGATGAATATTATGGATATTTCTCATTATTGATCAAGGCATGAAAAAGCCTTATTTATAATACATGAATAGTTAAGAACTTAACAAACTTGCCTAACTAACTAACTAACAAACTAATAAACAGACGTTGTAAAACAATTTCAACCGGAGTTAAATGTGTAAAACGAGCCAATTACAAGAATTGTTCAACCAATGTCTCGCTTGATTTTCTAACCAGTTAATCGAACAACTACAATGTTTTTCGATTAACACTTACTCAGTTAATCAATTAACTATACACTTAATCAATTAACTGTTATTGTTGTTGTCTTGATTCTGGTTGGTAGCTTTGTTTTCCAATAGTCCCCCTCATGCTGGTGGTTAAATGTTAATGACTTCAACTTGATAATTTTATTTGATAACAATGTGATAGATCGGAATCTCGATCCTGATGTGATTGGATTTTCTCAACCACTTGATTATTTTCCTGGTTAGAAATCTTGACCATATTCCCATGATTTATACATGGTTTTACATTGTTGAAACTTTCTTGGTTGTTCCTGGTCATAGTATTCACTTTCTTGCATGAATTTTATACATTTTCTTGACAACATTTTTAATCATCTCTTTATAAACATGACCTTAGAAACGGGTTATAACAATCTTCAAAACATGATCACAATCTTGCATGGTACTTAGTCTGAGATGTGTATTTGTTCTTCCATTTCTTCCATTTGTCAATGTAAAAGAGATGTATATTTGAGATTGAAGCCCCTCTTTGAGGTGGAGTCTTTTATTTACGAGTTCTTGAAGAACTTTGATTGTTCTTGATTGATCTTCCATTTGACTTCACTTGTCCATCATAATATAATATCACATGCTTCCTCTTTAAAGGCTCGTAATATTTTAACACTGCCTTCATTAAATTTCTTATTCAAAGGCCACCAAACTTTAATTCTGTAGCCAATTAGATCTTTAGCATCACTTTCACCTTCCTTTGCTATGCACTTAGCCAATCCTCCAATACTTTTTCTTTTCACCTTTTTAGTAGACCCTGTGGACGAGCCCTGTTGATGAAGGGTAATAAAGTTTGGGTAGCATCCTCTCTTATGTTCTCTATTATCTTCAAACAATTGTTGACTGATTTTGTAGTTTCCTCAGCCTTGTAAACAAAATAACCCTCTAATTATTTCACTGGTTGATTCTCTAATCCACCTGAGTCAAGGAAAGCATTCTTATACCCGAAGAAATCCAAGGAAAGTTCAGAAAGAATGGTAACGAGTTGAAGAGGAATATAATAATTTTAGAGAATGTGCAGCGGTGACCAAAGTCTTCAGGATGAAGGCTCTGATACCATATTGCGAAAACTTAAAGATGAATATTATGGATCTTTCTCATTATTGATCAAGGCATGAAAAATCCTTATTTATAGTACATGAATAGGTTAGAACTTAACAAACTTACCCAACTAACTAACTAACAAACAAGCTAATAAACACATGTTGTAAAACAATTTCAACATGTGTTAAATGTATAAAACGTGCCAATTACAAGAATTGTCCAACCAATGCATCACTTGATTTTCTAACCAGTTAATCGATTAACTAAAGTGTTAATTGATTAACACTTACCCATTTAATCAATTAACTATACAGTTAATCGATTAATTGTTATTGTTGTTGTCTTGATTTTGCTTGGTAGCTTTATTTTTCAATAAGAGTGCTATCTTCTTGGCAAAGAACCAGGTGCGTCATGCTAGGACAAGACATATTGATGTGAGATTTCACAAGATCAGAAAGTTGATAGCTTGTCGGCATATACTTTTGCAGAAGTTTCACACTTTAGAAAATGCAGCTAATATGTTAATCAAGCATGTTACCGTGGACAAGTTCAGACATTGCCTGAGCTTACTAAACATTCATTGATGCTAGACTATGGAGTGCCCCTACCCAATGGCGGAAGATGGAGATTGACGATATTCGCCAAGGTGGAGATTATTGTGGAATGACTCATATTCTCTAGATAACAACAATACAAGTTATGGGCTTGAACTGATGTTAATGGGTTGTGGTAGAGATTTATATATTTATGTTATGTAAACCGAATGTAAAAAGGAGAACAATAGCTAAACTGAAATCCTTATTCTCTAATACATAATGGCAGACTCTATGAAGCACAAATACAGATACGTGTGTCGGATACGATACGTATCCGATACGTCGACACACATTTTTTCTAAAATACAGGATACGATACGTTCAAGGATACGCGTATAAAATAATAAAAACACATAAAATATGATAAGATTATAAGTGTAAATCAAAATATACAAAGTAAAAAATATAATGGAAATTGAAAATCATTGCCCTTCGTAACAAATCTATCTTATCCTATTTTAATGAAAACAAATCTTTTTTATCCTATTTTATTGAAAACGAATCTATATATCCTATATTTTACTGAAAATGAATCCATATATCCTATATTTTATTGAAAACGAATCGGATACGTGTCTTAATATTTATTTATTTTAATTTTTTTTTTAATTTTTGGATACTCTACGGATACGTATCTTTCTTGAATCCGAGCGTATCCGTGACAGACACCGACATGTGAGAGTGTTTGACGAATCTGTGCTTCGAAGATGGTAGTCTCTCAATGCTCCTAGGACATAGACACAATTGACCAAATATCATTACCAAATCTCTTGTCTTATGCTCTTTTCTTTATAATCTTTTAATATTTAATTGCTCGTTCCCAACAATTTTATATTTGGTTGCAATGTTTAACATTTTAAGAAGATTCACTCCAATGGATAATCTCTATTATTTGCCTGGAAGCACTATAAGAACGAGTTATAGAATAGGGACTAGTTCTTAATAAAAACGTATAGATCACCTTATTAAAACCACTGAACGACATGATCAATGTTCTTAAAAATTCAATAATCCACAATTATAGATACTGTTAGCAACAATCAACCTCATCTATCTATTCTATTAACAATATAATAAAAAAAACGCCTTCATGCTACATGTTACATCCTCCTCACATGTTTTCCCTTCATGTCACATGTCACATTCTCCTCACATTTTCTCATCTTAAAATGTTCTAAGTTATTAAAAAAACAAAAAAAACAAAAACTCATTCATGTCACATGTTATTACTATGTACCTTCCCACACTATCCTTACTTTTTATATATTTTATATGTTAATAATTTAATATTAATTAGCGATTGGTCTATGTCGCTACCCCACCAAAATTGAGTGTTTACCGTACCTATGTTTTGTTATGTTAAAATGTAATAGACATTGAGTATTTGATGAGATTGAAATCATTTTTCACATCCAAACTATTTCTTTACACTAATCTATGTATATTATTTAACGTTTACTATTAATCTAATAATAATTGCATTGTTACACCTTATCAAAGTTTTGTAATACTTTTCCAATTGAATTTTAATATTTCAGATTCTTTGAATTTTAATTTTTCTCTATTATAATTGAAAAATCAAATTCCAAATTGAAGTTTTTTATAATTTTTAAATATATTTTTAATAAAAAAACTCATTTAGTATCATGATTTGATTTCCATTTTTTCATTAAAAAAACGTATTTAAAATTGAAAAAATCATTTCATTTTCTATTAATTTTAAAATATTTATTTTAATAAAAATAATATGATATCATGTTTCAGACTTTCACTTTGTTATTTCCATTAGAAATTTCAAATTAAAAATTGTCATTTCTTTTTCCTATGTGATTGAATATGCAAATACACAGGTAAGATGTGTATTCTTAATAATGTGAATGTATAAGTAACATGTTGTTTTAACTATGTGATTGCATGAGTAACATGTGTTTTTTTAGTAATGTGAATGTACAAGTAACATGTGTGTTTTTAGTCATACGAATGCACGTGTCACATGTGTGTTCTTAACCATACGAATACACAAGTAACATATGTTTCTTAACCATATAAATGTACATGTAATATGTGTTATTAATCTTACAGCAAAGTAGTATTGCCCCGTGCGTTGCTGATGCACGGGTATCTTACTAGTTTAAAGTTTTAAAGATAATGAAGTGAGAATTTACTTTGACCCCTCAAATTTTTTATGTACTAATTGCTTCTTGAAAATTTATAACACTCAAAATGGTATCCAAAGATATGAGATGTGAATCAATAGTTATTTTCATTAATTTTATGACTAATTTTTTGATATTTTATCTCATTATATTTCAGACTATTTTGACTCGTATTCATGATTTTGAAATTTTATATTTTCCCATGATATACAAATATATTTGTAAAGTGAATATTGAATGAAATAATCTGATTATAGATAGAGCTGTTTTGGTAAGAGAAGATCAACGGAAAAGACATGACAATTTGTTACATTATATTGTTAAGCTAAAATTTGGCTGTAACGTGCAAGCAAAGTATTAGTTTAAGAAAAATACAATTACCTTTATGTGTAATGCTGCTTGAAGACATGATTTTGCTTTTGTGCTAAGAGTTATGGACGCAAACAAGAGAGAAAGAGAATGATCAAAAAGAGGGGCGTCTTGAAAGGTTACCCTTCTTACTTTCTTTTCATGTTATTTCCCCCTCATTGGAAGGTGATCTCTCATGATTAGAGTATTGTGTAAAAATAGGGTACTATTATTATGTCTATCATTTTTCAATACACGATTTAAATAAATATCTGACTATTTCTCCCAGTGTCAAATAGTTTTTAAATAAAACTTTAATTTTAACTTTAACTTACTACTAATTTATCACGAGTCAAAGAAATATCATTTTGTCATGAGTATATCAATTTTGTAATCACAAATCATTTGTATTATTATTTTCAAAGCAAAATTATGAATACTTTTTCAAATTATTTATTTAAATGAAATTATTTAAAATTATGTATCAACTTAAAGAGAACTAAACAAATTATTTACATTTTAGTGTTATATACTGTTTACAATTATATGAACGCTTAACTCAATTGATTTTTTTAAATTATTATTTATCCACATATGTCACATTTTGGTTAATCATCCAATTTTTTAATGAAAGCGGTCGACAAGTTTTAAAATTTTGTTGCATATCTCATATTATGTGGCAATACCTTATGCGTGTTATTAATTGCATTGATGACACACATTACATTACATGATGTCACATTTCTTGTCATATCCATTTTATTTTAGAATATAAAATTTGTATACTGACAGTGTAAAGATTTATACGAATACATAATACCATTTATCATTCATTTGGATTATTTATTTTTAAAAAGCCAACAATAATTAACATTAATGGTGAATGATATAATGACAGTCTATAAATTATGTACACTGTCAGTACATACATCTTTTTATCTTTTATTTTAAAGTGACTAATCTTTTTTAAATAAATAAAACATTGGTTGCCACTTGTCAGGCCATATTCCCCACATGTGCTATCCCCATGTTTCCTAAAAAATTGGCTCTAACTGGAATATGACACATGCCCTGAATATAAATATTAAAAAATTCAATTGACTTGGACTGGTCCATGTTTGACCAATTATAAAGATGTAAACATTTTATTTGATCGATTGTAGTTAAGTTAGTATATTTTTGTGGTATAACTAATAATATTATTTTAGGTAAGAAATTAATCTATTTTTGAGTATGTAAATGTCTTTCTTAATAAATATTACTCTCAGCGATCAAACATTTGACATTTAATCTAGTACAATATCTTAAAATTTAATGAGATTTCACACTGTTATATCAACGTATTGTTAGTCCTTAAGTTAGAATATAATTTTAAAACCATCTTGTTAATCCTTAAGTTAGTATATAATTTTAAAACCATTTAGGTATGGGTAAATAGTTTGAAAATGTCATTTAAATAAATTAGCCATCGAAATTTGGATATATGGTAATGTCTTCACCGCCTCCACCACCTCTTGCTGACTGAAAACGTTTAAAAACAATCAGGTAATAGGCTTAAGAACACCACGAACCATTCAAATTATGCTTTTTCATTATAAGGAGAGAGCACTATTTTTGTTTTTGTTTTGCTCAGGAGCTTGTTTCTAATATACTTAATTAGTTGAGATATCACAAAATTAGATAATAATAATGTTTAAATAAATGAAAGGTGATGAAGTATTCAATAGTTGTTGTATGTTTATAAGTCACCCTAATTTGTTCGGGTCTTCAGGCCAGTTTCAACCACTCCATTTTTAATTAATAGCATGGGGCCACAAGAGCATCCTAAAATATATATAACTAGGCCTAAGTTCTTGCCAAGTCTCAAACACGATAAAAGAGAAGTTATAACAAAACAAAATAGTAACACGTTGTATATTGAAATCTGAGCTTATTATACATAATCAAAGAGTGGAAACAATCTTATATAAATATAAGTGAAGTTCGATTCCTGAGAGCGACACTGGTTGAGAAGGACAACTACACATTCCGAAAAAGATTACTTCTATATTTTTGGAGTGAAAGAATACCATTGTTACTACCACAAATCTTAAATAAGTCTAGATGACATGGATTTACGATCTAATGAAAGAGTTAATATAAATTATCATCATAAAATATGTTTCATAATAACATAAAATTTGATTCGTCTATGCTTTAATATTTTATTATTAAACGTCTTGCTTAGTTGACCTAACTCGTCATGCAGAATCTTTAAGGTAGAGCTTAGTCTTTGACGAGAGATGATGGGGTGACAAATTCAATACCTGAAGATTGACGTATTCATCAATTATTGTTATTATTATATATTTAAAGGGGAGAGCTGGGTCTTTAAATTAATTATCTTACTACTAACTTTCTTTCTTCAAATTAGTTAATGAGCTGGGTCTTTAAAGCTTAATCTCATTACAAATCTTCAATGCATCAATTCAAAGAAAGTAATGAGCGTGTCAAATTTCAAAGTTGATCATTGTTATTATTATTTTTGGTACTACCAACAAGGATATCCCTCACCCTTTTATGTAAGGAACGAATCCTTTTTGAGTGCGTGCTTGTCTCTCCCAACAAGTGTCGCTAGCAATAACCGAACTCATTACCTTTTGGTCATCATGGGGATCTAACGAGACCTTATATCACTAGACCAACACGGTATTGATTCATTGTTATTATTTTGATCGGCAACAAGTCTTAAAAAGATGGCATCCTCATGAAACAAAAAGAGATGATTGAAGGAAGAAGAAGATGTGAAACAAAGCTTTGAACATTCACCTCAACAGCAACACGAAAAGAAATGAAAAGAATGGGATGATCTCTTAATTAAGCATCCAAACTTTTTTATTTTTCCTACTCTTCAGTGAATAAGAAGAGTCAAACATATATAACCAAATGAAAACAGAAAACCAAAAGAAAGAAAAATGGTAACTTTCCTAAAAAAGAAAAACCGCCAAAACAGAATAACTACCCTAACTACCAAAAGTTATCAGAAAAGGAAAGACTGTTAAAACACAGAAATATGCCCAAAGAATTCTAAACTAAGAGATCAGATTGATTCTTCTCTTTATTGGATTCATAATTCAACACGACCCCACAAGCTTGAAGGTGGATATTAGACATTCCAAGCTTGGAGATAAAACGATTGAATGGTCCTTTGTGTAAGGCCTTTATGAGGCAATCTGCAAACTGCTTTTCTGTGGGAATAGGTAGGAGATAAACTTCACCTTCTAGCACTCTTTCACGAATGGAATGACAGTCGATTTCGATAGGTTTTATCCTCTCATGGAAGACTGGATTAGCTGCTATGTGGAGAGCAGATTGGTTGTCACAATAGATCATGATGGGAGTGACATTAGAGACTTGTAAATCAGGGAGGAGATAACTCAACCACCTTGCTTCACAACCAGCCAAGGCTAGGGGACGATACTCGGCTTCAACAGAGGATCTAGATACAGTCTTTTGTCTCTTACTTTTCCAAGAAATCAAGGCATCGCCAATGAAGAAACAGAATCCTGTAGTTGACCTTCTAGTATCAACACATGCCCCCCAATCAGAGTCACTAAAACCAGTTAACTTTGTTGTGTCGAGCAAGGAAATAAAGACCCTGTCCAGGGGAATTCTTAAGATACTTGACAATTCTCAAGGCAAGTTCATAATGTGTATCAGTAGGATTTGCAAGAAACTGGCTTAAATGGCTAACTGAGTATGAGATGTCAGGCCTTGTGTGAGTGAGATAGATCAAATTTCAAATGAGTCTTCTATGTTTGCAAGGATCAATGAGAGGATGACCATAGTTGCCATACAGTTTGGTATTGGGATCCATAGGAGTTGAGCAGGGTTTGGAACCAAGAAGACCAGTATCTCTTAGGAGATCCAAAGTGTAGTTTCTTTGGCAGATATTGATTCCTCTAGCAGCTCTAGCAACTTCAATTCCAAGGAAGTACTTCATCTCACCCAGATCCTTGATGTTAAATTGCATGTTCAAAAAATCCTTGAGTTGATTAATTTCTTGCAAGTTATTGCATGCAACCATTAAGTCATCAACATACACAAGAATTATAGTGAAATTATTGTCAATGAATTTAGTAAATAAAGAGTAATCAACCTTGGATTGCGTATACCAAAATTTTGACAAGGTGGTAGTGAGCTTTGCGTTCCATTGTCCGTTGGCCTGCTTCAAACCATAGAGGGATTTTTGGAGCTTGCCTACCAATGCTGGATTCTGAACAGATAAGCCCAAAGGAGGCTTCATATAGACATCGTCCAATAAATCTCCATGCAAGAAAGTTGTGTTCACATCTATTTGATGGATATGCCAATCTTTAATAGCAGATATAGCTAGCATAGCTCCAATTGTTGTCATTTTGACAATATGGCTAAATTTCTCAAAGTAATCAAGTCCAGCTGTTTGAGTATAACCTTTCGAAACTAGCCTAGCTTTGTATTTTTCTATAGTCCCATCAGAATTATATTTAATCTTAAAGATCCACTTACACCCTATGGCCTTTTTATCTTTAGGAAGCTTGGGAAAAGTCCAAGTGTGATTATCATTAAGGGCCTTAAGTTCACAATCAATAGCTAATTTCTATACTTTATAGCCTCTTTGTAGGAATAAGGCTTAGTGTGAGTGTTTAGGTTCAGGACAAAGTGTTTGTATCTGTTGGAAAGATTATCATAGGACATGTAGTCTGAAATAGGATATTTGGCACTACGCTTGTTCAAAACAGAGGCATCTAAAGATAGCAGGCAATAGTAATCTTGCAAATGAGAAGGTGGTCCTTTAATCCTAGAAGATCTCCTAAGATCAGGGGAAGGCTCATTATGAGGGAGAATTTCAGCAGGATGTTCAGTATGCTCACTATTGGCATCATAAGGAGCATGCTCATCATCAATAACAACTTCATTTTGTGTTAACTCAATATCAACAATATCAGCATTCCCGATGTTCTCATTTTGTGAAGGATAATTAAGTAAATGATCATAAGACATGTAAGGAGAAATAGGTAAAGGAAATTCATTTGCATTGTCATTTGAAGAGTTAAAGACAAAAAGGAAAACATGCTCATAAAAGACAACATTTCTAGAAATGAATGTTTCCCTATTCTTCACATCAAAAACTATATAACCTTTTGTGCCAGTTTTAAAACCCAGGAAAACACATATTCTTGATCTAGGATCAAGCTTCTTCCTATGAGCACCAAGGGTAGAAGCAAAACATAAACAACCAAAAACTCTTAAGAATTAATAAATTGGGATCATGCTTAAACAACATCTGATATGGTGAATTTTGAGACAAGAATGGACTGGCTTGTCTAATAATGAGGTAAACAACATGACTAACAACATAACTCCAAAAAATAATTGGAAGAGAATATTGAAATAAAAGAGCTCTAGCCACTCCTAAAATAGGTTAGTGTTTTCTTTCAACTATCACATTATGTTGGGGGAGTTTCCACACAAGTGGTTTCATGTGAGATCCCTTTTAGGCCATAGAACTCACTGAGTTTGAATTCAGGGCCATTCTCAGACCTAACACATTTTGTCTTGGTCCAAATTAATGAAATTCTTCAACAGAGTAGGAGCCTCAGACATAAGTTTCATGAGATAAATCCAAGTATGCCTAGATTTATCATCTACAATAGTAAAAAAATACCTATGTCCACCTATAGAAGGAACAGATAAAGGATCCCATATGTCAACATGGATAAGATCAAACATACTCAAGGAATCAGAAACACTTTGTTGGAATGGCAATTTCTTTTGTTTAACATAAAAGCAAGTGTCACAAGGTTCAACAGAAGTTTTTAAAGAAATAAAAGGAAACTGTTTTTGCGTAGCTATTAGTTTGGCATGAGATAAATTTCCTAATCTTTTATGCCATACATCATTCTTGTAAGTATTGAAATGGATTACATAGGGAATATCAGTAATCAAACTATTATTGTTAACAATGTATAATCCATTCCTAATATCAGCTGCACCAATCATCCTCAAGGTATTCTGTTCCTAGATTAAACATTCCATTTTAGAGAAAACTAACTCACAATTGAGAGAAACAGTTAGCTTAGAAACATATATGATATTGAATTTGAAGCTATGTATATAAAGAACATTTGAAATATAGAAATCATTGGAGAATAAAACAGTTCCAGAGATGGCAGCTATGACATCACTTCCATTGGGTAATTTCACATGTATTGGAGGAATATGTCTAAAAGATTGGAAATTTGTCATTGAGTAGCACACATGATCTGTGGCACTAGTGTCAAGAAACCAATATTTTGATATAAACAACCATAAGGAGCATGAGCCATACCTGAGAGGTTTGAACTAATTTGATTGGTGGTATGCAATGGTTGAGTATTGTTCTGCTTCATCAGGGTTAATATGGCTTGTTGTTGATCTAAGGTAAAAGGCATAGATCTTGAATCTTTCTGATTTTCCTCATCATAATTGTTGTCATTGGCACCATTCTCTTCATTACTAATGATATTATTAACATTGTTGTTGCTGTTAAAGCTTGAAGAAAATCCATGCATTTTGTAGCAAACTTCAACTGTGTGGCCTGATTCTTGTACTGTTGCTTCTCCCAAAATAGTTTCATCTTCTTCTTGAATTATTTGAATTAGAGCCACGAAATACCCTTCCTCTAGATCTTCCTCTACCATAAGATTCTTCTGCGTTACTTGTCAATATTTTGGGCTCTTCATAAGGTGTGATGAGCTGTATTTCTTGTTGAACAAGCAAGGAGAATGCTTTATTTATACCAGGTAGGAGCTCCATGAGTATGATCTGGGATCTTACCCCAGATTATTGCTCATTCAATCCCTTTAAAAACCTGATAACATAGTCATTTTTCCTGTATGCTTTCACGATTGGAACTACAGTGCTTTTACATTTGAACTCACACATGCATGATGGTATAGGCCTAAAGTTGTCTAACTCTTGCCATAGTCACTTCAATTGAGTATAATAGGCATCAATTGATATATTTTCCTGTCTCCGACTGTAAATATCTTCTTGCACCTCACATATGCGAAAAATGTCTCCATGGTAGTATATCTCCTTGAGATCACTCTACACCTCAAAAGTCATTTCAAGCCAAAGCACACTTTCTACATCAGATGGATCCAGGGATTGATTTATCCAAGACAACACCAGAGTATTGCATCTGTCCCAGATGGCAAACAAGGGATCATCAATATGAGGTTTTGGTAATCCACCATCAATGAATTGGAGTTTATTCTTGGTTGTTAAAGCCATTGCCATAGCTTTTGACCAAGAATGATAATTTCCTCCTTTCAAAGGAGGAGATACAAGAGTGGAGCCAGGGTTCTCACTGGGTTGTATAAAGTATGTGCTAGATGGATCACTCAAAATGATGGTAGCCATAATATGGAAAGAAAAGGGGATGTGGATATTGAACAAAGATGAAGGCAATGAAGAAACAGAAACGCAGAAGAGCTTATAGCTCTGACACGATCTTAAAAAAATGGCATCCTCATGAAACAAAAATAGATGATTGAGGGAAGAAGAAGATGTGAAGGAAAGCTTTGAACATTCACCTCAAAAGCAACACGAAAAGAAATGAAAAGAATAGGATGATCTCTTAATTGAGCATCCAAACTTTTTTTATTTTTCCTACTCTTCAATGAATAAGAAGAGCCAAATATATATAACCAAATGAAAACAGAAAACCAAAAGAAAGATAAACAGTAACTTTCCTAAAAAGGAAAAACGACCAAAACAAAATAACTACCCTAACTACCAAAAGTTACCAAAAAAGGAAAGACTGTTAAAACATAGAAATATGCCCAAAGAATTCTAAACTAAGAGATCATATTGATTCTTCTCTTTATTGGATTCATAATTCAACAAAAAATAATATTATTAAATATGTACTAGGGGTATAAGGATAACACTTGAATGTGACAAGGTTGGGAAGTAGAAACATAAAGACAATGAGTTGTGTTTAAAAAAGATAAGTAAATTCAAGACAATTTCATTTGATATTTATGGGGATTGACTAGTTAGAATAGAACAATGTAAACTTACCTTGCTTGCTTTACATGATCTTGATGAGATTGGAGTAGCTTTAAAGTTACAAGTAAGAGAGAGAACATGTCATATAAGACTTTAATTTAAAAAGGTATGCCTTGTTTAACATATTCCAGGCCAAGTCTTACATGTTGTCTGTTTAAGTTTTTTAGATCTAGCTCTGATATGTTTAAGAGTATTATTTCACCTCTTAGCTTATTTAAAAGTCTGATATAATATAAGATATTTAAATAGGTTAATAGACGTTTAAATAAGTCAATCTTAAAGGACAAATAAAACTTCCCAAATTCTCAATGCCAAATTGCCAATGGAATTTTATATTTATTTATTTTATGTTTATATTATATAAAATAATAAATTATATAGGTTATTCTTTTTGGCTTAATAAGTTTTTTAAGAATTTTGTGTTAGACCTATTTAAGTTAAATAAAATTTTGTGAAGTCCAAACCTAATCAATTTATTAAAAAGCTTGGTTGACTTGGCCTATCATAAACCACATACTACACTCCTAATAGGTAGTCTATTTCCACCCTTGGTTAGAACCAGTAAAATAACTAGTTCAAGTAAGCTTTTACTCAAATAATGCAATTTAGAAAGTTGAGTAATAAACTAAAAATACAGAAAACTGAGTAACAAACTAAAATTAGAGAAAGATAAATTTCAGTTTTTCTTTCTTTTTCCCTAACAGTAACAAAGAACATACAAGAAACTTTTAATGTGTCCAATGTGAGAAGTAAAAATCACGGGCACAAGCCAATCAATCAAGCTCCACTATGATCAAAATAGGAATACAAGAGTGTCTAAAAAATACAGCACAAAACGTGCTCAACAATACGGCATACAACACAACAACAAGCTTGGAAATGAGAACACAAAATTGCAGAAAAAAATAGCCACTATTTTGGCTCGTTTTCTACCACCTTGGACAACTTCTCCCTGATCCAACTGTTCAAATGAAGTACCATAAGCTGTGAACCTGTTGTCCAAATTTCAGCCTGATCCAACGGTGAATGAAAATACAGTCGCAAATCTTCCATGTCTGCTCTGAGTTCCAGCTATTTCTTTCAACTTCTCTCACTTTTCTAATGTCTCATTTTGCCTAAACTGACTTCACACACTTGCCACATATGACCCCTATCAATTAGATTAAGTGAGAAAGTGAGCTTTTCCCATTGAGTCTTTCTCCAATAGGAATGGAGCCCAAACCCAACAATTCAACTCATTGATCAGGTTGAAAGATCAACAAGTGAAGGTTAATCGATATTATAGAGCTTGATAAATTTTGGAATTAAGACCAATAGATGATAAGGATAACCAATATCATAGAGCTTGATGAATTTTAATTATCTTAATTGCTTTGAGAGTGTAGTTTATTTTGTGTTAACACATTTGGTTAAGTTAAGATAGATCATCTTCAGAAACATAATTAGTTGATAACAAAGAATGACCAGTATCCATTAGCATTATTTGTTAGCGTTCCTCATAGGTTCTAGCAAGTTGAGGAAATTATTATACGCTGGATATACTCTATTGAAGTTTTCATTGTTATTTTGTTGAATTTCCCATCATGAATGTGCTTGATGTCGTGACCCGATTTTCGGTTGGAAGACCGGCCCTGCAACTTAGGAAGAGGCGAACTCAATTTCTACATCTCCCGGTAGATTTGGAGTCGTCACTATGTTTTTTGCGGTTAAAACGTAGAAAACTCTCTAATAAGACCAATTAGGATAATTTGGTCTTTTGAACTTGAGATTCTAAGCTCGAGAGTCGATTACGGATCGAGGAACTAATAGCTTAGAGACGGTGTTGGTCGTAGACCTTCTTCCCATTTTCAGAGAAGTTAGAGACGACTCGAACCATAATATTACTATAAAAATCCCATAATTTATTAAGGTAAAAGAGGTTTTGATTATATTTTTTATATGAAATTAATAGGTTAGAGACGGTGTTGGTCGTAGACCTTCTTCCCATTTTCAGAGAAGTTAGAGACAACTCGATCTATGACCTTACTATAACAAAATTTCGTTATTAATTATAGAAATAAGATGGTGTTGCATCATTTTGTAATTATGAAATTAATAGATTAGAGACGGTGTTGGTCGCAGACCTTCTTCTCATTTTTGGAGAAGTTAGAAACGACTCGAACCATAACTTCACTATAAAAATTCCATAAGATTGAAAATTATTTAAATTGATAATTAACTTATCCAATGCTAATATTTATTATTTATTTTTTGCATGAAATGATAGTATATGAAATGCAAATTTGAATGATTTTTATGTTTTTTACACACACGAACAAAATTTTAGGTAATAATGAATGTATGAATGATATGTATTTTGATTGATTTTTTCGATTAGTTGAACGTATGAATGAATGCTATATTTTTAATGAATGTTGTAATGATTATTTTTATATTTTTTATAAATTAATGAATGATGGTTTTTTATGAATGTTTGAATGATATATACACTGATGAATGTATGAATGGTATGCATGAACTTCATGTAGTAATGTCAATACATTTTGAATGTCCCTAGGGTATGATACCCTATTTTGGGGAAATATAGCCTTAGTTACAATATAATAAAATGTCATGATGAATTTGACACATATTATACTCTTAAGGCCAATTTTGAGTTAAATGATAAAGTTGTGGGCTTATTCAGATGGAATAGAACATATCCTAGGGCGATGAGCCCATCGTCAGGAATGAAAATTTTCCATATGGCGTTGAGCCCATCGCAGGGTATGAAAATTATTCATAGGGCGTGGAGCACATTGAAGGGTAAGAAAATTAACCCTAGGGCGCTTAACCCGTAGTAGGGAATGAAAATTATCCATAGGGCTCTTAGCCCATGGTAGAGAATGGAAAATTATCCCTAGTGCTCTTAGCCCATGGTAGGGAATGAAATTATCCCTAGGGCGCTTAGCCCATGATAGGGATTGAAATTATCCCTAGGGTGCTTACCCATGGCAAGGAATATAAATTATTTAGCCATCCTTATGGCACAAGGACGTCAAAGTGCAATGATATCCTCATAACATTCAGGCATGAAGACTTTTTAGCGACAAAAGTCCCAATTTATGAATGATGATGAACAAAATTTAAGTTATGCTTCCCGCGTCCTAAAGAAGGTACACTTACAAGGTTTGGAATAGTCTAAAGGTGACAACCCTATGGCGGAGGTACTAGGTCTTGATTAAAGTGGACTTGATAAGAACTTTAGACTTATAGGTCACTAGATTACATGAACGGGATTTTAGGTGATAATGAATGTATGAATGATATATATTTTGATTGATTTTTTTCGATTAATTGAACGTATGAATGAATGATATATTTTTAATAAATGTTGTAATGATTATTTTTTAATTTTTTTATAAATGTAGGAATGATGTATACACTGATAAATGGTACGCATGAACATTATGTAGTAATGTCGTTTTGGTATTGATAGATTTGGTGGAATTGATTTTGTGGATTTTTAAATATTTAGTATATGATTGTTTTAATTCAATGGAACTAATAGCTTAGAGACGGTGTTGGTCGTAGACCTTTTTCCAATTTTCAGAGAAGTTAGAGACGACTCGAACCATAACCTTACTATAAAAATCTCATAATTGATTAAGGTAAAAGAGGTTTTGATTATATTTTTTATATGAAATTAATAGTTTAGTGACGGTGTTGGTCGTAGACCTTCTTCCCGTTTTCAGAGAAGTTAGAGACAACTCGAACCATAACCTTACTATAAAAAATTCCATTATTAATTATTGCAATAAGATGGTGTTTAAATTCAGTTATTAATTATTTGAAATCCTAGTAATTTTTATTTTATAGTCAGATCGGACAAAATTGAATATTCACATTTAAGATTATAAATATGAGATAATATAATTAAATTAATATTATTAATCCCACCAAAGTCAATAGAGACAGGCATATTTGGTTGAGCATACCTGTCCATTTTCCTCATTTAATAGTCACTTATTTTTTTAAATAATTTATATTACCGTGTATATGTAAATTATTGGACGGTCAGATCTCATCAATTTTCCTAAGAAATGGAAAGAATCTAAATTATTGATAGTTGTAGTTATATAAATTTCATTATAAATCCTTATCGATTGACAGTCTTTAATCTTGTATAATGGTGTCCACTACTTCAACCTTTTATTTATCTATTAAAAAAATCATCAAAACAATGTCTACGTACATACGTAGCTCACAAAACATCACAAAAATTTGAAAGTGTAAAGTCTAGAATTAAATTAGTATCATATTTTTGGCTATCTTTCCTAACTAACTATTAATCTCTTTGGAGTGAATGTATATGCCTCTAACAAATGTTGTTCACATAAGTTAAATTATTAACCGTGTAATCATCATGAGCATTTAGCAGAACCTTACATTACTAAATTAATTTGGTTAACTACTAATAATTTAAAATGTAGTTATTATCATTACTTTTATTTTATTAATAGATATGCCAGCTGCCTCTTCCACTAAATATTTGGGAGCACGAGTCCTCAAATTTTAGTTTTGGCATTCATAAATCAATTATTCTAAATATACGAAATGCAGCTAATTTGATCAAAGCTAGCTAGATTCATTACCGATTTGAATGAATTATAGTCTGAAAAAGGTGATTATTTAACAATTAGCAGGAATTAAAATTTTAAACTATGCTGATTAATTGAATCTGTTCTCTCTTTGGAGAAAACTAACATGTGCGTTCGTTCAATTTTTTTGCTTTGAGAAATACTTTCAAAGGCCCAACAACATCATTTCTTATTATTAAATTTGCAACTTGCTAAGCAGATATAGTTTTATATTAGAAAGAATTTCAACTTGTTTGAATGAAAACATTTTACGTAACTGCAGAAAGATATGACCAAGCTATGGTTGGAATGTTCAACAAGTTGTTCTTAAAATAATACTAAGAATTGAGTTGTTTTTAATATTTTCCATCATTCAACCAAATTAAGAATTGAGTTGCTAACATGTGCACGTGAACATTTCTGTCACTATATTTTTATTCGCTCTTTTTCTCTAATTCAAAGTTCAGTAGGTAAATGCATTATGGGGCTCACATGTTCAGAATAATATTGAATACAGATTCTAGTAATATTGTTTCTCAATTGAAGTAGAGAAAAAATGAGAGAAGACTCAAAAATTGCGGTGATAGACACGTGTTGGTGATATCTTTTTGCCAAAAATAGTAATAAAACTATAGAAGTCATAGTCAAATGTACAAATATTGTCATTGGTCAGGTTCAAACTTCTAAGGTTTGCTTTACTTATAGGTTCAGTGTCTCCTCGTGGTGTGTGCCATTTAAGAAAATGATTTAATGATTCTTATGGGAAAAGTTACAATTGTTAAGAAATCTAAATATAAAATAAATTTCAAAAATAATGTATTTACTACTTAGAAATTTTAATCTTGTATTCCTTAGCACGCATTTTCTATCACTACGCCATATGTGAGTTCAACAACGCGTATTTTAGATATATAATAATATTTTTGTATGTTTTTTGTTTGTCATAATAATATATTATCATGATAAACAACGCTTCTAATATGTATCTATATAACACCGCATCACACACAAAAAATGTTGTCATATATTGCATTCATACAATAGAGCACCTACACAAAATGATGTTATATATGTCACACATAAACAACAAATTTTATAAGCATTATTAACAGCAATTATTTATGTGCTATTGTATTGCATATATATAACAACGCATTAATAGATAAACAATGTTGTATCATTCATAAATATTCACAAATAATACCTTAATACAACATCACAACACACACATAGCGCCCTTGTATTAAAAATATATAATTATGCAGTATAAAAAGCGTTGTTGTATTTAACCTTTACAATAGCACATTTTAGGGTTTCCCTTAGATTCGTTGTTGATTTCTAGAAACTAATATTTGCATATACATTTATTACCAGCACATATTAGAGATAAAGTAATTTTAGCCTTTTATTGTGTAATTAGTAAAGTTTCCTTATATAGAAGCTTTAGTTAGTTAAGTAGGTTGGGAAAACTACTATAAATAGTAGTTGGTGTAAGACTTTGAAAATGTGAGTGTTGTATTGGTATGTTAAGATTCATTCAATACAAAGAGGTTATTCATTGATATATTCCATCTTCTTCTTCTCTATATACTTTCTTTTCTTTCTCAATTTCATTGCCATTTGTTATTGCACATGTATGAGTGTGCATTGTGTATGCAAGAGTGTGGTTTAAGTTGGCTTTCGTTTAACAGTGGTATTAAGAGCTAGGAGGAGCAAGATGTTGTGTGGTTCTTATTCAAGAAGATCGAGGAAGAAGGCAGTGAAAGAGCAAGCTGGTAACTCTGCAAGAAGGGGTCAAGATGGCAAACAGTAATGGATTCTCCATGACACTACCAATTCTAGATTCCAAGAATTATGACAGATGGAGGATACAAATGCGCACCATCTTTCGATTCCAAGAAGTGAGTGAAGTAGTGCAGAATGGATTTCAAGAATTAGGAGACAATGCAAGTGAAGCTCAAAGAACACTCCATAGGGAAGCAATGAAGAAAGATTGTAAAGCCTTATTCTCACTCCATCAATGTGTTGATGGGGCCAACTTTGAGAAGATTGTTGGTGCCAAGACAACAAAAGAAGCCTGGGACAGCTTGGAGAAAAGTCATGAAGGGGCTGATAAAATCAAGAAAGTGAAGCTGCAAAACTTGAGAAGAAGGTATGAATTACTTCAGATGGAAGAAAATGAAAGCATATCAGCATACCTTTCCAAGATTCTGACATTAACTAATCAGATGAAGGCTTGTGGGAAAGTATTCAAAGTAAAATCAGTGAATGAAAAGGTGTTAAGGACTCTAACTCCTAAGTTTGATCACATAATTGTGGCCATAGAAGAGTCCAAAGACCTTGACAATTACAAATTGGAGGAATTGCAAAGCTCTCTTGAAGCTCATGAACATAGATTGAAAGATAGGCAAGGAGATACCAATGAAGACCATGCACTACAAGCTCAACAATCCAAGAAGTTTGTTGGTCAGTGGAATAAGAATAGAAGGAGCAAAGACAAATGGCAGAATGAAAAGTGCAGAAACTGCCTAGGCTCTAGGGGTGAAGAAGGTTCAACATCATCATCACAGAAACAACTTAACTCTGCAACCAATTCCTATGATCACAAGAAAAATTCAAACAAAAATCTTGTGACCAGAAGAACAGGTGACAAGAGCAAAGTGCAATGCTACAACTACAGGAACTATGGGCATTATGCAGCTGAATGCAGAGTGAATAGAGGATCAAAAAAGAAAGATGAAGAGGTCAAGTTGGCACAAGGTGATGAGTCAGATGGTGAAGAACACTATCTTCTGATGGCAACAATCAAGAATACGAATGAAGATTCTGATGTGTGGTACTTGGACACAGGTTGTTCAGACCATATGACTGGAAAGAAAGAATGGTTCACTTCTCTTGATGAAACTACAAAAAGCACAGTCAAATTTGCTGATAACAGTGCAGTCTCAGCTGAAGGTATTGGAAAAATAGTGATTCAAAGAAAGGATGGAAAGAAGGCATACATCTCCAATGTCCTATATGTTCCAAAAATGAAGAGCAACTTGATAAGCCTAGGCCAACTACTTGAAAAGGGCTACTCAATGGAGATGAAGGATGGTAAGCTCAGAGTTTTTTATCAAGACAAGAATAACATCTTGAAGGCACCACTATCCTCAAACAGAACCTTTAAGATAGGTATTCAAGTTGGTGATCATAGATGCCTCTTGTCAACAAGTGAAAGAGATTCATGGTTGTGGCATCAAAGGTTTGGACACCTAAATTTCAAAGGTCTGAACCTATTGAGCAGAGAAAGCATGGTGACAGGTTTACCTCAAATCAAGGCACCAGATCAATTGTGTGAAGAGTGCATCTCAGGTAAACAAACCAGAAATTCTTTTGTGTCACTAATACCTACTAAGACTGTGCAGGCTCTAGAGGTGGTGCACACTGATGTGTGTGGACCATTGGAGGTGAACTCAATTGGAGATAATAGGTACTTTGTAACCTTCTTGGATGATTACACCAGAAAGCTCTGGATCTATCTTATGAAGAATAAGGATGAAGTGTTTGAGATATTCAAAAGATTCAAGGCTCAAGCAGAAAATCAGAGTGAAACCAAACTGAAACAGTTGAGATCTGATGGTGGAGGTGAGTATGTGTCAACAAAGTTTCATGAGCTTTGCACAACAGAAGGTATAGTACATGAGATCACAGCACCATACACACCACAACATAATGGTGCAGCAGAAAGAGCAAATAGAACCATACTAAACATGGCCAAATGTATGCTGAAAACCAAAAATCTTCCAAAGACATTTTGGGGTGAGGCTGTCTCTACTGTTGTGCACATACTCAATAGATGTCCAACCAAAAGATTGGATGGAAAGACACCAGAAGAAGCTTGGAGTGGACTCAAGCCTTGTGTGAGTCACTTTAAGATTCTTGGATGCATATGTTTCAAGCATGTTCCTGAACACAGAAGGAAGAAACTAGATGAAAGAGGAGAGAAAATGATCTTCTTGGGCTATCATTTCACAGGATCCTATAAAGTGTTTGATCCAAAGAACAACAAAGTAATGATGAGTAGAGACTTGAGATTTGAAGAAAATCAGTGCTGGAATTGGAACACTAGCACAGAAAAGAGCAAAGATACACATCTGCAAATTGATGAATATGAAGAAGAAACTGCAGTTGTTAATCCCATGGCTACACAAAAAATCAATCACAACACATCTTATAGACATAGACAATCACCTTCAAGTTTCAGTGACTATGAGGTGTTTCATGATTCAAACATCACTGAAGAGGGAGATCTTGTACACATGGCTCTTTTGGCTGAGCAGGAACCAGTAAGCATAGAAGAAGCCTTAAAGCAACCAAAATGGATTGAGGCAATGAATGAAGAGTTAAACTCAATCAACAGAAACAATACTTGGAGCTTGGTTGAATTACCAAGAGGAAAAAGAGCTATCAAAGTGAAGTGGATATACAAAACAAAAGTAAATCCATAGGGGGTAGTAACCAAGTATAAAGCAAGGTTGGTTGCCAAAGGTTTCTTGCAGAAACAAGGACTGGATTATGATGAAGTCTTTGCACTTGTGGCAAGACTAGAAACAGTGAGGTTAGTGGTTGTTATGGCAAGCTATAACAGATGGGAAATCCATCAAATGGATGTAAAATCTGCATTTTTGAATGGACCCCTAGAGAATAATGTATTTGTGACACAACCACCAGGTTTTGTGGAAAATGGCAGAGAAGATCTGATTTACAAGTTGCATAAGGCCTTGTATGGATTGAAGCAAGCTCCAAGGGCATAGAACAAGAGGATAGATGCATTTTTGAAACAGATTGGTTTCCTGAAATGCACCTCTGAGCATGGTGTCTATGTGAAAAGCAAGAACAAGGAAGAGTCTCTAATTGTTTGCCTCTATGTGGATGACCTGCTGATAACTTGTTTAAACTCTAATCAAATTGCAACCTTCAAACAGCAAATGAAATCTGAGTTTGAAATGACAGATCTTGGAGAGTTAACATACTTCTTAGGCATTGAGTTTAAGAGGACAAAGCTTGGAATAGTGATGCATCAAAGTAAATACATAACTGATGTATTAAAAAGGTTTCATATGGCAGATTGCAACACCTCTCACACACCAGCAGAAGCAAACTCTGTGAACTCTCAAATTGAGGAGGAGAAACTGGTTGATAAAACTTTGTTTAGACAAATGATAGGCACTTTGAGGTACATATGCAACACCAGACCTGACATTGCTTATGGAGTAGGAGTAGCAAGCAGATTCATGGAGAACCCTCTCCAATCTCATCTGGTTGTTGTACAGAGAGTGTTGAGGTATCTCAGAAGAACACTTGGCCTAGGAATCATGTTTCCTTCTAAACAGAACATCAATTGCAAATTGGAATTGCTTGGCTTTTCTGATGCAGATTGGTGTAGTGATAAATCTGATAGGAAGAGTACCACAGGTTACTTGTTCAAGCTAGGGGAAGCTCCTATTAGTTGGTGCTCTAAGAAACAAGATGTAGTAGCACTATCTTCTTGTGAAAGTGAATACATAGCTGCTTCTATGTGTGCACGACAAGCAGCTTGGATGAGTACATTAATGGAGGAACTTGGTTTGCAAGAAGAATAGGAGGGTATTCTGTTGATGGTTGACAACAAGTCAGCCATTAATCTTGCTTTAAATCATGTGGCTCATGGGAGGAGTAAGCATATTGAAACCAGATTTCATTACCTAAGGGATCAAGTTGATAAAAGAAGAATAAAGCTTGAGTTTTGCAACACTGAAAATCAACAAGCTTTCATATTCACCAAGGCTTTGAAGAAAGAGTGGTTTGTGAAACTAAGATGGCAAATTGGAGTGAAGGCTATTGAATGAAGGCTGAAATTAAGGAGGAGTATTAGAGATAAAGTAATTTTAGCCTTTTATTGTGTAATTAGTAAAGTTTCCTTATATAGAAGCTTTAGTTAGTTAAGTAGGTTGGGAAAACTACTATAAATAGTAGTTGGTGTAAGACTTTGAAAATGTGAGTGTTGTATTGGTATGTTAAGATTCATTCAATACAAAGAGGTTATTCATTGATTATTCCATCTTCTTCTTCTCTATATACTTTCTTTTCTTTCTCAATTCCATTGCCATTTGTTACTGCACATGAATGAGTGTGCATTGTGTATGCAAGAGTGTGGTTTAAGTGGGCTTTGGTTTAATAGCACAGACATTCTCAACAACAAAGACATTTATAAATTCTCAATAGCACAGACACATTAATACATGTCTAAGTTTGTTTTATTAACATCAATACAATACAAACTACAAACAATGAATATCATGTCAATTATATTTTGGCAGAGTACATAATTACAAATAAAAAATTATACAAATTACAAATAATCAAAATTAAGTTATAATTATGCAAATACTAATTGCATATACTTTTTCCTCTTCTTTGATTGTTTTTGGCTTGTAAGATCATCCTTGTTTGGAGGAACATATTGATTCACTCAAAGCTCTTCATCGTGATCATCTCTTGTATATAAATTATCATCCGTAGTTGATCCACTCTCATGCGACTCATATGTCCCAAAAATTGATCATATTCATCAGTATCTTCATATTATTAGTCATCAATATTATTGACGATTATTTTGTTAGGTAAAAGAACTGTCATTTCATATCAGTTGGGTCACTAACATATAATATTTGTTGAGCTTGTGATGCTAAAATAAATGACTCATCTTTATATCATGGCCTATTAAGATCCACCTGCATGAACTCTAACTCGTCAACTTGGAAGTCATTGTTGTTATCAACTCACATACAATAAAAAACCGGTATTTGAAGCATTGTGTAATCCAATTCCCATATTTGTTCAATCACCCCAAAGTATGATATGTTCCATATATTGGGTTTCAAGAGACGAAGAGACGCACAACTACTCAGCCATTAATATTTCAAGAAACGAAGAGATGCATAATTACTCAACCATTAATATTTCTGATATTTAAAATGGCGTATACAATCAACAGCACATAATCAAGAAAACGTTGTTACTATGTAATCTTGAACAATGCATATTGAACGCCACGCTATGGAATAGATGTACATTAATAGCGATTTCTATCACGTACGCTGTTAAACATAAATCATTCAAGTCAACGCTAACGTTACTGATGTTCAACATCGTTGTTTCAAGAATGCGTTGTTGAAGTTACCACATTGACAACACTTGTTTTATTATGCGTTGTTGATTTTCTTCCGCACCATTTTCAACATCATCGTTCAAATTTGCGTTATCGTTATTAATTATGATATATGGCGTAGTATATCTAAATATACTCCTTAACATAACTCTTTTAGAAGCATTTCGATTTATTAACAAGGAAGAACGTTTTTTCACATAGTGGGGAGACAAATGGGATTTTGGGTGTGGGGTGAGAAAAGGAGAGAAATTTTTTTGTTTTTATTTTTAATAAAATTCAGTTACTAAGAAATATATTTTCAATAAATACTGAATAGAGGTTTACTATTATATTATTTAGACATGTTTTTATAATATACCATATTTTGTTTGACTTAATTATACTCATAATCTTTTTATTTAAGAAATTTTACTTATCTCTCTTACACAATTAGAGATGATTTATGTAGGTTTAAAAAAGTATGGTTGGTTTGAGTAATTTAACTAAAACTCAGACGTATTAGTATAATTTACTCTTAATTTAATGGAAGAGCAATTTTGCTAAAACAATTCCATACAAGATTCACATTAGAGTATAATCTACATGAATATAGAGTAAATTTTGATGTTGATTCATTGATTGAATATATAATATCTCAATCACTCATCATATTCAATTAGTGAATGCATTCCATTTTTTTTTTATGATTTAACTTTTTCAGGTTGGTCCAAATCTTTTAATATTTTAGAAACTTAATATTCATTTATATTCTACTTTTCACTATCCAGTTCTTTTTAATTAAATTTCTCTTGTGCATTAAATGAGGTTGTTTTAATTAAACTATGTCAAATTTTTACATTATTTAATAAAATTTTAAAGTATGCAAACAACCTTAAAGATTAAAAGATATATGTCCTCAAAAAGATTAAAAGATATGAAACAGATAATACACATTAAACACAATGTCCATTAAAAGATTTCTACCAAATAATTATAGATAATGGTTATAACATTAAAGTAATTATCCAATTTTTTATCGCATACCAACAACCTCCATTAAGTATCCTACCTTGACCCCATTCAAAATAAGATGTATTATAACTGTTTGTAGTCAGTAACCTTTAATTAGCATAAAAAATAATGATGATGAATTGGGCCACTACTGATAGATCTTCTTCACAAAGTGTTAATTCGAAATGATGAAACCTCAAAAGCAAAGGTTTGTTGTGAATTGTGATTCGGACGAGTACCTTCCCCGAACATTCTAAAAAGTAAAAAGTATAGTTACTGCAAGTTGCAACTTGGCTGATTGATGGTGATGGTTATTGATCATTGTCCTTTACGTAAATCATAGTTCCACACTCCCACTTGTTATTACTCATTGAGTTCCCTATCATCTCCCGTTTATTATTTGCTTCTTAAAAGCAACGGTATGAAACTCATATCAAACTGGATGGTGTTTTATATAAGCAAATAATGACATATATCATTAATTAATGAATATATATTTATATATAAATGTCTAATTATACATTAGTGAATCAACTAATTGCTTTTCAGGTTAACCCAATCGAACATAAATTTTCATAATCCAAAGTAGTTCAACCACTAGTTCAATTTATAATAATTTGTAAGTTTGGTCAGCAAACAAATTATTTATTAATACTTATTCTTAAATAAAAATCACACAATATAGGGCGCCAATAGATGAGTTTTGTGTATTTTTCATAATCTTCTTATTAATGTATCATAAATATCATTAATTTCAAATAAATTTTATATAATTAGAATTCAGCGTTTATCATAAATTGTCTTTTTATTTATTTAAAGAGGATAATATACAAAAAATCTTAACTCTTATAAAAGAAACTTGGTAATATATGTGTTCTTATGTTTTGAATGAAGATTACTGGAATATGAGTCTCCTTCTTGAATTTAGATAATTGTCGGCTTTGAATCACTTTTAGGGATATCTGAAAAGGTATTTTGACGCTTAAATTAGTGTTTATAAGTACATGCTTAGAGAGATAAAGTAAAGTAAGAATACACGTTTATACTGTTATTTATCCCACCCTAAATGTTGGTCGGGTTATTTTTGAACCCGGACGCCTTGAGTGAATATTTGAAAAGATATTTTGACGCTTAAGTTAGTATTTATAAGTACATGCTTAGAGAGAGAAAGTAAAGTAAGAATATATGTTTATATTGTTCCTTATCCGACCCTAAATGTTGGTCAGATTATTTTTTAATTTCGGACGTGACCTAAGACCCGAAGTTAACCCGATCCTAAATGTTGATCGAATTAGTCTTTGAATCTGAACCCGACCTAGAGCCGATTAAATATAATGCATACTCATTTTTAAAGTCTTCTCAATAATACTTTTTATTATGAATATGTAATTTGACATATAAAATAATATGTGTATATATATTATTAATAATGTATATATGATGAAAATATTATAAAATTAATAATACTTTCAACCAAAGAGGTGTCATTACTCTGCATACAATTGAATGGAGATACATATAAACATGATATATGAGTAACAATGAGACTTGGGCCGAGTCATGTTTGTCCCCTACCCAACCCTAAATATTGACATGGTCTACTTTTGAACCCGAACCTAGTCTTAGACCCGATGAGACCCGATCCTATTCAGGCTCATTCATGATTGGGTCAATCCGGATGAGAAGGTATAGTCACGTCCTGCAAACCCCTACTTCACGTGGAGGTTTGTCATCATTACAGATAACGTGACCTTGTACTGCTCAAGCGACATGATATTGATTTTGGCATGCAGGATGATTTTTCGGTGCATTAGATGCTAACTTGGTCCTGCCTAGTCGCTATCGTCCCTCCCCCTAGTCGTAAGTTGACACTGGGATGGAAACAATATGCATGAAGAAGCTGCTGAAAATGTATTGGTGGGGATGGTAAAAGAGTCAAAGTTTCATTTCTCTTAACACCTAGCTTAGGAGGAAAAAACATATTGATTCTCCTTCCCTTAGATTATAAGTGAAGGTAACGATCCAATTCCTATTAATACATGTAAGAGATTTATGAGTGTCTATATGACCATAGAACGCCAAATATTAGAAAATAGATCGCGTACTTTGGAGAAGAAAAATAATATAGGTGATGGGAAATTCAACATAATAACAATGAAAACTCTAATAGAGTACATGCAGTGGATAATAATTTCCCCAATTTGCTAGAATCTATGAGGAGCAATATCAAATAATGCATTAACACACAAGGGACACCATAATTTTAACGTAGAAAACAATTCCAATGTGAGAAGTAAAAATCACAGGCAGAAATCAGTCAATAAAGCTCCACTATAATCAAAATAGGAATATAAGAGTGTCTCCAAAATACAACACAAAACATGCTCATCAATACGGCATACAACAAAGCAACAAGCTTGAAAATGAGAACAAGAAAACTAAGAAAAACCACAAAAACAGCTGCTATAACAACTTGTTTTCTTCAACCCTGGACGTCGTCTTACTGATCCAACAGTTCAAAATGAAGTACTATAAGCTATGAACATGCTGTCCAAATTTCAGCCCGATCTAACAGTGAACAAAGACGCAGTCGCGAATATGCCACAGCTGCTCGGAGTTCCTGCGGGTTGAGTTTTCTTATCTTCTCTCACTTTTCAATTGCCTATTTTTGCATAAATTCCCTTCACCCCTTGTCACATCCAACCTTTATCTATTAGATTAAGTGAGACAAGTGGGCTTTTCCCAACTTGGTCTTTCTCCATATAGGAAAGGAGCCCAAACCCAACATATCTCCCCCTCACAACTATGTGGAGAGAATCCCCAAACCGATGATCTCACAAGTTTCAAACTTCCACCTTGATAAGGCCTTAGTCATCATATCTACACCATTATCATCAGTATGAGCCTTAGCCAATTCCAACAACCTAGTATCCAAAATATCATGTATCCAATGATACCTCACATCAATGTGTTTGGACATAGAATAAAAAGTTGAATTCTTCCCAAGATGAATGGCACTTTGACTATCACAAAATAACAAGTATTTGTCTTGGACAAAACCAAGCTCCTACAAGAATTTCTTCACCCAAAGTAACTCTTTGCATTCTTCTATAATGTCAATAAACTTTGCCTCAGTAGTGGACAATGCAACGTACTTTTGCAACCTAGATTGCCATGCCACAGCTCCTCCTACAAACTTAATCAAGTAGCCTGAAATGGACTTTCTAGAATCAATATCTCCAGCCATATCAAAATCAGTATAGCCCACAAGAGTAGGTTTATCACCTCAAAAACAAAGCCTCAAACTAGCAGTACCACAAAGATACCTCAAAATCCATTTCACAACATTCCAATGCTCTCTACATGGATTTGACAAAAATCTACTAACTGTACCAACAACATGTGCAATATCTGGCCTTGTATGCACCATTATGTACATCAAACTACCTACAGCAGATGCATAAGGAACCCATTGCATATCTCATTTTTCAGCTTTATTTGAAGGACATTGTTTAGCACTCAACTTAAAATGATTAGCAAGAGGAGTGCTTACCACTTTAGCATTTTACATTTGGAACTTTTGTAACACTCTCTTAATATAGTGTTCCTGTGACATCCAAAGTTTCTTTTCTTGCCTATCTCGCATGATTTTTATACCAAGAATATGCTTAATAGCTTACATGTCTTTCATGATAAATGACTTGTCTAGTTGCTTCTTTAACTTGTCAATCATGGAAATACTTTTCCCAACAATAAGCATATCATCAACATACAATAATAGGATGATGAAATCACCATCAGCAAACTTTCTAATGAAGACACAATGATCAGAAGTCGTCTTCTTATAGCCTTGCTCACACATAACAAACTCAAACTTCTTGTACCATTGTCGTGGAGCCTGATTCAAATCATATAGACTCTTTTTTAGCCTACACACATAGTCTGTTTTCCCTTCAACAAGAAAACCATCAAGTTGTTTCTTATAAATATCTTCCTTCAAATCACCATAAAGGAAATCAGTTTTTACATTCATTTGCTCTACCTCCAAATCAAAAGTAGCAGCCAAACTCAATACAATTCTAATGGATGACATCTTCACCACAAGAGAAAAAATCTCAATAAATCAACACTCTTTCTCTATCTGAAACCTTTAACCGCCAATCAAGCTTTATACCTTGGAGATGTAGAATTACATTCTTGCTTCACCATGTACATCCACCTGTTTTCCAAAACCTTATTCCCTTTTGGTAATTTGACCAAATAAAAAGTGTGATTATCATGCAAGGACTTTATTTCCTCTTGCATTACATCCAACCACTTCTTGTTTTCTTCATTCTCCATGGCCTCATGATAATATTATGGTTCTCCTCTGTCTGTCACAACAACATAGTCATCAGAAGGGTACCTGGTAGATGGTTTCCTTTGCCTATTAGACATCCGAAGTTGAACTTGAGATGGTTCAGGAGCATCACCAAGATTCTCATCTTGTGACATCTCATGTTCATCTTCACCAATATCAATCTGAAAACCTAACTCATCTCCAAGCTGTTGATCACAACATAATCATGTTGCTCACATTTTGAATGTTATTATCAACTATATCCAAATCATGTATAGGTGTCCAGAATGGATCAATATCAGACAATCTACTATCTTCCTTTGGTGTAGTCTTCTCAATCTTATCAATGTCTTCAATGGTTTGATCTTCCTTGAACTTCACATCACGACTTCTAACAACTTTTTTCTCAACAAGATCATACAACTTGTACCCAAATTCATCTTCACCATAACCGATAAAGATGCACTACCTTGTCTTCGCATCCAACTTGGACCTTTCATCCATTGAAACATGCACAAATGTCTTGCAACCGAAGACTCTCAAATGATTATACCTGACATTCTTGCCAAACCAAATCTTGTTTGGCACCTCAGCATTCTGAGCAACTACAGGACTAAGATTAAAAACATGCACTGTCGTATACAAAGCTTCACCCCAAAAATGTTTAGGTAATTTTGCTTCAGAAAGCATGCACCTAACTCTTTCAACCAAAGTTTTGTTCATCCTCTTCGCTAAGCCATTAAGTTGGGGAGACTTAGGAGGAGTATTTTCATGTCTAATACCTTGTTGCTTGTAGTAAATATCAAACGGTCCACAATACTCACCAACGTTGTCAGTACCAATGCATTTCAGCTTCTTGCTAGAAAGTCTCTCAACCAAAACATGGAATTGCTTCAACTTTTCAAGCACTTGGTCCTTTTTCTTCAAAGCACAGACCCAAAGCTTCCTTGAAAAATCATCGATACAATTAATAAAGTAAAGTGCACCACCAAATGACTTTACCTTCAATGGACCATAAACATCAGAATGCACCAATTCAAGCAACACTGATCTCCTTGAGGGAGGATGCTTCTTAAAGGACACTCTAGTCTACTTACCAGCCATGCAATGAGAACATTTTTTCAACTCTGCACTTTTAAATCCTGGAAGTACATCATTTTTTGCTAAACAATTCAACCCTTTTTCACTTATATGATTGAGTCTACGGTGCCACAAAGAAGCCTCCATATCCATGGCATCTACACTTTATTTAGCAACCAAAGCTTTTGTTCAATACAGTTTATAATTTTTCTCCCTTCTGGCCACAACCAAGTTACATATACTTAGTTTCCATTTTCCATAATCAAAATGATTATCATAACCACCATCATCAAGCATCTGCATAGAGATCAAATTGAAACGAACATCTGGAGCATGTTTAACTCCTCTCAGCAACAATAGCACTCTCATGTTTGTGAAGAAGATCTTTGCTCCTGACCTTGGCACGGTTTTGAAGAAGACACCAACATCACCAAAAAGAAGAAAATGAAGAATACTTATGAAGACAAAGAAGAATAAAGCTTCAAGAAAAATTAGATTAAGTCTCTATAGGTACTTCTATCCTAAAACTCCTTGTTATGCAAAGTAGTAATGCTCAAACCATTTTTAAAGAATAATGAAACACTTTAAAAATACTTAAAACATTTTTTGAAATAATGTGTAACGGGTTACTTCATTCAAGTAACAAGTTACATGTTAGAGAAAAAGAGTTATCCAACTTAAAACTGTTCAGAGTAATCCATTCCTGCCTTTGAGTAACAGATTACCAGTTTTACAAAAGTTGAGTAACCGATTACCCAAATGGTGTAATCGATTACTCTAATTCGTTTTTAAATAATTAGTGGACAGTATGTTTGGGTAACCGATTACCCAATGTAAGTAATCGACTACTGAAGACTATTACATGAGATTTCAGATTTCAAAACGAAATGTTTTCACTCCAAATGAAATCTCTTCACT
>NC_032026.1:7354840-7355044 GCF_001865875.1 Lupinus angustifolius | reverse complement strand
CTTTCAAAAGGAGAATTTTTCTGAGTTACTTAAAGTAATTGATTCAAAGTTTTACAAATATATTTCGCATTATTACTAAGTATAAAAAGGGAGTTGATTGGATTGCAAGTGTTATAATATTTCATACTTGTAAAGGCAATCCAAAGCCATTACTGAAATTCTTCATTCATTGCAATAAACTTTCTTTCACAGGGTGTGAATAGA
>NC_032026.1:7353340-7354740 GCF_001865875.1 Lupinus angustifolius | reverse complement strand
ATGATTTAAAGGCAAAGAACATTCTCACCTCCGCTCTTCGTATCGATGAATTCTTTAGAGTATCAAATTGTAAATCTGCAAAAGAAATGTGAGATACTCAAGAGACCACACACGAAGGAACAGATGAAGTAAAAAGATCAAGACTCAACACTCTTTCTTAGGAATACGAAATGTTTCGCATGAAGCCTAGATAGAAGATTCTTGATCTACAAAAGAGATTTACTCATCTTACCAATCACCTTCTTGCACTTGGAAAAGTTCTATCAAATAGTGACTAAAAATTAAAAGTTCTTAGATCACTCACCAGAATATGGCAACCAAAGGTAACTGCAATTTCTGAAAAGAAAAGTTTATCCAAAATGTCTTTGGCTGCTTTGTTTGGTAAATTGCAGTAACATGAACTAGAACTTAGCCAACTTGATCAACACGAGGAGCAAGAAAAGAAGAAGAAAAATATTTCCCTAAAAGCCAAGGTTGATAAGTATGACTCATCCGGAGATGAATCAGAAAAGGATGATACATAAGATATAAGTCTCTTCGTAAAGAAATTCAGCAAGTTCCTAAAAAGGAACAAAGGCACAAAAACAGGTCAAACAAAGAAATTCGCCAAAAGCATTGATGCCTCCACCTCAAGTCAAAATTTTACATGTTTTGAATGTGGCAAACCTGGTCACATAAAGATGGATTGTCCAAACTTGAAAATTGGTTCTTTCAAGGGAAAGAATGATATAAAGACTGGACGAAGATCATACATTACTTGGGAAGACAATGATGCAAGTTCTGCATCTGAAACAGAAAACGAAGGGCAAGCACATCTATCACTTATGGCATCTCATCATTCTGATGATGAAGAGGTAAACAACTCTAATACATTTTCTTCTTCCGAACTTCAATCTGCATTTAATGATTTACATGATGAATATGTTAAATTGTCAAAAATGTTTCTAAAACAAAAATCTGAAATAGATGCATTTAGAAACAAAAACCTTCTTCTTCCTCTTGTCAAAACTGCGTAACTCTTGAAAAGAAAGTATTAACATTAAGTCTCAAACTTAATAAACTAAACAAAAGTGGTAAAAGCTTAGAAAAGATTATCAATAATCAAAGACACTCAACAGACCGAAGAGGTCTTGGCTAATCAAAAAGCCATGGTTTCAAGAAACCAAGTGTCGAAAAGAAAATAAACTTTTTAAAGGAAAGTTTCCATGCATTTGAAAAATCTAGAACACACTTTCATCAACCCATATGTACATATTGTAAAATTTATGGGCATACACCAAACACATGCATGATTAGAAAATATGGTGTACCCATATGAAAATTTAAATGGGTCGAGAAAGGTACTAACCATCTAGGATCCAAAGAATATTGGATACCTAACAAAACTTAATTTATTTTGT
>NC_032026.1:7352464-7353240 GCF_001865875.1 Lupinus angustifolius | reverse complement strand
ACATTCGCATGGAACATTTGAATAAACTTATTAAGAAAGATTTAGTTGTCGATTTACCCAAAATAAAGTTTATTAACGACAAACTATGTTGTGTTTGTCAAATGGGTAAACAAATAAAAACTTCTTTCAAACCAAAGCACATGGTTTCTTCTGGTAGACAATTACAACTACTTCATATGGATTTATTTGGTCCCTCAAGGACAAAAAGTTTTGGTGGAAATTACTATGCTCTTGTTATAGTGGACAATTTTTCTAGATATACCTGGACTCTCTTCTTAGCACATAAGAATAAGGCATTCAAAGCCTTTACAATTTATGCTAAAAGAATTCAAAATGAAGAATCTCTAAAAATCGCTGCTATACGAAGTGATCATGGGGGAGAATTTCAAAACTCCTCTTTTGAGGAATTCTGTGATGATCTTGGGATCAACCATAATTTTTCTGCTCCTAGAACACCTCAACAAAATGGTGTTGTAGAGAGAAAGAATCGGTCCTTAGAAGAACTGGCTCGAACAATGTTAAATGAAACTAACCTCCTAAAAATACTTATGGGCTGATGCAGTTAGCATTGCGTGTTATGTTTGGAATCGAGTTCTTATCAGACATATTCTTAAGAAAACCCCCTATGAACTCTTCAAAGGTAGAAAACCTAACATTTCTCATCTACACGTTTTTGGTTGTAAATGTTTTGTTCTGAACAATGGTAAGGATAACTTGGGCAAGTTTGATGCAAAAGCTGATGAAGGGATTTTCCTTGGCTATTCTCTCACGAGTAA
>NC_032026.1:7351749-7352364 GCF_001865875.1 Lupinus angustifolius | reverse complement strand
AAACGAAGTTTGGGAACTTGTTTCTAGACCAAAAAATAGGCATGTAATTGGAACTCGTTGGGTCTTTAGAAATAAATCTGATGAAAATGGTGTTCTCATTAGAAATAATGCTAGACTAGTAGCCCAAGGATACAATAAGGAAGAAGGTATTGACTTTGATGAAACCTTCGCTCCAGTTGCTAGACTTGAAGCTATTAGGCTATTACTTGCATATGCGTGTTCTCTTAATTTTCAGTTATATCAAATGGATGTCAAGAGTGCCTTTCTCAACGGCTACATTCAAGAAGAAGTGTTTGTAGAACAACCTCCCAGTTTTGAAGATTACAAACATCATTCTCATGTCTACAAGTTAAAGAAAGCTCTCTATTGTCTAAAGCAAACTCCACGAGTGTGGTATGATCGTCTAGCAAGTTTCCTAATAGAAAAATGTTTTACCAAAGGAAAGGTCGACACTACTCTATTTATAAAGAAAATAAATCATCATACTTTACTAGTTCAAATTTATGTAGATGATATTCTTTGTTGTTCTACAAATGAAAATTTGTGTAGTGAATTTGGCAAAATGATGCAAGGAGAATTTGAAATGTCCATGATGGGAAAGTTAAATTACTTTCT
>NC_032026.1:7351079-7351649 GCF_001865875.1 Lupinus angustifolius | reverse complement strand
ACATTGATACCGATGAAAGTGGAAAAAGTATTGAAATATCAAAGTATCGAGGTATGATCGGATCTCTTCTATATTTGACTGTTAGTAGACTTGATATCATGTTTAGTGTATGTCTGTGTGCACGTTATCAGTCTAAACCAAAAGAATCACATTTAGTTGTTGTTAAGAGAATTATGAAATATCTAAAAGGTACAACTGAAGTTGGACTGTGGTATCCAAAAGGAAGTATATGTGAATTGGTTGGATATTCGGATTCAGATTTTGCCGGATGTAAATCTGAAAGGAAAAGTACAAGTGGTACTTGTCACATTTTAGGCAATGCTTTAGTTTCTTGGTCTTGCAAGAAACAAGCATGTGTTGCATTAAGCACTGTTAAGGCTGAATATATAGCAGTAGGTAGTTGTTGTGCCCAAGTATTGTGGCTTAAGCAACAATTACGAGATTATGGCTTAGACTTAAGCTGCACTACGCTGAAATGTGATAATACTAGTGCTATAAACCTTACAAAGAATCCCATTATGCATTCTAGAACCAAACACATAGATATAAGGCATCACTTCCTAAGGGACC
>NC_032026.1:7349281-7350979 GCF_001865875.1 Lupinus angustifolius | reverse complement strand
CATGCTTATATGATTATATGTTTGCTTCATTATTATTATCTCATGCCTACTTGATCTTAAATATATTTATTTGTGTTCAAAAACTTAAATTTTTTGGTTATAAATCATTTTTATAGCTTAATTTTGCCTAAAAATAAGTTTTTCTGGGATAAGTAATCGATTACAGGGTTAAACAGCGTGTTTCAGTAACCGATTACCCAAAGTAAGTAATGGATTACTCAAAACTGCTGTTTGAAAATTTTAAAACTTTATTTTTGAGTAACTGATTACTCTTTGCCGTTATATATAAAATTTCTGCAATTTTTAACTTTTTCAAAACTCATCTTCCTCACTCAACTTGTGTTCTCTTCTTCTTAAAGCCTCCCAACCTCTAAAAACCTTATTTTTGATCCATTTTGGGTGATTCTTGTGTCCATTCCTATCACATTTTCCATTCTAAACACTTCTAACCAAACATTTTCGTGATTAGTGGCTTGAATCAAAAAACCCCAAATTCTCCAACCCAAATTCTCCAAAAACCCATAAACCTAAAATCTCAAATTCATGGCTTCCTCTTCTAAATCAAAGAAACAACGCTCCAATACCACTCAAAGGAGTCAAGGAACAACAACTTTGGAATGCAACCCTCTGGATTTGACAAGACTTCATACTAATGATGAGCAATGAGGAACACTTCCATGGTCGCGCCATTTTTACTCCTAAATATGGTAATGTTGATAATTTTGAGTTTGACGATTTTTTTTCCCTTATCTCTTACGTCAACAAAACCTTTTTAAATTCTGTTGTGAAACAAACGACATTTATCCCGAACTTGTGCGAGTATTTTATTGTAACATGAACTTTCGGAAAAATCGTCCTACATCCTATGTCAAAGGAAAAGACATTGTTTTAGATCTAAAAACTTTCAGTTCCTTGTTATGTAACATACCCTATCAAGGTAACATAACAGGTTTCGGCCTTGTATGTGAATGGGATAATTATGATCGAAAATTTTTATCATTCGTTATGTCGACTTTCGAAAATGGAAATAGAAATGTGTAAGCAACAACGCTTTGGAGAGACTGTCAAACACCGAGACATCCTATCTGATGGATATCTCAAACTAGAGGAACGTTTGATTCATTAATTTTTGAGCTATGTCATAATACCAAAATTTTCAAATCATTCTCAAATAAGTGACATAGAACTCCAATTGATGTATGCCATAAAGTTTAACATCAAAATCAATTGGTCTCTGATGATACTGAGACAAATGTGGACCATTAGAGGTACTCAAAGCCCTTTGCCATATGCGATATTTATAACCAAAATTCTTCAGCATTTCGGAGTTTCTATGACCGGTGAAACAAAGATGCCTCTAAATCTTCGAGAAAGCCACATTGATGTCGATGTGATCCACAAAATGGGTTTTACCAAAGACCTTCGAACCCACACTTATACTCATAGAACCGACAAGCCGACTACTGATGCTAAATCATCTGAACCTGAAGCTCCTAACCCTTCAAAACCATCTGAGTTTCATGTTCAATCGTCCTCATCTACTGCCATGCCCTCAAACCAAATGATTATGGATGAGTTGGTTTCTCTCCGAGGCTACATCACTAACCGGATGGATGCTCTCGACTCTCAGAATCAACAAATCTGATATGAACTTCATTACCTCTCCTCTAGGATGGACAACATGGATATAGATGAAGA
>NC_032026.1:7298844-7349181 GCF_001865875.1 Lupinus angustifolius | reverse complement strand
ATTCCTGATATTTTGATTGAAACATCTTATCTAGTCACTACATTAATTTTTATATCTATTGTGATATACATCATGTATGTTATATATGCTATATATCTTGTGCTGGACTCTTGGCTTTTCTACTTTTTGATGAAGTCAAAAGGGGGAGAAAAGTTGGGAGAGTGTATTTTCTGTCAAACTTTATTCCAGGCACATAACTCCAATTGAAAGGGGGAGCATACAAGATAGGGGGACCATACTCAAGACAGGTCAAGATATATCACAAAGTATGCTACTCTCAGAAAATTCAGAAAACTACATTGTCAAGAAAATATTGGTTTGTCATTATCAAAAAGGGGGAGATTGTGAAGAAGATCTTTACACCTGACCTTGGCACGGTTTTGATGAAGATACCAACATCACCAAAAAGAAGAAAAGGAAGAATACTTATGAAGACAAAGAAGAATAAAGCTTCAAGAAAAATTAGATTAAGTCTCTATAGGTACTTCTATCATAAAACTCCTTGTTATGCAAAGTAGTAATGCTCAAATCATTTTTAAAGAATAATGAAACACTTTAAAAATACTTAAAACATTTTTTGAAATAATGTGTAACGGGTTACTTCATTCAAGTAACAAGTTACATGTGAGAGAAAAAGAGTTATCCAACTTAAAAATGTTCAGAGTAATTCATTACTGCCTTTGAGTAACATATTACCAGTTTTACAAAAGTTGAGTAATCGATTACCCAAATGGTGTAATCGATTACTCTAATTCATTTTTAAATAATTAGTGGACAATATGTTTGGGTAATCGATTATCCAATGTAAGTAATTGATTATTGAAGACTGATACATGAGATTTCAGATTTCAAAACGAAATGTTTTCACTCCAAATAAAATCTCTTCACTTCAAACAACTCCTGCACTTTCAGAAAGACACCATGAGTGTTTTGAAAGTCTATATAAAGACTCTAACTCTCACAACATAAACACACAACTTTTATATAACTCTCATACTACTCTGAAAAATTCTCTCACTATTTTTCTGCACTTTTGCACTAAGTTCTTAAACTTTCAAAAGGAGAATTTTTCTGAGTTACTTAAAGTAATTGATTCAAAGTTTTACAAATCTATTGAGCATTATTACTAAGGATAAAAAGATAGTTGGTTGGATTGCAAGTGTTATAATATTTCATACTTGTAAAGGCAATCCAAAGCCATTATTGAAATTCTTCATTCATTGCAATAAACTTTCTTTCACAGGGTGTGAATAGAAAGGGGATAAAGTAACTTGGAAAAGTGTTTTCCAAGGATATAAATATTAGTGAGTGGGTAAGGTACTTAGAGATCTCGGGGTGAGACTTTGTAATTACTACTCATAATATTTAGTGGAAAATCTCTTGTGTTGCAAGAGTACGGGATGTAGCCTTCGGTGGACAAGAAGGTGAACCAGCATAAAATACTTGTGTACTCTCCTTTCCCTTTCCTCTTTAATTTATACTTGTTTATTTTCTGCAATATTATCCGCTGCATATTAACTCTTACATTTTGCAGAAAAAGTTACTATAATTTTAAGTCAACTAATTCACTCCCCCCCCCTCTTAGTTGCAATGTTGTTCTTACAATGTTGGTATGCAAACAAATATTACCAATACCAACTACCTTTGACACACCATCATTACCCATCTTTAACACTCCAAAATCATCAGAAGTGTAAGATGTGAAGAACTCCTTCCTTGGTGTAACATGCAGTGTAGCACCACTATCAATTATCCACATACTCTCATCTGATACAAGGTTAACTGAATCATGGTCACGAAGAATAATAAGATCGTCACAAGTGGCAGTAGTAACACGATCATCATCACCATGATTCTTCTTGTTCTACTTGCCTTTCTTGTCTTTGTTCTCCCTTTTCTATTGAAAACAATTCTTCTGTATGTGATCTGTTTTGTGACAATACTAACACTCCACATTCTCGTATTTGGACTTGGACTTACTTATTCCCTTTTCTATGTCGCCTTTCGACACCTTTCTATGACTTATATCCATATTTTCTATGACGAGGAGGATTAAATATGTATAGTTGAAGAGAAATGCAATTGTTCAACTAATGGATTGGCAAAATGGAGTTCATTGATCTACCCCTGATTGGTCGCAATTTTACGTGGTATCAACCGTGAGGGGCTATTATGAGTAGACTGGATAGGTTCCTTCTCTCTATAGAGTGGTCGATGATGTGGCCAGATTCTACTCAAAGGTCTACTGATAAGGATTGTTCAAATCACTACCTGATTGATCTAAAAATAACTCCTTGGATTCATGGACCTTCTACATTTAGGTTCAATAATTGATGGTTCTTACATCATAGGTTTAAAGAGCTTGTGTCAAAAATGTGACGTGAATCTCACGTGTCTGATTGGTCAGCTTACATTGTAAAGGAAAAGCTGAAGTTGTTAAAAGTGAAGCTGGAGGAATGGAATAAGGAGGTATTTGGTTGCTTGGATTCAAGACAAGGTGATTTGGTTAAACAAATCCAAATATTGGATATTATTGGGGAAGCCTCTGTGTTATCAGAGGACCAACTTTCTTTGAGGAAGAATTACATGGTTGAGTGGTGGTCTACTGCTAAGAAGAAGGATTGCCTAATGGTGCAAAAATCTAGAGCTAGATGGCTAAAGGAGGGTGATGCTAATACATCCTTCTTCTATGCTTGTATTAATAATAGAAGAAAGAGGAATCACATTCATGGAGTGTGGATTGATGGAGAGTGGATAGAAGATGATAACGGTCTTTTGGTGGCGGTGTCTAATTATTTTCATATGGTATTTTTTAACCATTGTAGGGTCTTTCATTTACTTGATGGGGGTTCAATTGCCTTTCAGATTATCAGATTTGTGTCTCTTAATGATGCTTTTTCGGAGGATGAAATTAAAGAAGTGGTTTGGAGTTATGCTACTAATAAGAGCATGAGGCTAGATGAGTTTTATTTCGGGAAATTTGGGAGATTATTAAGTCAGATGTTTTGTCTTTTTTGTGGAAATCCCAGGTGAATTATAAGCTCCCAAGAGGGTTGAACTCATCATTCATTATTCTGATTCCAAAATTAAAAAACCCAACAAGGACTCAAGACATTAGAACAATTTCTTTGGTGGGTTCTTTAAACAAGATTTTAGCTAAAGAAATGGCAGAGAAGCTTAAAGAGGTGATGGCTTCTTTGATCTTGCCTTCACAATCGGCGTTCATTCAGGGGAGAAACATTCTAGTATAGATGGCAAAACAGGAATTGCTCGCAGGCGCGCTCACGTAGCCCGCATTTTTTTCGGGTAGGGCATACAAATTTTGCCCGTTTTACCCGACCCATTTTGCCCGCCAAATTCACGGACATTTCGGTTGGGCATGCGGGCGACCTATAAACATAATTTAAAGAAAAAGTAAGAAAATTTTAAATAAGTTGTGATGTAATGTGACTTTTAATCCGTAAAAAATTGTCATCTAATGTGATTTGTTAAAATTCCTATAAAATATCAAAAAGTTTGTTAATTTTTTACCTTCAACTACTTTATTTAATTTCATTTCATTTATTATATGAATTATTTATTTTTTTAAATTATTCAACAATGCCCACGGGCCGCCCTTTAGCCCGTTTTAAAACGGGCAGGGCACTGAATTTTGTTCGTTAAACCAATGCGGACATGTCCGCGCCCGCTTATTTTTTAGCGGGCATTTGCGGGGTTGGGCGGCCCGTTTTGCCATCTCTGCATTAAAGATGTCACTACTCTGATTAACGAGGTTATCCATTCAGCAAAGAATGATAAAGATGGGTACATGTTGTTAATAATGGATTTGGAGAAGGCGTATGATTCACTTAGTTGGGATTTCTTGGATTATATGATATCCAGGTTTGGTTTCCAGAGTCAATGGAGGAAATGGATCAGTGAGTACTTATCTTCTACTACAATGTCGGTCCTTATGAATGGTATGCTCTCGACTCAATTCTTTGTTTCAAAGGGTATCAAGCAAGGGGATGCAATGACACCATTTTTGTTCTAGTTGGTGAAACAAAGGTTTGCGGGTTTGGTTCGCAAGGCAAAAAGTGATGGAATCTTGGAGGGTTTTAAAATGGGGCGATTAGAGGTTGAAATGATGGATTTATAGTTTGCAGATGATATAATAATGGTCTTCAAACCCACACTTTCTAATTTGTGGGGTGTGAAAACTATAATTAGATGCTTTGAATTAGTGTCTGGAATGAAGATTAATGCTCATAAAAGTTCTCTTCTTGGAATTTAATTATCGAGAGCTTCATGAGGTTGGTGGCTTCCTTTTTGTCTTGCAAGATTGGTTCTATGACTTTTGTGTACTTGAGAATCATGGTTGGGACAAATTCGGCGAGTGCAACTACATGCAAGAGTGTTTTAGATAAGTGGCTAGCATACTCGCTCCTTGGAAACAAAATCACAATTCCTTTGGAGGTAGGGTCATTCTGTTGAACTCAGATTTGTTAAATTTGCCTATATATCTCCTTTCTCTTTATAAGGATCCTAATAAAGTTATTCATAGTCTTACCACCCTTCAAAGGAAATTCTTATGGGGGGAAAGAGGTAATAGACACATTCATTGAGTGAAATGGTCAGAGGTTTGTAAACCAAATAAACAAGGTGGGTTTGGTGTTAAAGATTTAGCCAAGTTTAATGAGGCATTATTGGGGAAGTGGAAATGGAGAAGATTGACCGAGCCAGAGTCATTGTGGGTTAGAAGATTGGAGAAGGTGGTTTGACATTATTCTGGCATGATACTTGGTTCGATAATCAATATTTGAAAGACAAGTTTCTGACACTATTTTTGCTACCAGGGAACATGGAGGCTTTAGTAACGGTAGGGATGATAATGAAAACCAAATTCGCGGGTGCCCGTACGAACCCAACCTGAATTTAACGAGGAAACCCTACTGTGATTGGGTTCGAGTAAAACCTGATCCCAATTTTTGGGTTCGAGTTCAGTTTTGGTACATTTAATACCTTACCCCGAACCCATTTGACAAAACATTTTCATTATCAACTAGAGCCGTCATTTTCTGCTCATCTTCACTTAACTCCAAATCAAGCAGAAGGTAAAGTTATTGCATATCTAGCATATTCAGCATCTACAAGGTCTAAGTTATCATATGTTTTTTTAGTATTAGTATTGGGATACAAATTTCATTGCACAGATAAGAAAATTAAAAATAATCACTTTCTTTCGTCCCCTTGGCTAAACAACTACATATTGTATCTCTATTCTAAAGTCTCGCATTTAGTAAACATCGCCTAAACTAACTCATTCTTAATTTCCTTCCCATTTAAAATCAACTACATGTTGCTGTCATTTCCTAAGAATACAAGCACTATTCTCAAAAGCTAAAACAAATTTTGAACTATTTTTTTCGGATTACCCAAAACCTGCGGGTTCAAGGATGGCATTGTAAATTTTAACCCCATCGAGTTCGGGTTCAGGTTCGGGTTTTGGATTTCGGGTTCAAGATTGGGTAAGTATAAGCCTAACTCTGATCTACCCCATTGCCATTCCTAAGTAGCGGATTATGGTGTTTGGATCAATGAGTCTTGGAGTTGGCACATTTCTTGGAGAAGACAATTATTGTCTTGGGAGGAAGATCTAATCCATCATAGTTGTAGGCGAGGTATTTTTGATAGATGGAGGTGAGGCCTAGATGTTTCTGGTGTTTATACAGTAAAATCGGCATGCATGGTGCAATTAGATTCTAGTACCTCTGTTAGGGATGATCTTCTTTACGGGTATTGGATTAGTTGTGCCCCGATGAAGGTTTGTTGTTATGTTTAGAAAGCAATGGGAGAGAGATTAGCCACCAAGGAGGAGCTTCAAAGAAGGCATATTATTGATGGAATATAGTTGAATTGTGTTTTTTGCTTGGAACAAGTAGAGTCGGTTGATCATCTTCTTCTAACTTACCATTTTACATTTACATTGTGGAAAAGGTTCTACTCTTGGTTACAGGATCTCATTCTTCGTCCTAATTCTATTTCTGATCTTTTGGTTATGCTTGATTCTTTTTATAGAGAACCAAAAGGTAGAAAATGTTGGAGAATGCTATGGTTTGTTGTGGTGTGGTCGATATGGCTTATGAGAAATGATGTAATTTTCTTGGCTAAAGAGGTTAGATTCACCTAAGTGATGGAATTGATTCAGATTTGGTCTTGGATTTGGTTTTGTTCCTCTAGTGATCTTTATGTTTATGACTTTGTACAGTGATGTATAGATCCTAGGTCTTGTATTTCCCATATTGATAGTGTTATCTGCTTGTGATAGTTTACTTATTTGTATTTAGGTTGGCACCATTTGTTCCTAATTATTGAAGTTTTTGCTTATATAAAAAAATACAAGTTTCATTTGAACAATTATTAATGACACTTTCTTTCAAAATTATAATGATTATAATATTTTCAAATATTAAAATTCTCAATATACACTATACTAAGTTAAAGTTTCTAATAGAGTAAATATACATTGAGATATGGACTAAATAACTACGATTTATCTTTATTCTAAAAATGTTCCACCATGGTTCCAAAATACATGTTATGACTGATAGAGACAATGATCGAGTAAAATAAGCATCATTCGAGCACTCCTACGCCTCGACCAGGCAATCCGAGCCAGTAGGTACTAGTTAAGCAAAAGTGATAAGATAGTATAAAATCAGTTCTTACACTCTACTGTCACAACACATGCATGACACAGGCCTCTATTTTATGTCGCATGCTACCTAAATCATATTGTGCCTTTCAAAAGTAGATAGCATACCAATGACACAACGACACCTGCCAGTATGACTCCTAATGAACCGAACCAACTCGGTATTCGTTCAAAACTTGATTCGTTATTTAGTTCGATAAACTTCATTCATGAACCAAATGAGCTGAACTTGAGCTGGAAATTGAGCTCGTTAAATAAACGAACCAAACTTGAGTTGGAAATAGTTCGACTCGTTAGGTTCAGGAGTTGACTCGATATATATATATATATATAAACTAATTTGTATGTTTATTATGACTCAAACATTATTTTTTATATTTATTGTTATTATATATATAAACAAGATTATATTTATATATAAATAAACATTTTGCATTATTTTTAAAATTTTAATTAATTATTTGAGTTATCCAAATGAATCATTTGAACTGAATAGTTCGCAAACTTTAACCAAGCTGAACTCGAGCTAAAAATATAACTCGTATCGAACTCGAGTTGAGTTTCGAGCTGAGACAATCCTTGTCGAACTGAATCGAGCTAAACTTTAGTTCGACTCGTTTCCAGCGCTACCTGCCAATATGAGTGACAGTCAACTTTACATAGAGTATGGATCTACCCAAAGCCGTCTGTCACAGGAAAAACCAATCTTGTTTAAGACAAACCCGACATGCCATTTAGTTGACCAGACCAACAACATCTATAAAGGAATATTCCTCATGCTTCTCCATTAAGGGTTCTCCCCCTTAAAGAATTTTACTTATGCACTTAACTCTTAGCACTCTCTTATTCACACTTTCATTCTATCTCTTATTTACTACTCTTTGGTATTCTACATATATCTGTCATTTACTGATTTGATCATCAGAAAACTTTTTCATGTACTTCCCCTAATAGGTTCAAGCATATTTAGGCTATATTAGAAGATTTCAATAGATTCCTATCATATAAATTCACTTTCTTAAGACCAAAGAACAAGTAAAATTTTAACAGTAATTCTTAAAATACTATATTTATGATGGATGAACCTTAATTTTAAAATATAAATAAAAAACGTTCATATTTTCTTTCCTTATAACTTAGACATTATTCTTATGCAATGTGGTTCTCACTTGAATAAATGGTACAACTCTTATTAATTATTATGAACCTCTATGATATTATATTTCATGCTAAAAGAATTTGAGATGAAAACAATATCTATAAATTAAATTAAGATTTTATTTTTGAAATTTAAAAAAATGTTGTTTATTACTTTCAAATTATTTTTATTTAACTATGTATTTTTGTATGTTTTTATCATGTATCTTACCATGTATGGGTGATACACTAGTATATAATGCTTAAATATATTCAAATAATATTATCATCTGTCCATTTTCATCAAATCAAAAACCATATTTAGGCCTCATTTGTTGAGATGAGTATGAGATGAGAGAAAATGATAAGAGAGAAAGTGAGATAAGTTTACACATTTCTTTTCTTTAGTTGTGGGGTGAAAGAGAGTAGATAGAAAGAAAATGATGGGTCTCACTGCAAATTTTGTTCTCTTCATATATTAGAAGAAAGTCAGTTGAGAGAGTAAAAATTTATAAATGACTAAATTGCCCCACCAATTTCATATTATCACATACATGTACAAAATTCATTATTGTAGAGTTCTAGCCATTAAATACTCATATAACCCTTTTATGTGACACTTTTTTTACTATTTTTAACTAATTATATATTTGCTTTCAAAAATTTAAATAAATACTAATTTATTTACACATTTTAAAACCAAATATATTTTTATACTTAAAACAAGAAAATAAAGTTAATATATGATTATTTACAAGGATAAACTTATGCATAAGAAAAGCTCACTTTTATTCACCATTTTTTGTTCACTCATTTTTATTTTACTATCATCTAACTATTATTATATTTATCATTTATCTCAAAACATATATCCCTACACAAAGTCGTGGGTCACACATAGACCTAAAAATATTATTGTTTGTTGGTTATCATCACTGTTAATATTCAAATTTAAATATTAATCAATTTATTTAATTAACTATTTCAATTGTAGTTCAATATTATTTTTAGACACTTTAATTTTTTTGGTACTACCAATAGTATTCTCTCACCTTTTTTGGTAAGGAACTAATTCATTTCAAAGATCGTGACTGCTCCTCCCAACAAGTATTGCTCCCAAGAATCGAACTCATGACCTTAGGAATTCAATGAGATTTTATACAACTAGACTGATACCTTGTTGATAGACACTTTAATTAGTTCTATATATTGAATCATTTATATAAAATTACATATTTAATATTAACATTATATTTCTTAAAAACTTTAACTAATATTTAATTTTAATTCAGAATAAAAAAATATTATTAATGTGAATAAGGGTATACTTGTTTATTCAATAGGTAGAGAGATAAAGTCATGATCTCTCTTCTTGTTCTTTTCTTTTTCTCTTCTACAAAATAATTCATAATTCCATTTTTTTTCTCACATCTTTCTTTCTCCTCATCCTCTTTCTTTCTTCTTAACTTCTTATCATCAACCAAAGGAAGGCTTAATCATAACCCACAAGAATTATTTAAAAAGTTTAACCTAACATCCCTTTATGTTTATAGGAACTTCAACAACATCCGAACAACATTCCATTATACTTGCTAGTAACTTACACAATTATACACATGTTTCTTATGATCATATATGATATTTTAGACAATTCAAATAGGAAAAATAAAAGTTACAAAACATAATTTAAATACAAGTCATAATTTTTATTTTGTGCACTATTATTTTACTTAAACAAACTTCATTCTTCACTATTCCCATGACCGTTTATTATGTCACATCTACGTCACACTGACACAAGTTCATTCAGTTTATTAGCAAAATAATACTCTATTGATAATAAGAAAATCTAAAAAGTTAAACTAAAATAAAAAGCAGAATAGATAAGGAATTAACCACGTCATAGAAACCCTTTTCCCTTTTTACAATACAGCAAGAAGAAGATTCAGACACTACGTGACATCATCGATGACCCCCATATCAGTAGTACAATTTACTACTTAATAAATAAAGCATATACATATTTTGTCTTACTTTTTTTTAGTCAGTCAATATAATTGACGAAAAATATTTAATAATTTTAATTTTAATTTATATAATTTTTTCAATTAATTAGTAAAATAATATAAAAAAGATATAGCAGATGTGATCTCATAAATAAATAACTCCACAAATAAATAAATCCAAGTTCATGAACCTACACTTCTATAAATACCCAGTTATTCTAAACCCTTCAAAGTTCTAAAATTCAATCACTACCTCACAATTCACAAAACTACCAAAACCCTTTAATTTCTTTAACACACTTTCTCTCAACAAAAAACAACAGAATTACAGAATACGAAACATCGTTAAGGTAACATGTACCCACACAATACCTACGAATCAGACTTGGCCCTTTTAGACTCCATACGCCGCCACTTAATAAGTGAATCCGAACCCAAATTCAAGGATCCGAATAACGTTTCGGGTAATAACCCGTTTTTCTCTCTGAGCTCCAGTTTCAGCAGCTTATACCCATGTTTAACTGATAATTGGGGTGAACTTCCACTAAAGGAAGATGATTATGAAGATATGGTTCTCTACAGTGTTCTCCACGACGCTGTTAATGTTGGGTGGATCCCATCTTTCGAAACTGGGTCATCTGAATCAAATGTCTCCGGTCAAATGGTTGTGAAATCGGAGCCGGATGTTATGTCACCGATGACTGCTCCGGAGGTGATTACGAAGGCGGTTCCGGAGAATGGGAAGCATTACCGTGGCGTTCGCCGACGACCATGGGGGAAATTTGCGGCGGAGATTCGAGACCCGGCGAAAAATGGTGCTCGGGTTTGGCTTGGGACGTTTGAAACGGTGGAGGATGCGGCGTTGGCTTATGATCGCGCCGCGTATCGGATTCGAGGGTCCCGGGCGTTGCTGAATTTTCCGCTCCGGGTTAACTCCGGTGAACCCGACCCGGTTAGGGTTACTTCGAAGCGATACTCGTCAGAAAGTGGTTCGAGTTCTTCATCAATGAAGAAACGGAGAAAGATAGTGGCACCTTAAATGGCAGAGTGTACACGTGTAGAAAATTTATTGGTCAGTTGATGAACGATGCTGAGGTGGCTGTAATGTTCTTTTGTACTATTGTGTTTCCATAAAATCTACTTTGTAATTAGACTGAGAACTTTTAGAAGAGGTGTTTTTAGGAAAAAGAGGAGAAAAAGAAAAGGTAGAAATATGTAGTGGAAAGTTAAATTGGGGTACAAAAACAAAGAAAGAAAAATGGAAAATAAAATGTTTGAAGAATATGAGTATACAGTGGGGTGGAAGTTTTGTAATGACTTGGTGCATAAAAGATTTGTTATTTGTTTGTTTACCATTAGAATGTGTTAGAATTTCCGATTTGGAAATGATCTATAACAGTTGTATAAATGAAATGGACTTGCAGGAAAGGGAAAGACCCTTTCTGTTTTTGTTAGTCCCCATGCTTCATTTCACTCATTTGTGTACAAATTTGAATTATGTTTCAAAAACTTTGTCATCTGATTGTCACATTGTGTCCTCCCTCTAACTTGAGAGGGTTTATAATGCCAAGCACCATGTCAAAGGCCAGATGCACAAAGACAAGGCCAGATGCACCAGCAGTGGGCAGTAAAACAAAGCTTTTAAGCAATGAGCATTTACGTAACTTAGGATAATAATAGAGATATTTGATGTCCAATGTGTTATTCAATTAATTAAAAAAAAATCATAAAAATAAAATTATATTAGTTGGAGTAAATTGATCAGATAAATTAATTAAAAAAGTTATACAAACAAAATTATATCAGTTAGAGTAATTTGATTGGTAGAGATAGGAGGAGATGTTGAGAGAAATAATCTCTCTTCAACTTAAAAAATGAGTAAGGATCTTTTCTATTAATAGAGAAAGGTAAGTACATATTTTTACTTGAATTTAATGGTAAAAGTATAATTTTATTGTAATCAAAATGATATATGTATAATTTAAAGTTACATTTCTCTTTACTGCAATTTTTTCTCCATGTTTAAGATCCTCCATCCTAAGAAACACACCTATTCATTGTATTGATAGTTAGTCATTTTCAATTCTTTCTAGAAGGTAGGGAGTTACTTAGAGAGTTATTTTCTTGTGTATCAATTGTAACCAATAACATTTTTTCTTCAATGTGTATGACTCTTCTTCGTTACTCTCTGTTCTTTTCTTCCTCCATTCTCTAAGAGTTTTTACTAATATATATTATAATTATTAGCAATTGTTTTATTTGGAGGTTTTTTATATACCAAAATGTGTTAATTTCAAAATAATTCGGAGAGGTATTTTTACGTAAAAGTACCATATATTTTAAGTGATGCAAGGTCCTAATTTTTTTAAATGATGTATCATTTTTTTTATAATATTGTATTTATTTTAATATGATATAGTAAATATGATTTATTACATTTTTTATAATGCTAGATTTTTAGTTATATAATTTAATGAAATATAGTTATTTTTGTAAGCTATTTTCATATTTTATAATTTTTGGCCTGCAGTATTTGTGCATGATTTATTTTATATTTTATATTAATATTTTTTTATATTTTATATTAATATTTTTTTATATTTTAATACTGATAGAAACGAATATTATGAAATACAAAAATATTTTCAAAAGTCGACTCTAATAAAAAAAATAGATTATTGATATACCATAACTATGATTAGCAGACAATTTGGTGATGTAGTTTGGCAGCTGTTTTAAACAATGCATTTAATATTCAATGGGAAGGTCACTTTTGTCTTTTTCAATCCATTCTTGTTACATATCATTATTCATTAGTCAAGGTTATATTCTCGTATTAAATCTTTATATTATATCTTTTACTTATAAAAGTATAACACATGTTATTTAGAAATTAATTATCAACAAATAAAATATTATTTTTTAACATATATTACTTTATTATGGGTATAAGAATTAATAAAAAATTTAGTAAGAGAATATATTATTTTTCTTCTTCAATTATATTTCATACTCTTACAAACTCTCAAGTATAGACTAAGGTAGTAGATGAGGTTAAATCTTACAATTCTTCTCCATGCATACAACATTACAATAAACAATAATGATTTTATAATATTCTATGATTCTTTCTTACACACATTACATTTTATTTTAGAGAGAAAAACAATTCCAAATCCTTTATTAATATACTAACTGTTTTTTTTTTTAATCTTCCTATTTTTCTATTACAATAGGTGCAAACTAATTTTTAAACTGTCACTTAATTTACATGACAATGATAACTATCATCAATAAACATTAATAAAAATAGAAAAGGACGTTGATATGATGCAAACAATAAACTATCTAAAATTAGATTTATTTTTATTGTATTACAAAAGGTATTTTCACCTTTTGGGTAAGACTAATCCCCTTCGGGTTACGTAACTACCCTTTCCAACAAGTGTCGCTCCCAAGAATTGAAGTCTTATCTTTTGGTCATCCTGGGATCTAATGGGCCTTATACCGAGTCCACATCTTCTACCCACAATTTGTATCATTCTGTGTGTCATGAATTGTGATTGGTAGAAAAATATTTAATAATTAAACTTTTAACTTAAGTATACTTTTTTCAACCAATCATAACTGATGACACATGGAATAATACAAATTGTGAGACAAAAAATGTGCACCTCATTGTACTACTAAACCAACACGTTGTTTAAATTGATATTATGTTTAATTAATTCACTTAAATTAATAATAACATGTTCAAATTATTAGATCATGTTACAATCTGAAATTAATAAATTATGCTACCCAAAAGGATCTCTTAAATTTTAATTAATGTGATATTATTAAATAATATAAGTTTAGTAATGTCTTTTAAAGGGAAAATAGGTAGTTGAATTAAAGAGTACAAATATTTTTATAGTGTACTTGTATATTTATCATGTAAAAATTTAGAAAGTGATTATGCAATAATTGTACTCATTTTTAATATGGTTAATACCGTGACTTTTGTGCTATTGTTAACCTTATTTTAATATTTTTAAAATATATCAAATAATATTTAATAAAAAGTTAAAGATATGCTAAGCCTAAGAATTCTCGTGCAGCAGATTAGGGTAGCTTCAACCGCCATAAAACACCGCACGTGGGCTTTTGGGACAGTATGACCTTGAATATTGTGTCACCTTATCCTTAACCATAGACTTTCAAACTTTGACCTTAACTTTTCCCATTCCTCCTATGAATTTTCAACCAGTCTAACTTATACGCATGGAGGAACCTTTGAAAAAAGAACCTTCTCAAATGATTTAAAGTAGGTCCGTCTTATAATTAGGCTGCTGATTGAGTTATCCATATCAATAAGTTGCGAAAATAATGATTTGGATCATATAACATAATCATGTCTATAATTAAAAATTCATTAATAATCAGTTAAAAAATTATATTAAAATAAGATGCAATTATTTATATTAATTACTTTGATCTTTCACACAAAGGATTACTCTTGGTTAAATTACTTTTAATCTCATTAACTTCCTCTAATAAATCTTTAAAAAAATGTGAAATACATCATGATTCAATATCTTAAAAACATAAAAAGTACTCAATATTTCTATTTAGAAGTTTGAAGTTACAATACAAATATATTTGATAACTCACCTCAATTATAAACTCGATTTTTATTTATTGAAAAATAAGGAAAAGACAACATCTCTTTATAATGGGTTATTTATTTATTTTTTTCAACCAATTTCCTTTTATATTTTACCACTCAATTTTTAGTAGAATTTTTATCCTTTTTGAATTGATCTTTTCATCATTTGTTCACTATTTGTTTTGTAATTGATATTAATTTTTATATTGTGTATTATTTTAATATTTTTAGCCTTTATCAAAAGTATCAAAAATTAAATAATTTATAGAAAAAATATATATGATGATATATATGAAAACTATATATTTTAAAAATATTATAAAACAACCAAAATAGTTATAATATAAACATATAGCTGTATACCTTTTTGTATTTTACTTTGTAAAAATAAATTTCTATCTTACCCAAACAAAATATATTATCATATATTCAGTTTTTAACTTAAATTCCCGAACACAATGATATATACAAATTATAATCATGTGATTTATAATCTTATAAGTTATAAATTAAAATATAATGTATACAAAACACAATATTGAGGTGGATGATAAAAATAGAGTGCATTGACAAAGACATGGAAACATGAAGCAAATGCAACATCGTAATCGGTGAAGAGTCAAAACTTTGAAGAAAGACTAATTATTATTAGTTTAACTAAGAGAAGAATATAATAAAGCAAAAATCTGTTGTGTAAATCAAAAACCTCTTGTGTGTGATAATGATTTTGCAAAGAATGACAAGTAAATCTTGCAAGTCTCGGTCGTTATTACTTGAGAAGTAAAATAGGGCTTTCCGCTTAAAGAGATACTTAAGAGAGAATTTGTGGTGTTAGATGATTCCATTTTTAGTAGGGTAGACTTATCCTTTATCTATCCCAAAATATGATTAGACTCATTTTTAAATCTAAATCCAAACTTGAGGAATTACTCAATCAAATGTTAAATGAACTAACTTCTAAATATAAACATAACCCAAGTAAATATAATGTATTTCTTCTTTTATTAGAGAAATTCTTATTAATATTATTACATATTCTTATGAATATATAATTTAATATATGAAATAATATACATAAACTATTTTGTGAATCATTTATATATATATATATGGTGAAAATATTAGAAATTAATGCAATATGAAATGATGTATACATTATATCATTTGCACAAGAGTATCCTAAATGACCATAAAAAACAATTGAATACATATCGTTAAAATATAAAATTATATCAATAGATTGGTTGTTATCAATGTTATTAAAACCGGTTCGGACAGCCGGTTCGACCAGAGAACCGGCCAACCGATTCCATAACCGGTATGAAATAAGTGTTGTGCCGGCTAAGCATCAAAACCGGTGTAAACTGGAGAAAAACTGGTAAATCGTGTCAAAACCGATGAACCGGCCGGAATTTGATTCAACCGACCGGTTCATACATGTAATTTTAAAGAATCCCACCTAGGCTAGTACAAGTGCTTCTTAGTGCTTCTTATCTCACCATTTTCATTCCTTTGTTTTTATCTGTTTTATATATTTTAATTTTTTCTAATTGTTTGCATGTACCTGGTTGTTGAATTGGAGAAGTTCGTTTTTATCCTTTTGTTTTATAATCTGAAAAATCAAGGCAGAATGATACTGTGCCCTGTATTTCAGCAGTTAAATGTGTGAAAGAACATCTGGTTTGGTGTATGAAAAAATGAAATTGTTGTAGATCAATTAAATTTAGAAGATGATGATGATGCATAACTCAACCCTGTGGAGAATGTGAACCTAGTTGAAGACAACATTAGTCAAGCTTTGGACTTAAATGATGAAGAAATGGAACCTCAATATGAAACAATTTTGACTCATTGGTATTAAAGTTTTAAATATATAATATGTTTTGTAGACTGAGTTATGACTTGCGTCATATGTTTCGAGTTTGTTAAGTAAGACAAGTACTTGTGGATTACTATTTGTATTTGTAATTTAGACTTTGGATTTATTAAAGTTGTTAATTTATGATAATTCTTACTTTGACTATAAATATGGATTATAAATTTGAGTATATACATATTAGATAATTTTTATTACAGGTTTACACACATATATATAAGCATGTATGTCCGGTTTAACCGGTTTAATCCCATGCGGTTTAATTACTGAACCACTGATTGAACCACTAAACCACTAAACCAGTACCCTCACCGGTTTGATGACCGGTCCGGTTTTAATAACATTGGTTGTTATAAAGAAATATACTATCTATTTTAGGTCAATGACGGACATCATCTGCTATTCCACAAATTGTGTCATTGTATGTACCATAAGTCTACGATTGGACGAAAAGATATTTTTAAGTTGAAAAATTAATAATTAATTATTTTTCTGACCAACCACAGCTAATGCTACACGCAATGACACAATTTATGGGACAACAAATGTGTTAGTCAATAAGATGTCATTACTTTGTACACAATTAAATAACTATATATAAAAAGAAGTCAACAATTAGCATGTGTCATGTTGAGTCGAGTGATACTTATCCATTACCCAATCTTAAATATTAACCAAAACTAAATTTTAAACATGAACTCAACCCTAAAACCCAATGAAACCCAACCATATTTAAGTACCATACCAAATTGCTAGACCAGTTAGGGTATGTTCTTGCTAGCACCAAATTCTATATCCATGTTGAACTCTCTAACATTATACATATATGCTAGCATCTCCAATGGGTTTTGTTTTGTGTAATTGTTGTAGAAGATTTTCATGATTGGAGTTGTAAAAAGTATGTGGTGGTGTATGCAACATTTGCCTAACCTAGCAACTGTTACACAAAGTTCGCGTCAACCCCACAAACTTAACTATAGGCCCTAAATTAAGATAAAAATATGAATGTTAATAGAATATAAAATTGTGGACTGAGATCCTGCTATCCAACAATACATGTAATATCCAGTAAATCCTACTTAAAACTATTCAATTCATCCATAATCTACTCAAAAATCCATTTTAGTGGATTGGATATTTATATATATCCATTTAATTTTTTTTAAGAAATTGAGACCAAAATCGCCATTTAAAAAATCAATTTCTTAGAAGGCACTTAAAAAACACTATTAGATAATCACTTTTTAAATACCTGCTTTTTAAAATCACTTTTGGGCAATAAGTCAACCCAATTAGGATTCTGAAAAAGTGTATCTAGGTCTAGGTTATATGTTTGGGGTATTCGGCTGATATAAATAGTGATTGTTCTCCATTTTTTATTTCTTGGGCCTAATATTTGGGTTGGACCCAAATCCACCTATCATTAAAACTATCCACCGGATCCTACAAATTTAAGCTTATTAACTTAAATGGATGACCGGATGAGCTTATTTTGTGATGCATTTGGATGGATGATGGGCTCATGGATAATTTAGCACTTTGCAGTGTATATATATATACAGTGCAAAGTGCCCAATGTAGTTTTGGTTCCTCAATTAACAAAATGGTTCCAAAATGTTGAACCCATTGAGTTTTAGGTAATCCGAACCCGATTGAAAACCTGAATCTATTTTATAGATATGTGTGTATATATATACACACGTTTACACCTTGGACAGTGCTGCAATAGTAATATGCTGCATTTTGGAACCATTTTGTTAATTGAGGAACCAAAACTGCAGTGTATATATATAAGATATATATAATTGTATAATTTTAAATGTATAATTTGAATTTGGGGTAGGATATTACCTGTACCAAATCCGAACCCAAAAATTATACTCGGGTAAAACCTGAACCGAACATAACATATTTTCTCCATTAAATTTGGGTTGAGTTCGGATGGGTACTCACGAGTTTGGTTTTCATTGTCATCCCTATCATTATAATTAACTAATTTGCATACTACTCACCATGTGTGAAGTTCACAGCCTGGTATATGTTGCACAATGATGGAGTGAAAAGTGTAGCAACAAGGTATTGATCTAATAGTTTAAGACCTTGCAAGATTCTTAGGATCATCAAAAATTCAAGAGTTTGATTTTTTAGAACGATATTTATTGGAAGTGATAGCCACACACCCAAAAAATATTAGTTCCTTATCATAGGGTTGGCCGGTTAGGAATACCATTGGTAGTACAAGAAAAAAGAATATAAAAATGTGACCAACTTTTCAAGAGTTGAATGAAAAGTGCATGTTTGATATGGATTAAAATGTTGAGTTTTTGCTTATTTTTTGAAGAATAAATTTAAAATTTAAATTATATTGTTTGACAATCAAATGATATTATAAATTCAACTTTTTTTGGAAAAATAAGTCAAAAGTAAAAACTCCGAAATCATGGGCTGATTTATTTTGGCTTAACTTATTTTTTCAATTTTTACACTTCCTATTTTAATTCATCATAACTTTATCTCCCTCCTCATTTTTACTCTTCCACCAAACTTCACAATTCTCAATGTCATCACTACCAAACTCTCCATAAAACTTGTGTATGAAACCTGACATTTGTGTATTATTATTTTGTGAATTGTGTAATTCAAGTTTCGCAACTTCTATTTATTTGTGTGTCATATTATTTTTAATATTGATATTGATTTTTATATTCTATTTTATTAATATTTTTTTAACTTTTATCATGCAATATTAAAAATTTAAATATTTATAGATGTGAGAACCAGACCAGATTGGACGGTTTGATCAGTCTAACTGCTGACTGGACTTGAAAACGGCTCTAGTTTACAATCTTAACCGAATGAGAGTTGAACCGCTTTGAACCGGGGAAATCTGGTCTGACTGTGCTAAACCCGATTAAGCCAGATTAACCCGGGAAGTAAACCGGACGATTCACTTAAAAATAAGAAAAATGAAACACTACTCTAATATTTTGTTTTACTATGGTCCAAAAAAAGATGAATAAATATTATTTTAATATAATTATACATAATTATTAATTATATAGAGTTTTATATTTATATATAACTATATATTTATGGATAAAAATTATTAATTACGTACGGAATCACCCCGTCAGTTTAACTGTTTAAACCGGTTAAACCTAATACGAGACTTCTTCCGGTTTGACATCTGACTCGGATTTCACAACATTAGTAAATACATATATGATGGTAAATATTAAAAAAATATATATTAAAAAAATAATGTAAAAATAACCATAATATAAATAAATAACCTCTTACCATTTTCTATACTTTACTATATAAAAAACAATATTTATACTTTATCCAAACAAAATATATTAGTTTATATTCATTTTTCAGCTAAGGACCTAAACATAAATAAATTATAATTTTAACAGATTATAATCTTACAATTTATAAACTAAAACTAAAATCTTAATCTATACAAAAAGACTTATTGGAAAGTCGCTTACAAATAATTCAACATGATAGAGCCCATATAATACAACTCTAAAGAGCTATAAGGAAATTGATGATATGTATCAAACTTCATCAATTTAAACGTGTCATAGAAAGCAACTAAGTAACAATGTTTGCCTTGTAATCTGGAGTCCGTGGATTCAAATCCGGGAAGCACTTTCTACGTTTATGAAGGTAAGATTGTATATATCTACCTTTCATTTCCATATCCCACGTGTAGGGAGTTTTATTCACTTGGCTGCCTTTTTAAAAGCAACCAATAAATATTAGAGTATTTCACCTTGACCTGTTACCCTCAAAAGAATCCATGGCTATATCAACCCTCTTCTTTTTCCTCACACTTCTCTTTCTTCAAATTTAGTTGGCTTTGGGGAACAACATAACTTTGAATACAACACTTTCCACCAATGACGACAATCCTGCATCTTCAGGTGAATTTGCATTTGGTTACCAAATCAATGACACTAACCATAACCAAAACCTCTTCTTGCATGCTATTTGGTACCATAACATACCTGACAAAACTTTTGTCTGGAATGCAAGAACTGACAAGCTTGTACTAAAAGAGTGAACGGTTCAGCTAACAAGAAGTTTCTTAACACTCCATAATCTTCAAGGTGAAGCTATATATAGAGAGAGCACAATCAACTGAATCTGAAACTGTTTCCTTTACTGCAATGCAGGGTGTTCTAGTTCCACATGAACCTACGTGGAAAGCTTCAAGAATCGCGCACACACATTGTTGCCTAGCCAAATTTTGGAACTACAAGGTAACCTTATATTTAAATTAATAGAATCCAATTACACAAAAAGGAAGGTTTCAACTTTATTTTGATAAAAGAATATGTCCCGAAATGGCAGTGGCTGGTCAGATGACAAAGCTGATTCTCGCTATGAAAGTTAATTTAGTGTCAAAACAAATGAGTCTGCCTCATAGCATGTATTTGATGATAAAGCAAATATTTATGTGGAGAAAATGAATAGAGAAAAAAAACTAACTTGGATGGGAAAATTCAGTTCTTGATCCTGTTGCATATTACTATAGAGCAACACTTGTCTTCTAGGGAGTTTTTACACACTATGCTCATCCAAAGAAGGGCTCTCATGGCCAGCAAAGTTGGTCTGTAGTGCGTTATGTTCCGGACAGATTTGCTTTGCCATTTCAATGAACAAGGAAGTGGTAGCTGTGGTTATAACAGCTACTGCTACATGGAAAACCATAGGCCTAATTGCAGCTGCCCAGATGGGTATTTTCTGATTGATCCAAACAACCAATTTGGTGGATGCCAACCTGATTTTTCCTTAGGCTGTGGAACAGATGATGCAGGATCAAGAGACAGGCCTAGAGAGGTATTTGAATTTATGGTTTTCGAAAATTTCGATTGGCCTGTGGGTGAGTATGAGAGGTTAGAAAATTATACTATACCAGACTGTCAAACAACTTGTTTGCATGAGTGTTTGTGTTGTTGTCATTTTTGTAAACCAATCAGGAGTATGTTGGAAGAAGAAATTACCCCTTTCTAATGGAAGATCAAAGACAAAGGAAAGTCATATGGTATTAATAAAAACAGGAATTCGCTCATTGTGTGACCTTGATCCCGATTCACAAAAAGGCTGCCCTAATGATCTAGGTGCAAAAAAAGTTCCAGCTAAGCCAATACTTATAGGGTCACTTGCTGGCTCCCTTGTCATTAGTAGTGTGTTTCTAGCATTAGTTATTTTCTTTTTTCCTACTAAAGCAAAAAGGCTACCCCAAACTTCAAGTGTTTAGGAAACAAAACTGTATTTGTTTCCTTATGAAACATTGAAAGATACACACAGGATTTCAATGAAGAACAAGGTATGGCTTCGGATGGATGAGCCATAGATCGAGAAAAGGAGTTTATGACAGATTGAATATTTTTAGTAAAACTAGCTATAAAGCTTGCTTCCAGGTTCTGTAATGATGGACGATGGAACTCATTAGCTTCTTGTCTCCGAGTTCATGAGCAATGGTACCCTTTCAGGCATCCTTTTTGGACAAGCATAGCCCAATTGGAATCTAAGAGTTACAATTGCTCTGGGAATTGCAAGAGGACTAGTGGTACTTACACAAGTTCAGAAATAGAAAGTAGCAGTATGATGTGACATGAGAATCAAGGAGAAGGAAATCAAAAGGTGACTATACCATGCAGCCAAGATTGGTTGAAACTGGCTTTTCGGTTTTAATCTCTTTGTCTGACTGAGCTGAAGTTTTGCTTTGAAGAGGCTCGCAAAGAACAGAGGAGGGGAGGAGGCAACAAAATTTCACAGGAGAATGGGTGAATGAATTTGAGAAATACACAAAACTATGGAGCCATTGACAATCCTACGTCACTCCTTATTTATCAAATAAATGAAGAATACATACACTCAACATAAACATATTAAATTTGAGTGAGGCAGTTAAGCATAAAAGTAAAAGCAAGTTTTGTATATAGTGCAATGTCTATCTATAGTCATGACATTTTCTCCTTTCTCAAAAGATGAACGTAATCCAAGCAACAAAGTTCCTATCAATATCTCAAATGATTCTATTACTAATTACTAATTTCATAAAAGCTAAGAGCAAGGCACCTTCTATGCATGAGTTAATGGGACTAAGCTCAAGGAATGGGGAAGAACTGTAGGACAAGACATGGACTTCGTGTTAAGATCTTGAAGGGTGCAAGTTTGAGCAATCTTGTTATTCTCAATGTCATAAAGGAACAAATCTGCACACACCTTCATTAGTAGGATCCCATCTTTGAAGCTTAGAGGATTCATCCATGGACTTAATTCCACATCCACTCTCTCCAACACTCTATTCTTCAAATTGAAGAAAAAGTTTGGATATTTTCCTTGAATCTCCTCCAATGATTTATAATGCTTGAGTGTCCATTTAGACTCATAGTAATCTTCAAGACACCATACATGAAGACCCACATCTGATATCAGTACATAATGCAGTTTCCCTTCAGATTCTCCGATACATGCTTCGGGGACAGTCTCAAACTCAAAAGCCGGGACTGGTACTGAAATCAACCAGGACAGTTCCTTATCAACATCAAAAGTTAGGACTTGATCACCATCTGTGAGCCAATGTAGCACACCCCCTATGTATATTCCTTTATTCTTAATCAAATTGTTACCACATTGGCAAGTTTCATTTGATTTCCACCATGCCCCTGTCTCTGATGAGTATAGTTCAAATTCTAAGTACATTTCCTCATACTCATCCTCACAAATCACAATCTGCTTAACTCGAACCAATTTGAATTTGGTAAAGTTGTCGAATGACGAGTCCAAATCAAAAGCCAATGCTATGCTTTCATTTTTCTCACAGCCATTCCAATCTAACTTAATCCATTGCTTATTTGAAGGGTTGCATACATATATAGTTGGCTCTTCAGAAGGGAAACAACTACGGCAACAAACTAGTCCTTTGCATGATGCTAAGACAACAACATCTTCAGGAAGAAAATGGAACACCCTTTGGTGCTGCATTTTGGAATCTCCTATTGTTGTTGTTGTCCCAACAGGAATATAACTAACTGTTTTGATATCTTCATTGCACCACATGAATTTCTCTTGCAAAATGAACCCTGTTAGGACAAGCTTATTGTTTTCAAGTTGAGCTCTTATGAAGGAACGGCTTGATATTATACGGTGCCACTCTCTTGAAATGCACTTCAAACCAAGCAAGGCCTTCACAGGAATCCGGGTCAGAACATCAAACAGAACATCAGTAATCAGAAACCTTTGAGCCTTCTTCATTTTCTGAAAAATATTGTAACAGTAATTCAATTAATAAGAGGATGAGCTTGACCCAACAGTAATAACCATAAGGTCAATGGTTCAAATCTGCTTGTGAGGACAAGGTTGTATATATCTACCTCTGTATATCCATTAAGTGGGTGCATCGTGCATTAAGCCACCATATTTTAATAATTCAATTAACATTGGACAAGCCAAAGGCATGAAAAGATGGTAATCTAAGCAGCATGGACATGGGGTAAATTTTCTGAAAATTATGATACAGATATCACTCTAAAAATCATGATAACCAGTGGTGCAAGAAACTAGACATTAATTAAGGAAGAGAATAAATTTATGCACCCGTGCAAGGATATAAGTTATTTCTTATGGTCATTGTTATTTAATCATTTTTTAATTTAAAAAAACAACATTTGAATTTTGAAAGTATTAAAAAACAAATCACACTAAAATAGTTTTGTTTTTTAATTTAAATTACTGAACGAACTGGCATTTCCAAAATATAATTAATAATTTTGTGAACATTTAAAGTACTTAGTATTTGAATTGAACCCCATAAATTTATGATTCATAATGGTAGATAAATAAATAAAAAAGTGGAGTTTAGTGAGAGATTACGGATGAATGAAGCAACTTGAGCATAGGTTGAATGCTTCACTTCTAATCATCTTTCAACAACAACAGCAACACATGAAAGAAAAGAAAAATAGAGAAAGCGAAAGGGTTGCTGTCACAATAACACCTCAGCCAATGACTGAATAACACGGAAGAGGGTAGGTCCCACCAAAATATTCGAATTTGATAGAGTGGATACTCAATTCCAAGAGACATTTCAAATTCCCCCACTCATTTTCATAATGAGAAAATGACATATGCAAAGTTTTTTATACTATAATTCTATCATCCTTATTAAATAATAGTAATACATGGATGAGTTATTATATATAAATTGTTCCAGTGACAGTCAATATATTACATTACTGATTTCATCTCTTCTTTCTATTTCTATTGTTGTATATACAAATTAAAAAATCATTAATTTTTGTATTTTTAATAAAATTCTGACTGTAGTATTCTTATTACACACTCATCAATTCTTCTCTATTTTGCTTAACTATCATTTTTCTCTCATATGATCCTTGTTGATAAAGAACTATCCCTTTCTAGCTATGTGGTTATTCTTCCGACAAGCGTAGCTGTTATAGATTCACCTGAACAACTACTTAAATTTAGTAAGTTGTGTGAAACAAAATTATTAAACTGTATTCTATACAAAATAGCAAAGTATCTCATATTTTTATACACCTACGCATATAATTGTAGAGCAACACTTAACTTCTATGGCCAGCAAGGTTTGTCTATTATGCGACATGTTCTGCAATTTACAGTTTGTATGGAAATGATTCCAGTGATTATAATAATAGCTACTGCTCCAAGATAAGCCAGAAGAGGTGTTCCAATTGAAGGTTGTAGAAAAAGTGGATTTTCGTTTAGGTGATTAATGATTATAGTTAGGGTTGACAATGAACCGAACCAACTCAGTATTCGTTCGAAATTCGATTCATTATTTAAGTCGATAAATTTGGTTCATGAGCCAAACTTGAGCTGGAAATTGAGCTCGTTAAATTAATGAACTAAGCTCGGATTGGATACAGTTCGACTCGTTAGGTTCATGAGCTAGCTCGATATATGATGGTTATATTTATATGTATAAAAAAAAATTGTAGTATTATTTAAAAAATTTAATTAACTATTTAAGTTGTCCAAATGAACCAATTGAACTGAGCTGGATAGTTCGCGAACTTTAACCGAACCGAACTCGAGCTAAAAAAATAACTCGTATCGAACTCAAGTTGAGTTTCGAGCCGAACCAATCCTTATCGAACTGAACCGAGCTGAACTCTGGTTCAACTCGATTCGGCTCGTTTCCAACCCTAATTATAGTTACATGATTCACTCACTTAGCCTATATACCGCATATCGGATTCAGCAGATTGTGTATCATATAGGGTTACTTATAAAAGAAGTCATATAATAATAATATAAAAAGTGACGAACCGCATAAAACAAGATATTGCGAACCATGAAACTATGATTACGACTTTCTTAGAGATGGTAAGCTATATACCACGCATCGGATTTAACATATTGTGTATCATGGCTTACTTATAAAAGAAGTTATGTAATAATAATAATATAAAAAGTTACGAACCAAGGTATTGCTATTACGACTTTATTAGAGGTGGTAAGCTATACTCTATAGGAGTGCCAAACAACTTGCTTGCATGATTGTATTGGTGGTGGTGCCATATTTATCAAAGTATACGTTGCTCCTAGGGGATATGTTGCTCCTGAATGGTTCAAGAATGTGCCTGTCACAGCTAAAGTTAATGTTTATAGCTTTGGTGTGGTGTTGTTAGAAATCACTTGTTGTAGAAACGGTGTGCTGCAGATGGGGTCTGGTGTAGAAGAATAGACTTTATTAATTGATTATACATATGATTGCTATAATGAAGGGAGAATATAAATCTAGTGAAGGAAAACATTGTGGCCTTGGTTGACAAAAACAGGATGAGGAAGTGGGTGATGATAGCAATCTGGTGCATTCAGCAGCATCATAAAATGAGGCCTACCATGAAGATGGTAATAAACATTTTAAAAGGAATTGTTGATGATCTAGATCCACAATCTCCTTCTACCGTCACCATATGTACTTGACAGTTTCTTCCATGATTCATCAGCAGACTCTAGTAGAGGAAGACAATGTAGCCTTATTTGTATCTGAAGAAGTTTAGTTGGGAACAGGAAAGAGGTTAGTGGTTTGGATTGCTCTATTCTACTTTATAAATGAAATTTATGATACAAATATGTTGCTGGTTTGGATACCTTCATTCACACTTAAAATGATTAAAGCACATTTATTTGGGTCATCTTTTGATGACCACCTTATCATAAAAGTTGTGCACGTAGATGGAAAATATATACTTTCCTTACTCAGATCAAGGACTATGTGCTTATTAAATACATAGTGACACACACCTCCAGTAAGAGGTAGAACAGAGAGGAACATAACAACAACTCTACATATCCATTTTATTCTGTTTTTTTTCCCGCATGTTAAACACTACCTTAATAAAGATGTTTTTCACCATTGGTTAGCATCCTCAGAAAATGAGTAAGGAATTCATCACACATGGTTTATTATAAAATGCTGCTCAAAGCCTCAAACTACATTATTTTTTAGGGAAAGAAGGCTTAGGTTGCTATATCAGTGAATGAAGCTAAACTCTGAGCATACACACAAGCAAAGTGAATAAAAAGCTGCATTCATGTCTAGGGATCAAACTACATATTACTTCAAAAAATTGCTTCAGTAGGATCCCGAAAGCACAATTTGACAGCCTTAATACCCATCACTGGATTTCTTTGATATTGCCATGACATTGAAGTTCAGGGACTCTGGATTTTTCTGGATCATGTTCTGAATGACTTTAGTTGCATCCTGTTGCAAATTGATATGCATATTAGAAATTAAAAATAATTTAAATCACTATGTAGGTTCCTGTATTTTGAGAAAATTAAAATAGGTCCCTGGGAAAAATTGTAACTGGATCCCTGAACAAAAAAAGTTTGTGATTTATAGGGGCCTATTTAACTTTTTCCCAAAATATGGACCTATATTTAACTTTCCACAAAAAGTATAGGGACCTATTTAACTTTTCTTAAAAAGTATAGGGACCTATTTAATTTTTCCCAAAAAGTTCAAGGACCTACAAATGGATGTGGATGGATAACTTAAGGTTTGTTTGTGAGTTTGGTTTTGGAGGAGAAGGAAGGGAAAATGAAGGCTTCAGAGCCATCTCACAAGTGTATTTCATAGCTCCCAAACATTCCCCTTCTCTCTCTTGCCCTCCAAAAACCAACTCGCAAACAGATCCTTAGGCTCTAGTTATGAGTTGGATTTTGGAGGAAGATACTTTAAAACCTCCTTACAAGTATATTTCATACAAACCAAGCTTTCCCCTTCCCCTCCAAAAAAACAACTGCCAAAACAAGCCCCTTAATGGAACCATAAGGGAACCCTAACAAAAACTGAATGAGTTAAGAAGTGTACTCAGATAAAGTTGGTAAGAAAAGGTGTACTCAGATAAATCCCAAAGTTCAGATTTTGAAGAACCTCCAAATTTACGGAAAACGGACACAAAAGAAAGGTAAAGTTGGTAAGAAAAGGTGTACTCAGATAAATCGGGCCCAATAACAGAGAGTGAGTTAAGAAGTGATTTGCTAGCACTTCTTGTTTTTATATATGCACTTGCAAACCGAATCAAATCTTCTGATGAATACATGCCATTATGGAACAATGCAATTATAGCCTTAATATGCAAAGATATTTACCCTCAATAAAGTACTTGGTGAGGATGAACCATGAGATATTGGTGCTGACTTTCTTCCATCAAGCTCATAAAGTTCACCTGCATATAACACACTCGCAAAGAAATCAATCGGATAAAATGAAGGGAACTTCAAAAGGGAGGAGAACTGAAAATTGATCTTAACACATGTCTCTACCACAAATAGTTTTGAACTTTTGATATAGGCTTCAAAAAGCTGGCTCACATGATTTAGGGATTTAGGTTGCTTATTATTTTGTTGCTGTTGCTATGATTGTATACCAGTGTATATATATTTCTTTGCTATTCTTACTACTAGAATAATAGGCCTAGCTCCATCCAAAAGCTAACTCATAGGGAGGGTTGCCTAGGATATTATAAATGGTTCATCACTCGTATATTCGACTAATGTGGGACTCTAACATTTAACATTTACGAACACAATTACTTGCTAAATTATAAAAAAATATTACCATCCACGTGAGTAAAGCAGATGAAATGAGTGTCCACGTTTTCTGATGCCTGCATTACAAATGTTTTAAACCAAAAAAATGGTAACATGAGGATCAGAAGAAACTATTTCAAATAACCAAATAATTTTCTTTATTTTTTGGGGGTTGTTATATATGAATAATACTTCCAAATATTACATAGCAAGATAACAATATCAATACATAATGTCACTTTTCGACCGTTATATCTCCCTAAATCCTCAATAATTTATTTACATGTGCACCACATTAACCAAGCATAACTCTGTATAAATTTAAAAACAAAAAGTGATAATTTTAAGATGACATTGAGAAAAATTAGATTTCGGCATATGTTAGACAAAAGGACTTCAGATTTCATTAGAATTACCATCCCTTAAATACTACAGCTTTTCTAAACTCATTCAGTGAGTAACAAGGATCTTCCCTACTTCCTATGATGAAATCAAAATGCATTTATCAACTTTCCTAGGGGGTATAATTTATAGTAAGACCTACTCTGAGAAACTTCTGAAGTTGGAATATTATGTTGATCATCTGCTGCCACCAAACAACTGGCAAAATCCTTTCACACATGCACTATTAAACACTATATTCTGGGTACACCTAGTGGATCTTGTAGATAAGGTATTTTCCACCCATTTTGCTCCATCTACATGACCATACTCGAATGGTAAAATGCTTAACTATCTTCTTATGTATACAAAATGCAAATGCTTTTGATACATAGTATATGAGTGTAATATCTATGCACTGATAGTGTAAAGATTTATACACAATCAGTGCATCATCTACCCTTCATTTGGATTACTTTTTTTGAAAGATCAATGATGATTGAAAATAAATGGTGGATAATGTAGTGATAGTATAAAACACTCCTACATTGTCAGTGTATACATCTTTTTCTCATAGTATATTGCCACAAAAATATTAACATTTTAGCGGTTTAGCCTCTTTACTTCTACCAAAATCACAACTAAAGCTAGTTACCAAAAATCAGTCCATGCACTGCCTGTACATTATAACACAATTAGACATATATTACTACTACTACTACTACCTTAAGGGAGCCATTTTGATTTTTTTTAAATGTAGCTTCTTCTAATTTAAAGAGTACCTAGCCCCTTTTCGGCCAATAAAAGTATATCCTTAAGTGCATGGAAGTCATGGAACTTCAAGGAAGAGAATTGACTCCAAAATCTGGTAATTATAGATATCATGTTTAGTTAGATGGCCATTAGTATGTAAAAATATCCTTTGAGAGATTCTTCTTTTGTACAAACTCTGGTTACATAACAAGATAAGTTTGACCAGTAATTCAACTATATGGTTTAAAAATCTAAATATAATTCAAAAGGTCCTCATCACACTACAGCTTAAATATAAAGTACAGTATATAAAGTCCCCGCTTATGCACCACTTTATCACACCCAAGGAATAATAATAACTAAGAACTAGCAAGTGAACTAAGAGCAAGATTGGTCTAAATGCACTGGATTACAGTTCCAAGATAAGATGGCTGAGAATTATATCAATAAATCTGTATCATTAACACATAACATCATACAGCCTACTTTGTAGCTTTAAATTTAACTATGAAAATTACCTCAGTATCACCAGCAGTAGCTGCCACTGAATGAGCAACTTCCATCTCTCTGTCATTCTCGAGAAATACAGCACGCTGCAAGATATAAAAGTTAGAAAATTCTGAATGAGCATTATACTTTGCTAAGCAATAGTGTCAGACGTTTTTTTTTTATGATATGAGAAAGAAAAGGAGAAGGTGTGGGTAGGCCGGAATAACCTGAAATGGGTCCAAGCTTGCAGTAGACTTAAAGAATTTATCAAAGAATGAATCCTCAACTGACAACAAATTAACAAAAGCAAAACGAATTGAATGAGACAGTGGTTGATGTACTTGTCTTAATTGAGGCTATGTAATTTTGAAAACATACCAAATTTGACCTCAGACGTTATGTTACCAAGAGCATGAAGAAGCCCTATTGTACCACAAGCATTGCCCACTGTTTGCTTCATAAAATACACTTTACTGCTATGTTCCTACACCATGACAAAATATATAACTCAAGGCATGCCGCTAAGTAATCAATCATTGTATGATAATATGTTGCCCGAAATTCAGATTTCTTGGACAACTGTCAACATTAATAAAAATAATGAATTAAGCTTGTCAAATGGTCTTACAATACAATACAATGTGTGCAATTCCTAGAAATAGAAATGTGTATTCACCTTATTTTCATTTTGCTGTTTCAACCTCTCTTCTTCAGTCTGATAAGAGATAAAATTTCCATGAAATCAGAATAAACACATCAGAACATGATTGAGATATGACATTAGAAATTAATTAGAATAAAAAAATCCCACAAAGAGAGAGAGAGATTACTATTTTGGTATCAACCAAAACAGATTTTTTTGAAAGAGCTGTTCCTGGAATAACCTGATATATTTGGAAAACCTGATTAACTAGATTACAAAAGAGTTGTTTTTACGGGGAAAGAGTGACTTCAGGGAAGATGAAAGGTTCCAGCTTATTTAAAAAGCCGTTAGATTATTTTGAAACGAATCACATTTTACCATTTCACACCATGAAAACTAACAAACAAATATTATTAATCAATACAAACAACTCTAAAGCCTTCTTGTAATTTACTATATAAAAGTAACTTTTCACACAATCCAAACAAAACTTATAGTCGCTTTTAAGCAAACATAAAAATAAAACCAATCCTATTGTAATCATTTCAAACAATAATAAACTGTAACGATAATTGAAATAATCTATTTTTCGCAGCTAACGCAAACACACATGACAAAAAGGAACATGAAACAAACCTTGGTAGTAATGGGATAAAGGAAAAGCACGGCAAGAACAGGCTTTGGAACCATTTCCAAAAGTTCTTCATCTAAGCCATAAACATCATAGCACTCTGCCTCATCCCGAGGAAGCCCAAGACCCCAAAGGAACTGCAATTCACCCAACAAAAATAAAAATCAGTAACTTGAGCACTTCTATCCAAAACACAGAAAAATAAAAATATAAAAACTATATAGTGTCACCATTAAAAATATTTGACTTTCATAGTAACTACATCAAAGTCACACATTCATGGAATAAAAAAACTATAAACTATCATGATTAAACTTGAAAAACTGAAAAACCTAAAGGGCTTGTCCAAAACTTCAAAAAACTGATTCTTTTGTAAAATCCGTTACATGGGTATGTGTGCAAATTATTGTTCCTGATCTCAGCAATCACTCGTTCAAGTTCATGCATTGTTTTTTTAACTGTATCATCCAACAAAATCCTCCTACAAATCTACACCACTCGAATGTGACATATATCACTTATAAATCAATCATTAATAAACAAAATTGACACATATTCTAAGAGGATGTCATTTTTTTTGTGAACAAAAATAAAATTAAAAAAAAAAGGGGAATATTATTATTGATAAAGGTGAAGGGATGGGAGGGAAAACCTGGTTCATGACGTCAGGGTTAGCTTCAAGAGGAAGCCATCTTTTGGCAGAAGCTATTTCGTCTATCGTTGTTGTCATTCTTCACTTTTTTTCTTCTTCTGGTTTGTGTTTTGTTTATTTCTGCACTCTCTGCTTCAAAATCTAAGTTGGAAGTGAATCAACCGAGTTTATAGTTAGCTATTAGGCTGTGGATCTTAATGGGCCCTTGAGAAAGCCCATGAGGAAGAGAAATAGCTCATCTCATCGTCTTTACATTATAAATAAGTTGTTAAAAGTTGAATAAATGTTGCTTACTTTCTTGTGTTCCAAGATTTGAGAAATCTCATTGTATAGGAGATAAATTTTATCATCATGCCAATAAAATTATGACATGTTTCCTAAAATATTTCTAAAACTAAACAAAATAATACACATATCATATTTTTACTGATCAGAAAATATAAGTTATCTCATACTGTAAGGATATACTTTATTCTCAAAATATAATGATAAATGAAATGCTTATATGGTGTGTTATTATACTGAGACTCATCAATGACTTGATTAAGGTATAAGGTCAATCACTCACTAGTTAGACTAATATGCTAATGATTAAAATGGTTGAGTCGATTTACATTAAAAATTCCACAAAATTTTTAATATTATTTAATAAGTTTATACTCCAAATTTAAAAACATTAATATAACTAATTCAAAACCAACAAAAAAAATGTTTTAGTGGCACAAAATTTCACAAGAAATTGAAAACATCAACCAACAATATTATTTGTTTGCACAGGTATTCTCGTACTAGAAACAATCTTGTCTGAGTTATGAATATCCACATGTATGTGGGTTGTGAACATCCACAGGTATGTGGGTTAACTCTTCCAACATGTATTTTTTCCATCCACAAGACTCGAACCTGAGACATTGCTTAATGAGAATCAAACATGTACCACTTGAACCAACAATACTATAAAAGCATATAATAAGTTTAAAATTTAATTAAAGGATAAAATATTTGTTATAGCATAAGCCAACAAGTGCCAAATATATCTACAAATAAGTTAAAATATTTAATTTTTTTACATATCAAATCAATATCATTTTGGTTATTATTTTAAATTAATTGACTAAGTCGGTTTAACTATTCGAATCACCAGTTTTAAGTTTAAATAGACATAGTCGAACTAAGTCAACCTAATTTTAATGCAAACCATATTAAATTCTCAACTCATACTAATCGAATGCTCGACTCCTAGTTAAGTCGTTTAATTTGGTTGATCCGAACCAACTTTTATAACATTGCTTATATGGTTATTTGGTGTATCAATAAAATATGAGGTAATTTATCTATACATTTAAGCAACTTTTATATGAAAAGTTTACTTAAAATTATATAAAGTAAGGATGGATGTTATGTTAAGGAGAAGATTTGTATAATATATGTAAATCATTGGAAAGTATTTTAATTTTCCTACATAAGAATTAGTATTCATGTCTCTTTAGTTATTTTTAATCTCTTATATATTCTTAATGAGGATAATTTTAATTCACATTTACGGTATTTGATATTAGTTTGAATATTTACTTTTTCATGATCAGGTTAGTAAATATGGAATATTCCAAGGAGAAGGGTTACGACTGCATCATATATAGGGCTTAGAAGTTAGTGAACAAGATCCGTTGTAGTCTAGTTGGTCAGGATATTCGGCTCTCACCCGAAAGACCCGGGTTCAAGTCCCGGCAACGGAAATATTTCTAGTTTTTTATTCTAAGCACTTTTTTGCTACCAATTATTTCAAAAACAGATTATTTTTTATGCTTCAACAAGCACAACTACCTAACATGAAAACATGAAATACTTGAACATTGGAATCACTCATGTTTATCGTGAAACAACTAAGAAAAAGAGAAGACTCTGATACCAAATTCATTAATATATTTGTAGATGTATTATTTAAGATTCCTAAGGAACAAAAACCAAAATCCATTTTCAACCTTGTCCTTTGTTACATCAACCAAACACCATGTTTCCTCTGCAACCAACTCCCAGTTTAACAATGACAGTAGTGTCATTGAATCAAACAAGCTCATTACGAGTTATGTTCGATCCGGTGACTTAAATATTGCACTCAATGTGTTTGAGAAAATGACAGTGAAAACTACGGTTACATGGAACTCAATCCTATCTGGGTTTGCCAGGAATCAAGGGACTTTTAAACATGCGCAACAATTGTTTGAGAGAATTCCTCAACCAAATAGTGTTTCTTATAACATCATGTTGGCTTGTTATTTGCATAATTTCGGTATCTATAAGGCGCATGAGTTTTTTAACCATATGCCTTTGAAGGATATAGCATCTTGGAACACAATGATTTCGGGTTATGCTCAGATTGGGGAAATGAGAGTGGCACATGAGTTGTTTATGGCAATGCCCGAGAAGAATAGTGTCTCGTGGAGTGCGATGGTGTCTGGGTATGTGGAGTGTGGGGATTTAGATTCTGCTGTGGAGTGTTTTCATGTTGCGTCGGTGAAGAGCGTGATTACTTGGACTGCTATGATCACTGGGTACATGAAGTTTGGGAGGGTTGAATCAGCAGAGAGGTTGTTCAAAGAAATGTCTTTGAAGAACTTGGTGACGTGGAATGCTGTGATTGCTGGTTATGTTGAAAATGGAAGGGCAGAGGATGGGATAAAGCTTTTCAAGACAATGTTGGAAAGTGGTACTAAGCCGAATGCATTGACCTTGACTAGTGTCTTGTTGGGTTGTAGTAATTTGTCTGCATTGCAGCTTGGTAAGCAAGTTCATCAGTTAGTATGTAAATCTCCATTAAGCAGTGATACAACAGCAGGGACATCGTTGATTAGCATGTATTCCAAATGCGGCGATCTAAAGGATGCCTGGAAATTATTCATTCAGATTCCACGAAAGGATATTGTAACATGGAATGCAATGATTTCTGGTTATGCTCAACATGGAGCTGGCGAAAAAGCTCTTAGTTTGTTTGATGAGATGAAAATCGAAGGGATGAAACCAGATTGGATTACTTTTGTTGCAGTATTATTAGCTTGTAACCATGCCGGATTGGTAAACCTTGGGATCCAATATTTTGACATAATGGTAAAGGATTTTGGGATTAAAGCTAGGCCAGAACACTATGCATGCATGGTTGATCTTCTGGGTCGATCTGGCAGATTATCTCAGGCTGTAGATTTGATAAAAAGTATGCCTTTTAAGCCCCATCCTGCTATCTATGGAACACTACTAGGTGCTTGTAGGATCCATAAGAACTTACACCTGGCAGAATTTGCTGCGAAGAATCTGCTTGATCTTGACCCAACTAGTGCAACTGGATATGTTCAATTGGCTAATGTTTATGCAGCACAAAACAGATGGGACAGTGTTGCTAGGATCCGAAGATCAATGAAAGATAATAATGTAGTGAAGGCACCTGGATATAGTTGGATTGAAATAAACAGTGTGGTACATGAGTTTAGGTCGAGTGACCGATTGCACCCTGAATTGGCATCTATACATGAAAAATTGAATGAATTGGAGAAGAAAATGAAGTTGGCTGGCTATGTGCCAGATCTTGAATTTGCATTGCATGATGTGGGAGAGGAGCTGAAAGAACAGCTTCTTTTATGGCATAGTGAGAAGCTGGCAATTGCGTTCGGACTTCTAAAGGTACCATTAGGTGTTCCAATCCGGGTGTTCAAAAACTTGAGAGTTTGTGGAGATTGCCACTCTGCAATTAAGTACATGTCATCTATAGAAGGAAGAGAAATCATTGTTAGGGATACCACAAGGTTCCATCATTTTAAGGATGGTATCTGTTCTTGCAGTGATTACTGGTAAGCTTTGTAGGGTGCAGTCAATACAATGCTATTGAATTCAAGGGCATGTTTCTTATTGCAATAGCAAAGCTGTCATGTTATTATTCTCTTGAAGTTCATTTGATTTCATTTGTACCAAAGAAAGAAAGTAAAAATATACTAGACAATAGAGATTCAGAAAAGTGTAATTGTTCTTCTATGACACCAAAATACTCCTAGGAAAGTAGCATTGTTGTACCCATAAATCTGATACACATAGAGGTCTGTATTTTTTTAAATTCTTTTAGAGAATATATATATATGCATTGACAATGTAAGAGTTTTATACGTTGTCACTACATCATCACCATTTAAATTCAGTAATCATTCACTCTTCAACAAAAGTAATACAAATGAATGGTAGATAATGTATTGATCGTTTATAAATCTTTACATTGACACTACATACGTGTTAAGCTCATTCTTTTCTTTTATCTGATACATTTGAGATATCGCACAACTAGATAACCTTGTCCATTCTCATATACAATACCCATTTTTTTAGTTGACACATTAGACAATAATTTAGTAAAAATGTTTTGAATCTCAAGCTATTGTATAGGACTGTGACTTATTTTTAAATTGTACTAAAGATGCTTTGTCAACTTTCAAGGGAAAGAACATATTATGATGTTGGCAGACAGCTTGATTTTTTGTCATGATATATCATCTTTTTGTTAATTGTGATTATCATCGTTATGTATTAATTAGAAATGATTAATGCCTATATTGTACATCTATATAAATGTTTTTATATAAAATTGTCTTAGCATATCTAGAACTTATTGTATCTAACAAATCTATTAGTATTTATGTCATGTTGCATTGTGTCACATTAAGAGCATCACGAATGCTATGCTAAGCTTTGTATACAATAGCCTTAGCTGATGTGCTACTTAGCTAATCACCATTGGTGCTCCTTAAAAAGTACGTTCAACTTAGCATTAGTTGAACACATGCTAAGAAAAGGTGAATAGATGAATTGTGGATGAATAAGATGTTGTCATTGAGTTTACCAACAAAAAATATGGTTGATAGGCAAGACCTATAGGGTGAGCTTGACGCAACAGTATGGTTGCTGCTTAGTAATCATGAGGTCACAAATTTAAATCCTGGAAATAACCTCTTCACATGTGTGGATAAAATTGCTTACATTTGTCCTTGTCATACCTCACTAAGTGAGAATTTCATGTATTGTACTGGCCTTTTTTTATATGTGAAACCCCTCTAAGCTTAAGGGGTGTAAACTAATCATTGAAGTGAGGAGTCAGCTACTAGAGCAGGTTAAAGATGGATGAGGTGAGAAGCAACAATTGCTATTAGCATATATGATATATGCTAACCCTTGGAGATGCTCTAAGTATCGGATTTCTTAGTTGATCTTATCTCATATTAAATTTCCAATTGAACTAGTTGGCTGTACACAGAAAACTAACATTCAATATCCACACATCTTAGCTGTTGGCACAGTTTTGGAAAGTTATGCAGATCCATATGATCTGGACAGACTAAGAGAAAGTAATTGTTTGGTGTTGGTTGGGACCCCAAAAATAAATGCTTACCCAAATGCAGCCTTAAACAAAGGACGGACATTTATTTTTAATTTCAAACATGAGTTGTAGTGTAGTTCAACAATAGTCATCAGGTAAATAACACTGAGAAGAGAGTTGATTATCTTTCTATTATGGCACATGGGTGCACTCAGTATCTGTTATTGATGTTCCATGGATTGAAAGCTGGAAATGGAGATGTTAGAGTCACCTTGGAAGTAAAACCATTTGGGGGATTCTATTGAGTGAAGGAAGGAACCATCTCATTCTCTTATCTGAATGATCTTAGATGCATTTGTGTCTTGTGTTGAATCAGGAGACTGAGCTTAATTTTATTAGAAAGAATCAACTTTTGTAAAAAAAATCCATAAACTTACAGAAAAGTGAACGAACAAGGTAGTGATTAATGAATAACGTAAATTGTTCATGGGACAAAGAACAAGGCAAATACTGCTATTCACCAATATTCCTAATTTTGTACAAACGTTCTTTTTTTTTTATAAATCAAATACATTGGAAAGAATTGAAGTTTTAACAAGTAGGTGGAAGATAAGAATCAAATCATCATTAACAATCTTGATATGACAGAGCATCAAGTGAAAAACTAGTTTTACATGCCAAGGAGACACATATAAACGACTTCTAATACCACAAATACTTGGTCTCTAAGATGAGCAGCAACCAGACTTCTGATTCACTGGCTGTCCTCGTATTTGGACTGTTGGAGGCCTGGCATTGTTCATAGGTTGGCTGGCCATTCTGTAGAAAAGAACCAATGAAAAGAAAAAATCGATATCAATCAACTGCACAATTCTTTGAAAATAGCTTAGCAATCATCATTATGTAGTAGAAAGATGCCCTTTCATCACAAATTTAGGGCGTAATAATTGAGTAAACAACTTAAATTAAGTATTTATATGAAATATGGTTTAAATAAATTTAGATGAGCTTATTTTTATACGCTTATCTAATAAACTTATCCAAATAAGGTAAAAAGAGTTTATAAGGATTAAGGAGATGGTAAATTATTTTCGGGTGCTCCCATAAACTCTTCCTAGTGCTCCCTTAGGGGGACTGAGCTTCTTTCTAAAGAAAAGAAAATAAATATGGTGTGGTCCACCAGCTTTAGGTTTCTTCACTATAGTAAGAAGAGAGATTAAGCTTGGGAACTTTTTCTGCATTTTCTATAATATACTTATCTTTATCATGTACTCATTATTATTTATTATATTTAATAAAAAAATATATTTTCTCTCTCCATCTTTCATACTAAACAATTTTTAGAATCAACTCATTTTCTAATTTCTTTCTCTGGACAATGATATGCATCATTCTTTCAGGGCACTTATAGTTAGTTACACAAATTCCATTTTACTTGTAATTTTCCTTTTTTAGAAACTAGGACAGTTGGCAGTTAGTTTGTTAGCTATAAATAGCAAGTGTAACTGATATTGTTAGTTAGTCAATTTTTCAGAAAAACAAACTCTTTCTTCTTGTAATCTTCTTCTCTCAATCAATATACACACTTCGGAATCCTCCTTTTCAAAGGAATTCCTTGTTTCTTATCCAATCTTCTTCGAATTCAGTTGTAATTCCTAGAATATCATCTTCATCCTTATCAGACAAATGCTCTTTTTATCTTCTCTCGTTCAATTTTCTCCCCTAAATCAAACAAAGCATCAATGAGAGTAGAGATAAAAATACAGCACCTGGTTTTTATTTCAGCAGCCATGGCCATGAAAGCCTGTTCCACATTGGTGGCATTTTTAGCACTAGTTTCCATGAAAGGAATTCCAATTTCATCTGCAAATGCCTGCAAGGATAAAAAAGAAATCAAATTTCAAACCATTATTACACAAAAAGAAGGATTCTACAGATGTTCGCGATCCATGTATATCATAACCAACAAATTTAAAATCACCTTTGCTGTCTCATAGGACACAACTTTATTTGCCGTGAGATCAGACTTGTTTCCAACAAGAAGCTTGTTAACATTTTCACTTGCATAACGGTCAATTTCACTCAGCCACTGCTTAACATTGTTGAAGCTTTCTTGGTCAGTGACATCATAAACAACCTACAAAAGAAGGGACAAAAGGAACAGATTACACCACTGTCTCCCAAAAGAAAATAAAAATATGGAAATTGGTGGTGAAGGACCAGTTTATAAAGACTTACAATAATGCCATGCGCCCCACGATAGTAGCTGCTAGTGATTGTACGGAAACGTTCTTGACCAGCAGTGTCCCACTATACATTAAAAATGCAGAAATGTTAACTTGGTGAGGATATTTGAAAAAACCAAGGACAAAATTGTAAGACTACTCTTAGTAAATGAAGCATATGATAATCACATTAAACGTTAAAATAGAAACAATCTTGGGAACATAGGAGATAACTTTACATTGAATGCATTTTCAAGGCATATGCAAGTGTGGATTTTTATATAACTAGGTTGACACAATTTATGTAATTTAGATGGAAAATTCAAAAAAAAATCATGAAAACATTTCCACCAGAACCAAAAGCAAGTGACTCAATTTAACATCTGAATTCCAAATGACATTACTATTACCAGGAACTTACAATTTGAAGTTTAATAGTCTTCCCGTCCTGCTCCACAGTGCGAATTTTCTGCAGAAGATAGCATGGCAAATATTTATCACATTTGTGTTAAAAGTAACATGGAAATGAGGCTAATTGGTGCGATATAAATGCTTACAAAGTCCACTCCAATGGTACTGATATAGCTGTCAAGGTATGAATCATCCTGTTTTAGAAGAAATTAAATATTAGGAAGAATGAAACTTATCTTTCAAAATATTAAGCCATATATAAAAGACGATAAACCAAAGTAGAAAATTATGTTCCGCATCGCAATCTCCATCAATATTTAAAATTGGATAAGATGCAATCTTCATCAACATTATATATGATTTGATTATATATTTGATATCTTAAAAGGGGATTCAAAGTTCTGAGCAAACTAATCAATAATTACCACTGACACAATATGAAACCTTCCATTCTCTAATTCTTCTGTAAATTTTGACCTTTATGGTATATGGAAGCAGAATAGTGGGAATATTCAACTTCATTTTTCATAAATCTTAGAAAAGAGGTGAACATGAAGCACAAAATACCTAAAGAAGGAAGAAGAAAAAGGACAGGCTCAGAACTTACAGCAAACCTCAGAAGGAGACATGACTTGCCTACACCAGAATCTCCAATAAGCAAAAGCTTGAACAAATAGTCACTGCAAACAGAGAAAAATATGAAGGAACTGCCTATGCCTTTTCTAAGAGAATGAATGCAATATGCCAATATAAACACAAGCACATGTGCCAAAGCACACGGAAAACATGACATTTCTAAAAGGTTGCACATTGGTTGCTACACATATAGGACAATCATTACAGTATGATTAGCTACACAGTGAATACATTCAGCACTGTTAAATTTCTATACAGATTTTTGCAATAATTGTCTACACAAATCCAGATGAAATTCAATGGCTATGAACAAAAGTTGTGTTCTTTTGTTTAACATAACTTCTTCCCATTTAGCATTGGAGAACGTTAAGCTAGGCACTGCTTAACGAATCAATAGGCGTAAATTTTAATTGCAATACATTGAAAAGTGGTGTGCGCACTTTCTAAGTAAGAACTTACACTTTTTATTTATTCCTTAACCACTGCCATTAAGAGGACTGAAATGCTAAGAACTTACACTTTCTAAATTTTAATTGACCATTTGGTGCTTAACCATCAAATTTACAGATCTATCTATAGAACTTCAACAACCCCTTCATTCAAATAGTTTATTTTTTCATCCTTTGAAAAAAACTAACAAAAACTGCAGAAGAGTCAGACAGTAACAAATTCTAACTAGAATACAATATCAGTAATCATGCGGCTCCTCCCCACATAACTATAACTATCTTAAGAAATTCAAAAGTCACAACAATAGCCGACACCATAGTGTGTTTGGCTAATAGACAAGTTCAAATATCTTTCTGCATACTAGCTCAACTTCTGCAGTTATATCACTTTTGCAAACAAACAAAATCCTTCGTAAAATTTTAAAAATAAAAATAAAATCCCAAACTGGATCAGAAAAAACAAACAATTCTAAAATAATTTATCTATCTTCCATAGAAACCGATCTAAATCAGCAACAAAATTTCAGAATCACGATCTGCTACCACCGAGACAATTTTCAGAAAAGAGGTTAGACAAAACCGAACGAATACAAAATTCAACACCACATAACGATAACTAAAGCAGATCTAAACGAAATTAACTTATGAAAAACACGGGAAACGAATCATAACAAGGTACTCAGTATCACGGAAGGGAAATTGAACTTACTATTCAGGATTCATGGTGGCGTATTATAGAAAGCGAATCGAATCGAAGAAAAGTAGACGGAGAACAGAGGAGTAAGAGTATGCCGGCGTTAGGAGTTGCCGGAGACTGAGATCTTCGCCGGAAAAGAGAGAAAGAGAAATTGAAAACGTAACGTGGGAGAAGAGAAGAAGAGAAGAAATGGAGAAAATGTGAGAGAAGGAGTGGCGTTTTAAAATGACCCGTTGGTGTTGGAGATGCTGAATGGGGTGACGCATCAACAGCTTCAATTTCTTGCCACGTGTCCTGCATTATTTTCTATTTTTTTACCAAGAAAGACTTATGTAGAGATAACTAATAAATTTTTTGCAACATATTAAAAATTTAATTCTAAAATTTGGTGCATCATCCATTTACCAGGTTGGAGTCTGCAAATAAAAAATTAAATATAAAAAGAGATTTTATAATTTATATTCTCAATTTTTGTATTGAGAAGTTTTAGATTTTATAAGAGGATTAGAGAGGAGAGTGAATAAAAAAGGTTGAGTAAAATTTGAACATTCAACCAGCTTTTTCTTCAAATAAAATTAATAATGGTTAATCAGTCAAATGTATAAAACAATATTTGACTTATACATTTCTATATTGGAATGTGTCTTTTTTATTGTGAGTAAAAAATTAATTGAGACTACATTAGTTATAATGTGTATAGTAACTAGTAATCGATAAGATTATGGAGAAAACTATATAAAAATATTTAATGTCAGTATAAGATAATTTAGGCAACATTTTAAGTTAGTTACTAGCAAGTTACCCGTGCATTTGCACGGGACGATATTTTTTGTCGCATGATTAAGAACACATATTACATGTGCATTTATGATTAAGAATATGTATGTTGCTCGTGCATTCGCATGGTTAAAACCATATATGTTACCAGTGCATTCATATTGTTAAAAATTATTAATTATATATAAAATCATATCGTCAAACCATACGGTTTAACTGTATAAATCGGATAAACTTAATATGGGTCATCTACTGGTTTAACATCTTGCTCGACTTTCTCAACATTGTTTTTTACACATACATAACATGATGATATAGTTAGTAGTATCCTATTAATCAAAAAAATCATCAATCAATTTATAATTTCATTATTATTTGATTCTAGAATAAGATTAGTATAAAAATAAATATTATTTAACTCTAAAATAGCTACAAACAATATGTTATGATTCATATTATTATTATTATTTTAATATTGCTATAGTAACATTATATTTTAATATTGTATAGGTAATCATATTCCTTTTATTTTTAAATAAATCACATGTCATGAGGGCTTGAGAGATTGACACATGAGGGCATGAGAGATTGACACATGTCATGAGCGAATTCTTGAGAGATTGACACATGTCATTGAGAAATTGACATATGTCATTGAGAGATTGACACATGTCATGAGGGACCTTTAGTTTTGATGAGAGGTTGACACATGTCATGAGGGCTTGAGAGATTGACACATGTGGGCATGAGAGATTGACACATGTCATGAGCGAATTCTTGAGAGATTGACACATGTCATTGAGAAATTGACATATGTCATTGAGAGATTGACACATGTCATGAGGGATCTTTAGTTTTGATGAGAGGTTGACACATGTCATGAGGGCTTGAGAGATTGACACATGTCATGAGGGAGTTTTTTTTATTATATAGGTAATAGATAAGCTATGTGTTAAGTAGTAATGGTAGAAGTTGTGGAAAAAGCTATATAAAAGTATTAAATGTCAAAATAAATATATAGTTTATTTGTATCTACTAAAGGTATCTTTCACCTTTTTGGGCAAAGAACTAATCTCTTTAAGGGTGTATGATTGTCCATCCCAATAAGTATAACTCATGAAAATCGAATTATTGACGTTTTGGTCATCCTAAGAATCTAGTAAAACCTTATACCACTAGATCAACACCTTGTAAATAAATATATATTATGCAAATGACACTCATATAAAATGTGAGTACACTAAAGTATGAATGTAGTATGTGCGGGTCTGAAATGATTACACAAAGAGAAAAAGATGTATGCACTGATAGTGTATAAGATTTATATACTGTCATTGTATCATCCACCATTGATGTTTAATTATTGTTGACTTTTCAAAAAAAGTAATCTAAATGAATGGTGAATGATAGTATGCATGTGTATAAATCTTTAAACTGTCAGTGCACAGATTTTACACCCTTACACAAAACTGTAAAGAAACACTTACTTTGCGACATTTGTAAATAATTACTCCGAACTACTTTTTTTTATTATAATTGTTGGAATTTGGTTTGTTGAAAGTTATTAATGTGAACTTTTGGGTGTGAAATCTAAAAAACTCTCAAGTCTCATATAAAAGAGTTTTGAAAAAACAACCTCTAAGTCCCACATTCCGAGAGATGAGGAACTTGAAAAAAAATCTCATGTTATAAATAGAGGTCTTTTCCCCTCATTATAACTCGCCCCAAGTTGAATGCGCTTTCATTCAACTTTTTTTTCTCCCTCAGATTTTCTGCCGATGCATTTCCAGCAAATTTCTCCCCCTTTCTTTTCGTGGTACTAAGAATTGGCACAGACAACCAACATTGAGGGAAAGAATTGATACAAGTAGTCAAATTGCGGGTATTTCGAGAACTAGCATTAGTAATCAGTATAGTGAGAAAAGAATTCGCAAGAGTAACCATATTGTGAGAATTTCAAGAATTAACACTAGTAGTCATATTACGAGAATTGGCACTAGTGACCATATTGTGGAAATTTTGATAATTGGCATTGGTAACCATATTGTGGTGGGTGTATTCGAGAGTGATTCTTACAATGTAGCAAGAATTTGATAACAGAGATATAGGCTATTTAATCATGGAGACGGTGTGGTTGATAGTCTACTTGCACATTTTAAATAGTACTACGAAACGTCTTAAAAGGAGCGATCTGGTCGTGACTTAGCCATTATGTATTATTTCGTGTCATTTAGAGTTGTTACAATGGTAACAACAATTGTTCCTTAAACTTTACTTATTAGTGAAGTTGGTCTCTACATAGTGATAATGTTAAATTTACAGCAATCTAAATTTCCAACATATATATTTTGTTTTAACTTCCACTTATAGATTATTATATACATTAACCATTTTTATTTCTGAAATTTAATTATCATATTCTTCTCAATAATTTTTTGTATCGTGATTGTGGTTTTTTACGGATACAAGTTTGCAGTAAGATATTCACTGTCAAAAATCACATGAGTGGCAAGACTAAACACATGAAGAAATCGACAAACTTTTTCTACTTTCTCCCAATCCTCATTTGAAAGTGTATAATTATAATGAGGCTATTAGTCTATGTAAGATTCAAAGAATATCTTAAACTTTAGAGCATATGATAGCATATCAAAGGTGGAATTCCATCTAGTGGGACAATCAATGACAAGCTTCATTTCTTTCAAATGCTTTTGTTCAACCATATCACAAAATTTTTTTAACCTCGAGTCATTGTGATTGATATGCAACGCACTTTCCTGAATGTTATAGATGTTATCCTTGATCTCTTTAAGGTCAACTTGCACCAGTAAATTCAATATGTATCCACAACATCTAGCATGAAACAGGGCACCATCAAGAACTAACTCTGAGTCACATGATAGATTCTTTTTTAAGGTCTTCAAGTATGAGTCATTATAACTAGCATTGTCAACCGAAATTGAAAAAACCTTTTCATCAATCCCCCATGATTTTAAACACTTGAAAATAAAATCAGCAACATCAACCCCACGCCTTGGAGCAAACACTTTCACAAAACTCAAAACTCTTTTCTGAAGCTTCTACCCTGCATCAATGAAGTGACCAGTGATGACCATGTACTCAACCACTTGATGATTTGACCTCCACATATCTATAGTCAAGCTGATCTTGTCCATACTTCTCAACATTGTCTTCAAGCATTTCTTCTCTACTTCACATATTGTTATGCAATCATTTCTTATTGTTTTACAAGAGATCTTCTGAAATTATGGTATTCCATATTGGAATGCTCGTATCATACCTTGAGCATCAACTATATTAAAAGGAAGTCCATGCATCATAGTTGTGTTATAAATTCATAATTTCTAATTTAGGTGAGCACCATATATTTAATACAATTACATTGACTATTTATTTTGGGGTTAGAAAACAAGTGATTTAATTAATGACAACCTAAAAGACTTCTAAAACTAATAACAAATATGAACTTAATAAGTGGCTACCCAAACAGTTGGCCTATAAGAGATAATGTGAACCCTATAAGTTAACACATAAGGAACGATTATAGTCTCCAAGACACCAAATCAAAAATAGTTTTCACCTCTCCCAATCAGAGAGAAAATGAAGGTCCCAAAAAGAATTCATGATTTGATTGAGGAAGACCATCATACCAAAACTCTCTCTCCAAAAGTATATGAAATGAGTAGATCTGAGAATATGGATTCATGTATGACTTTATGTGTGAGAATCATGAGAATCAAGATCGTAGGATTGGTATTTCACCAATCATGAGAAAATATATAACAAGTTGTAGCTAGTAGCTAGTAGCAAGTGTTTCTCGCATCTTCTCATTAGAGTACTAAGCTCCAAGAGTCATAAACAGATTAGCTGAATTAGGTCAGAATCGAATATCTGGTTAGTTTTTTTTAGTAGCCAATTGCATCCTTTTTTTGTTGGCAAGTTTCCATATGTCACAGCAGATGGTCGGTGCTCCAACCCTTTCTAGTAATACTTAGTTTCTCTTTACATAAATTGCATTGAGTTTTCTTAATGCATCCCGAAATTCAGTTTCATCAAAGTCATTCCAAGTTGGTGATGTTTTAGTCATCTTCCTCTTGCTCCTAATGGGACAATCCACTTGCTCACTTGAATTGACTGAAGCATTTTTGGCATTATATTGTTGTTATTTTGAATTTCATGTTGTAGTTTCAGTAACAATGGTAGGAGTAGATGAATTTGTACCCTAAAGTGGATTACACATTTTTTACCTATAAAAATATTCAAAGGGTTGGCAAATATAAAATTAAAAACTAAAGTGCATATATTTCATCATATTTGTATGTCACATATGTCACCTTTTCAATTATCCTTATATTCTACTTGAAACATAGTTATTAATTTATATTTAATTTATTATTAGTTTGATGATATAAGGAAGAAAATTGAACACATAACAACTTGTTAAATACAATACATTGCTGATAAGTATCCAAATGATCATATTTTATACATTTTCATAGCACTTTAACTATTTATTCAACTCAAATGAATTAAAACTTGTTTAAATGGTCAAGTCTCACATCTAAAGTATTTTGTAGGCTTAAATCCGGAAGAATAATTGCAAAAAGATAGTTATGGACAAAAGCATGAATTCAACCATGAGTTGTCCGAGTAAAATCGTGACAACTCATTCATTTAATGTTGGATCAAACTGAATTTTGGACATGTTGTTCATAACTGATGGATCTCCAATATGAATGGTTGAATCGTCGAAATGAGCAAAAGTCAAGGTGTTGAGCGCAGGTTTCTGCATTGAGCGTAATTACCATCGAAAATCAGCATTTTACCATTGTTTCGTACACGCTCAGTGCACTCACCTGGGCTCAGCACAGTGGGTGGTGCACTGAGCGCATGGAGGTGCGCCTAACGCGAGTTTGTGCATGAAAATGTCATGTTGTAGGTGCGCCGAACACATAGGCGGTGTGTTGAGCACCAGAAACAACATCTGAACACTATTTAAGGACTTCCAACTCGACCCAAAAGATATACACTTTTGTAATATTGGTTTCTAATACTTATTTTCGGAGGTTTTAGGACATTTAGCTCACTTAGATCGTGGGAACTGAGTGTTAGCACTATAGGAGTTAATATACACTCATTTGTGAGTGGTTCTATCATCCCATGAGTTATGTATTGACTATATCTTGCTTGCATTGTGTGAACATGAGTAGTTAAGTACTCTATTGTTGGGATTTAATGTAATTCAAGCTTGATATATACACATTGATTTATTTATATGAAGTTATTGAAGTTTTGATAATATTTGAGTTATTGTATGTGCATAATGCTTGCTTTAATTGCATGAATTTAGAATATAATGTTTAGTGTCATACTTGCGTAATTCTGAAATTGCATAACACAACAATTGATATATTTTATAGGCATAAACTTGTATAAAATTGTCATCTCATAGATGTTACTTATTAGTATCCAGACGCAGAACTAATTTTGTAATTTTATAACTCTCAAACTGAATGGTATAGACTACTAAACATAGAGGTATGCTTGAATGTTCATAAAACTGAATTTTATCATTGTTGTTGCTAGAAATAGAGTTACCTTTGGTAAAGTGTTAGTATAGACCAAGACATTGGAGGCTAATACAATTGAGGTGTTTTATTTTTAACTTGACTCGCAAACATGGATTACAAGACATATATGCATGATTTGCAAGTCATAATTCTTAATCTTATGGAATTGAGTTGATAGACATACAATTTTGTTGCATAAGTTACTAAATTTACTAAGACATTAGTTTTTAGTAATATTGAGGTCATTTGTATGGAGTAATCATTATGAATTGAATCAGTATACTGAATCATGTGTATATGGATAGTGAGTATGAACTTCAATCTCAACTTCTTTTATCATTGTATTACATTTGAATTATATTGTGTCATAATATCGAAAACACATTTAAAAACCAACTAGAATAGTAATTTAATTGTTGAAATTTCTAGATTTAGCAAGTCCCTATGGATACAACAATCCCTTAACTTTATACTTGTTTACGACATTAAGTAGTATTTTTACTCTGATTTGTCAGTTAGCAATTATTTAAGCATGTCGAAATTTAGTAAAATTATATGTCCACTTTATTCTCACACAAGATATGATTGATTATCATGCTAGCATCAAACTATAGTACCAATTAATTTATTATTAGTTTGATGATATAAGGGACTACTAGATGTACTAACATTAAACATTCTTGATTGAAAAATAACAAAATTGTCAAAATACACAAAACATGATGGTTTATGGATGAGTAAATAACAAATAACAATGACATTACCGGATATCATTAAGACATTAATGGCAAAATTGTAACACCGTGAATTTTCTGTGTATGTTTTATTAATTATTTATTTTAACAACGATTAATTTTAGAAATTAATCGGTATTTAATTAGACTAAACTGTAGTTGAGTGTTAGTCTTGTTTTATGATTTCCTATTTTTTGGTAAATTTTCCTAATTTTCTGTGACGGAAAGTTTTTGAGCTGCTGTCGGACCCAAATTCGCCAGAATTCGGCCAATAACGTGTTTTTGAGTTCTGTAACTCAGAATCGAATTCCGATTGTGCCATTGGCTTTGAAATATTATTTCAAGTCAAGATAAACATCAATTTTGTTCAGAATGTATTTCTAAATATATTTCAATCCGAATTCTGTGTTTTGAAGTTCTAATCGTAAACCGAAATCGGGAGATTTTTATTATCCGACCGGGTATTAGCCGACAATACTTGAGAATGGTTTAATCAAGAATGTGTCATAAAAAAGGTCACCTCACTTTCATGTAAGAAGTTTGTTTGTTAAACAAGTAAAAATACATATTCTCTTACACAAAATCCCCTAAATCACTCAACAAATCCTCTCACTCCACCATCATTAGACACACCACCTATGCTAGAATAAATCTACTTACTTTGCATTAAATTTTCTGATTTGATGAGGGTGAGGTTGTCTATAAATACCTCACCCCATTCTCTCATTTTTACAGTAAATTTCCTATACAAACTAAGGTAGTATTTTATTTTCTCTTCTTCATCTTCTTCTCATACTTTATAGAAAGTTATGAGCTTTTATTATGTTTTTCATTAAGTAGAGTTTATATTGTTCTTTAAGTATTTTATGAAGGCATAACTAAAGGGGATGATAATAAAATCATATGAACCTTTATGTAGTTTTTGACTTTTGTAAATCTTGAAATTTCTTCATTGTTTTTAGATGGAAAAACTATATCTTTGGACAAGGTTAGATGAGTTATTTGTTTGGAAATATTAGAAATTATTGTTAGTATTTGAATATGTTTAAAGGTGATGATTTTAACATCAAAGGAACATTTAATGTGTTTAGGAAAAAAATTGTATTTTATTCTTGAATGTTTATGATGTTGATGAGTTGTTGTTGAAAATGTTTCATTTTTAGAAAGTATTATGTTAAAAGATGATTTATTAAAGTCTTGACTTCATAAACTTAAAGTGTTATGAAGTTTTGAATATTAAAGTAGTAGAAAGTCTTAATGGTTTAGCATATTTTATTATTTGATTTAGTAAAGTGTTATGAAGTTTTGGATATTGAAGTAGTAGAAAGTCATACCTTAGGATTTTTTTCATGACTATGAAATTAACACTTACTAACCCTTGAGGTTTTTCCTAAAAAATTAGGAGGTGTTAAGATGTTCATAAAAAATTGTTGTATTTATTTTAGT